>NW_026622930.1:11987065-12298389 GCF_023065955.2 Ursus arctos
CTAACAAATTAAGATGCGATTGTCATAAGAATTCATCTTTGGGTATGTGGTTCGTCTGCCAACCACATTTATTCATAAATTCTCCGTATGGACTTGGAGCAATTTTAAAGAAAAGGAAGGAAAGTCTTGGCACCCTCAACTGCCTGGGGATTTTGCTGGGCGGATGAGTTTTCTTAAAACTGAGGAAAACAAAAATCACAAATGATAGCCTTCAAATTTCATTTCAGACAGTGAGTTTGAGTTGCGTTTGTAAACAACCACTAATATTCAGACATAGTCTCCCGAAGAGTTTTTAAATCTTTCTCTTTTTCTGCTGTGACAAATATTTAGATTTTATGTCTGACCAAAAGGATAGAAAACATCAAACAGAGTTTTACTGAGGGTGTGAGGCTGAATCCTCTTGCTTACCATTGGCCCAGTTGGTGCCCCCTAGTGACTTGAGAGGGGGTCCTGGCCACACTGGTCTGGAACTCCGGGGCCGCAATGAGGTAGGAGCACCGCCTCCACCTTACCACAGAAAATCTCGGTTGGAGGGTGTGTCAGGCAACTATTGCTGTGTAACAGTCCCCATATGCCTTGATATAAAATGACAATCATCTATTAGTTCTCATGTGCCTGCTGGTCAACTGGGGATTAGCTCATCGAGTCTGGGCTTATCTGGATTGACTCTGCTCCATGTCTCTCTTCCTCCTTGGACCAGCTGGCTGGCTCAGGCAAAATGTTGTCTTGGCATTGGCAGAAGCACAAAAAGGCAAGCAGAAACATGCGAGGCCTCTTTAGCTAAGTTCAAAACTTTCACACTCTTAGCTCTGTATCACTTTGTTGGCTGAAGCAAGTCAAATGACTGAACCCATAATCACAGGGTAGAGAAATATATTCCACTCCTTGAGTGGAAGGAAATTCAAAGTCATGGCAAAGAGGATGGGTACAGTAAGGAATGAAGAACTGGGGCCAAGACTGTCATCTACCACAGAGAGGTCTATGAGTAGGACTGTACCCTTGGTGAGTGAAACCACACAGTTTGCCTGCAACTGAGACAGGCCAGGCTGTTCTGTGGTATCGATGATGGCTATCATAACTTGACGCTATTCATCACTCAGTATTTCTCCTGACTCCTTTAATTTTGGTTCCACTTCCCTCCCCAGGCAACCTTCTGATGATCACTCAGCTTCCCATGTGGTTGTTTCTGCAGGGTGTCGTGTTTGGACCATAAGACAGAAATTTCTGGGACCCATAACAATTCTATTCCTCAGGCTATATTCACAGAAAGGTCCTATTAATATTCATAGACCCTATTGTCTAGTTCAGTCCCTAGGGAGCTTGACTGAGACTTCTTCAACAGAGTTTAACTTAGAATGCTAAAGGGGAAAAGAAGCAAGTTCCTAAGCTTGAAAAATGGAAAGTCAGTTTCCACACTACAGTAGAGTCATGCTATGAAGCCAGTGGGCACTAAATAACTACCCTCTCTTGGGGAGACCTCTTCCGGTATGTAATTTTACCCAAATGTTTGTAGTCCTATATATAACACCGGCACTTTGTCTTTCATAGGGGAGGGGAAGAAAGGTACAATCCATGGAATCTTCCCATTGGCAGCCAAGTACATGCATGGTGAATCAGAGGGCTTCAATCAGGGAAGCAGAACCATTAGAGTATTACTAATATGAGAATAAGATCTTAGAGAACTGTGGGAGAAATGGGGGAAATAAAGGTCTGGAAGTGAGATTGAAGGATCAAAGTCTAACCTGCCCCCAAGAAGCCCTGGTACAGATGAACTTAGAGGGTCAGAACTCGGCAATGTATCTAGAAAGCTGGGCACACCTAGCCACTCAAGTAGAATCCACAGAAGAGCTGTCAGCTCTGTAGGTCCCCAGCCAAGCTTCGAACGTGGGCCCGGGACTCAGGTAGTCAGCAGGGCCGGTGGTTAGGAAGAAGAGCAAGACATGGGGAGCAAGGACAAGCTAGACTCTGATAGTGTCTCTGTTTTTCTGCCACTGTACTCATGTGAATCTTTCAAGAGTAAAATCTCTGCTTCATTTGTACCTTCCAGATCTTGTCCAAATTCCTCTTTAGGTCAGTCTAACATAGAACCATATAGAGAAAGAAATTTGGAAAATGTAGTTCCAGTTTAAGCAAGTTAGGACACAGTTTGAGCCATTGTAAATGGAGTCCAGAGGGATGCAGAGCCATTTGCTTCAGATTTGAATCATTTCTTCCAAGCCATGCAGAGTTCACAGGAAGTAGGGATTTAGATGTTTCTCTGCTTTATTCGGTGAGTCTGGGGGCATTTGTTCTGGAATCCTGAGGCAGGTCCACACGATGTGCTCCACTTGTCTTTCACCCTCTTTGGACCAGCTTCCCGTCCAGGTGAGTTGATGTCGTAGTTGGTAGAAAATCCTCTTTTTTTTTTTTTTTCTGAATCCTCTCTTTCTTCTATTCCTCTTTTATAACCTTCCTTTGATCCTACTGGTGCTAGTCCTCTTGTCCTAGGGGCTGAATATTTTTCATTTAGGCTTCCATGAAACCATCAGCCTTTTGGTGCTACGAAGTATCATTGATTAATGGGGTATGGAAGAGGAGGGAGGATGGTAATGCATTGGGGAAGGGCTTTGGGGTGAGGGCACTGAGAAAAGAGGCCTCCATCATGCCAGGCCTCTTGGTGGAGCATCTATGACCAGCCATTTTCCCACTGTTACCTTAGCTTTGGTGGGTTCTAGTTACCCAGGAAAGAAGATGATGGGAGAAGGAAAGAGAAAGGAAGAAACTCACCCCACTGCAAACAGTCCCATTTATTCAGCATGTGTCCTGAAGATTGGTATACAACCTCCCTAGTGAGATATTCAAGAGCCTTCAGAGCTTATCTTCTCACTCCTATTTTATATCTCTCAACAAACAGTTGACCCTTGAATAAGGCAGGGTTAGGGATGCCAGACCCTTGAGCAGTCAAACACTTGGGTATAAGTTTTGACTCCCCCAAAACTTAACTACTAAGAGCCTGCTGTTGACTGGAAGCCTTACTGATGACATAAGTAGTCAGTTAACACGTATTTTGTATGTTATATGTATTATATGCTATGTTCTTATAAAGTAAGCTGGAGAAAAAAATGTTACTGAAAATCATAAGGGAGAGAGAATACATTTATAGCACTGTACTAGAACAAATGCATGTATAAGTGGATCTGTGCAATTCCAACCCATGTTGTTCAAGAGTCAACTCTGTACTCCACTTCGAGGGATGCCGACCTCTTGCAGCTCACTCAGGGAAATTCTTCAAAGTGCATGGAAAAGATTCACAAGGGCTGATAAAGATGATGAAGATCATGTGATGAATCTGATTCTATGCTGTTTTTCAGATCAAGATGTCAGCATTCTTTTTTTTTTAAAGATTTTATTTATTTATTTATTTGAGAGAGAGAGGGAGAGCGTGCGCACATGAGTAGAGGGAGGGGCAGAGGGAGAGCGAGAAGCAGACTCCCCGGTGAGCAAGGAGCCCAATGCAGGTCTCGATCCCAGGACCCTGAGATCATGACCTGAGCCGAAGGGAGATGCTTAATTGACTGATCCACCCTGGTGCCCCCAATGTCAGCATTCTGATCTGATGGCCACCTGAGAGAGAGCACAAAGAGCTGTGTATCCATAAAGATATTTATTTGTCCACTTGGGATAAACTTAAAGTCTCTATGACCTTAATACCTTTGATAAATTTTCATGTTCCATGTCTCCCATGCAATGCCTAGAGCAGGAGACAACGTTCTAGTGTCTTAATGTATATGCCATCATTTATGACAGCGTTAATCAGGGTATGTAAAGAGACCTGCTGGGGGAAAAATCCCCAAATGTTAGTAGTTCATACCCTAAAGTTTATTTTTCACTTCCATCACAATCTGGTCAAGATTAGTGGGTGGTGGTGGGGTGGAGCCTTGTTCTTCGAAGTCAATCAGGGACCTAGACGTCCATCTGGCTGCATTTTCAGCTTTAGCAATGGTCTAAGGTAGTCAAAGAATGGGAAGAAGGAGAGAGTGGGGAAAAGGCTCACCAGTTCTTAATTGCCTAGACCCAGAAGTGAAATGCTACCTCTGTTCAAATTCCATTGGTGAGAACTGGCCACATGTATAGGGGGAATGGAAAAAGTAATTTAGCTTTATGTTCAAGAAAAGGTCTGAAAGTTTGGTGAGCATTACTGGCTCTGCTGAAATGTCACTTTCCCTCTGAAGCAAGAGCTCAGGACTGTTCCTGGTACACCATGGGTACTCAAGAATGTTAGTTGCACAAGCACGTGAACGAATGAATGAAAAACTAAGTATAGCCTTCTGTTTTCTAAGGCAGAAAATGAGAAGGAATAATTTTGGGGGAAAGCAGAAATCCATCTGCTACCCCTTTCTATCCATATGACCATTTATATTTGTGAGATTCTTTCGTGAGTGCTCTAAGAGTTCATATTCTTTTAAAGATTTTTTTTTCTCGTTCATTCCACAAATATTTGAGGGCCTTCTATGTGGCAGGTGCTATGCTAGGTGCTCAGGAAGTCATAATTCCTGTCTATTGGTAACTCACATGGAATGAGTTTAGTAGGAAGAGGGAAAAGAAGCCAACAATTACAATTATTGTGTAGGGGCCATGACAGAGATATGGATGCGTGGTGGTGGGAGGGCTGAGGTAGGGCACCTGATTCACTCTGGGGTGGGTGTTACGAAGTCTCACCTTCCAGAAGAGGTGCTAACTTCAGCTGAATGAACATGCATTTGTCAAGTGATGACCCGTAAAATAGAGGTAAAGGGAACAGTAGTGTGAATTTGGCAATTTAGGGAACAACAATTAATTCAGAAGGGCAAAAATGTGTGGTGGGGGGTAGTGGGAGGTGAGGCTGAAGAGGTGGGGCTGGACTGAGTCACCAAGCACTTATAAATGGCACTAAAGGAAGGATGAATGAAGAGGGATTAGGATAGGGATTAAGTGATTTGTCTCTATCAAATGAAAAAATAGGGATAGTAAAATCTAAGCAGCAGTGTTATCCGCACCAACCCAGCTATAGTTTTCTCCTCGGATCTGCTCCAACGAATAGAAGACATTAAACATTAAACACATTAATATTTAACATTAAAAATCAACACATAAAAGCCACTCTGAATGTTGCAACACTTTATGGGAAGAGTTTAAACACAAGGACACAAAGGAAAGTGTACCATATCCTCCATCCCTATCGAGGTAGACTTGCCTCTGAAAGTGGAACAGGAAGAAGGCCCATTTCAGGGAAAACAAAGGAAATGGTTTCATTGTTTGCCAAGAACTATATCTGTCAACAGGAGTGGATTCTTCTAAGAAAACCTTTTCAGATGGAAGAGGGACAGAAACTAAGAACAATTCGGGGAGTGCTTCCTCTTGGGACTCCTCCATCAGTGAGGAGGTTAAGATTGTTCAGTTAGGAGCCAAGTTCTCAGTCCAGTTTAATAAGTATTACCGAGCATTCACACATTCACTCATTCTTCGTTCATTCAGCACATTTGAGTGACACTTTTGTGCCCTGCGCTATGATGTCAGGTGCCGCAGGAGAGTAAGAGATGGGTAAAGGTCCTTCACCTTGAGAACTAACATATGTCTGGAGGTTTCTAGCCAAAGATGCGCTCTATTTAAGGATGTGAGATAATAGCAAATAAATATTGGTCTCTGGCCCTGGTTCCTAGCTGAGAGCCTAAAACTCAGGTAAATTTCCAAGCGATAAGAGCACTAGGAGCGTCTTTTGTTCTAACGAGGTGGCTCTGCGTGGGCTCCTGGATGGCTCCTGCATGAGGGCTAGTCACCAGAAAGACCAACCCATGATTAGAAACTTGGAATTTCCGGGGCGCCTGGGTGGCTCAGTCGTTAAGCATCTGCCTTCGGCTCAGGGAGTGATCCCAGGGTCCTGGGATCAAGCCCCACATCGGGCTCCCTGCTCCGCTGGGAGCCTGCTTCTTCCTCTCCTGCTCCCCCTGCTTGTGTTCTCTCTCTCTGTCAAATAAATAAAAAAAATCTTAAAAAAAAAAAAAAAAAGAAACTTGGAATTTCCCACCTACCCCCTGTCCTGCAAAGAAGGGAGAGTGGCTGGAAGTGGGGTAAGTGATCATGCCTAAGTGAGGAAGCCTCCATAGAATCCCAATAGCGCAGGGGTCCGGGAGCTTCTGGGTTGGCAAACATATCATCCACACTGGAAGGGTGATACACCCCAGCTCTATGGGGACAGAAGCTCCTGTGCTCAGGACCCTCCCAGACCTTGCCCTACATATCTCTTCATCTGTTTGTTCATCTGTATCCTTCATTATATCCTTTAATAAACTGATAAAACCAAGTAAGCATTTCCCTGGGTTCTGCGAGATGTTCTCACAAATTAATTGAACCCATGGAGGGGGGTTATTGGAACCTCTGGTCTATAGTTGGTTGGTCAGAAGCACAGGTGATAACCTGGGCTTTTGGCTGGCGTAGGATGTTGGGGGTGGTGGTGCAGGGAGCAGTCTTGCGGGACTGAGCCCTTCACCTGTGGGATCTGATGCTCTCTCCGGGTATGTAATGTCAGAACTGAGTTGACTCGTAGAACATCCAGCCGGTGTTGCAGAGAATTGCGTGGTGTGGGGTAAAACCTCCACATATCTGGTGACCAGGAATGTCAGAATGAAAGTGTTTCGTATGAGGAGTCAAGGAGATTCAGGGGCAAGAGAAACACAGGAGGAAAGAACTGGGTTTTCCCCTACAACAGGAGGAAAACTGAATTTTTCTAATACAAAGTGTCAGAGAATATATATATATTCTCTTTCTCATTTAACCTTTAGGTACAGCACATCATATAGGTATATATACATATATGTGCACACACGTATTTTATATAATACATATTTAAGAGCTTTGGAGTCTGAAGTCGAGTCAGTCTTGACTCTCTACTTGGGCAACCACCATTTGTTTGACTCTCAGTATTTTCAACTGTAAAACAAGGATAATAACAGTTACATCATAATTGTGAGGGTTACATGAGATGACTCATGTGAGAACTTTGTGTAAACAGTACAGGACTTTGCAAACATTTGTCATAGAGAAATTATCTAAGGTGAATGTACGAGGGCTCTCAAGCAGTGTTTATCAAACTGTGTGCATCGAAACATTAATGGCCCAGGATGGCGACAGGCATTTCTCAAGACAGCTGTGGGGCGCCTGGGTGGCTCAGTCGGTTGAGTGTTATCCTTCCGCTCAGGTCATGATCCCAGGGTCCTGGGATCCAGCCCTGCATCAGGCTCCCTGCTCAGCTGGGAGTCTGCTTCTCCCTCTCCCTCCGCCTGCCACTCCCCCTGCTTGTGCTCTCCCCCTCTCTCTCTCTCTGTCAAATAAATAAATACAATCTTAAAAAAAAAAAGGAAGAAGACAGTTGTGTGGTGTGTAAGGGAGGCAAAACTTTACCACCGGCCTTTTAGGTTTCTGGCTGGGGCTGAGAATTAAATTGACGTGGATTAACAAGAGCATAGCATGCAGAGTTTTACATGTACGCAGCAGCCCTTGTAGGAAAACGAAGAGCAAAAGCAGAGCTGAACACTTACATAGTAAGTTGGACAAAGGGTCGTAAATAGTGGAAAAGGGGCTTGAGCTGAGGCACTTAATGGTGAAGTGACTAGGAAGGTTTGTGTGTATTGATTTCCTTTGTCCTCGACTCCCTGTCTCTGGTGATAAAAAAGTTTCTTGCCTCCTGGTATAGGGACAACATCTTTCATTTGGGAGTTTCACCTTCTGCTTTCAGGAAGAAAAAGGAAGGTCAGAGCGATCTTGTATCTGCTGTTTCTCAAGTGCTTTTAACTTTAAAAAAAAAAAATCTAATGCCAAAGTGGCATATTTTGGCCTGCCACCCTTCAGGTCTAATAAATTTGGGAACTATAGGATGATACCAAGTAAACACAGTTCTTAGGCCCGTAAGTGTCCTGACTCCCAAGGAGAGGAATTTCAATTGATACTTCATCAGTTTTTCAAAAGCTGAGCCATTCATCAACAGATCACCTAGGAAGTCACTCAACAACTTTCTAAGAACAGTGTGGAGATTCCCACCATGGGAGGCATAAAAGGGCCAGTCCACTCCTTGCCAGGGTGCTAGAGGGGATTCAGCGTAATATGGGGCGCCAGGGCGTTGAAGTAGATACCTTTAGGATTCCTTCCAACATACCTATTGCTGGCAAGGTGGTAGTAGGTATAAAGCCACAGAAGTGAAGAGGCAGACTGATTCTTACGGTAACAATACAAGGCAGCTAAGAAAACTGTTCTTCTGTTTCCAGGAAAAGGGTTCATCCACACCTCTGGCAAGAAGGACTGCTCCTTCCTCCCTATACAAAGAAGTTCATCAGTCCTATACCTCCTTTAGTTTTTAATCTCCCTTCTGACCCCTCCATGCACTCCAAACTACGCCTGGCTCCGAGTTAGACCTTTCCAGAGGGAGCAGCCAGAGCACGGGCTGGGAGCGGCGACGCGGGAGGGGCAGAGGGCGCAGGCCCAGCGCGCTCAGGTACTCGGCCGGGGGCCCCTCCCCCTCCCCGCCCCGCCCCTCGGCGCGCACCTCCGGGGGGGCGGGGCGGACCTGGGGAGGGGGCGGGGCGGACTTGGAGGGGTCGGAGGCGGGGTCTCAGGGCGCGGCCGCGCGAGGTGACCGGGGGCCCCGCTCCCGCGGGAGGCCACGGCGGAGAGCCCGCTGCCTGCAGGAGGTAACCGGCCTCAGCCGCGCGGCGCCGCCTCAGCGCGGCGTGGGGCGGCGGCGCCCGGGGAGCCGCGCGTGGACACCCCGCGCGGGGCGGCCGGGCGGCAGGTCTCCGGCGGGGAGGGGGCCGCGGGCTCAGGTGCGCCGCGGGGCAGCTCCCGGGCGCGCAGCGTGGCGCGGGCCTGGCGCCGCCGCCGTGCCGGGCGTCCGGGGCCCCTGCCCCAGCAGAGGAGCCCCTCGCCCCCAGCCACACGGGGCATATGGTTCTGTAGGGGTTTTCATCTCCTTTAACTCTTTAGAAATGTCGCCTGCGTTGGGGGGCCCCGGGGACCGTTCCCCGGTCTCCTCAGCGACGCTTGCTCTCGGGAGCCTTGGGGAGGTTTGGGGCCCCTCGACAGCCGCGTTCACGGTGGGCGGGGCGGAGCGGGGGCGGGCAGTGACTCGGAGCTGGGGGCGAGACCCGGGACAGCAGGGAGGGGAGACCCTAGCTCCGGCGGGGCCGGCCGCGCGCCCCGCTCTCTGCCGGGCCCAGGTGGGCTCTGGGCAAAGCGGGAAAGAGGGAAGCGAACTTCTTTGCCTGGAGAGTCGGATAAGAACAGATTCGCCGAGTGTCTTCTGTGATGGTTCTGAAACTTTCAGAAGCAGAGAGGGGGTGTTAAAATGTCACTTCCCTATGGCTTTTGCAAAACAGGAATTATACACCCAGCTTGATTTTAGATTTGGCTTCTGTCTCTTCCAGTTTTTTTTTTTTTCTTCTTTGCTGTTGCTTCCTTTAAATAAAGGGAAACGGTATGGCTGATTTGTGGGGTATATTGCACCCAGATAGATGTCCAGATATAGCCAAGATAGATGCCAAGCCAAAAACATTGGTTCCTTTAGCATACTTAAAACACAGCATGTGGAAAGATTGCTTTGGGTTTTGGAATTATTCTGATTCTCACTTCAGGTAGGCATGTAGGAGAATATTTATTTATTTATGTATTGTATGTATGTATGTATGTATGTATTTGTCTTGATTACTACTGTAAAAAGTAGCCTGGAAGATACTGAGAGTTAACAACAACATTCCCTGTTTACCGATTTAATATTTTGATATGTAACTTTATTGGGGTTAAAAACTGGTTCTTCTGGAAGGAAAGTTAATATTGCTTGCCCTCGAGAGCTGGGATTGGAAGAAATTTACCTTTATCTGTTGTATTGTAGCTTTTGTCAAGGACTGTGAGTTACCCTCATAACTGCAGGAAAAAGTCTTCGTAAAAATGTGTGTTTCTTTAAACCCTTCAAGAAAAGTATGTCAAAAGTATCTCTTGTATTTTCTTAGCTTTACTTGAATTATCATTGTATTCATGAATAAAGCTAACAAATTGAGAGATTCCGGTTAATTCCGGTTGAGAGAAACGGAGTGAGGTTCTTTTAGGATGTCTGGCAGACCTGTTGGGTTGGCAGATGTGTAGTATTGGGGTTTTTTGAAGTCAGGAGTTGTAAATGTTAGAAGCATGGTGGATTTGTGGTTGTTAGTCCTGTGGGAGTGGAAGAAATCATTCAAGTAAGTAGAGTGAGAAGAGAAGACCAAGGATGCCGAAATACCAACATTTAAGTGATGTAGAGAGACAACCATGGAGAGTGAGAAGTCAGGAAAGAAGGAGGAAAATCTAGCAGACAGTGGTACATAGGAGCCTGGAGAGGAAAGAGTTTGAATCAGGAGAGAAATCTCTCTCAGTCAAATGAGTCAGAGGGATCTGGAAAATAGGAGCTGATTAAGTGTGTCTTGGCTTTGGTAGTTAGGATAGGAGGTCATTGATCTCAGCAAACACAATTTAAGCAAAATGATAAGGATGGAAGTCAAATACTCTGAATGAATTTGAAGAGTAAATAGAGAATGAAGAAATAAAGATAAGGAGAGTAGAGTCCTTATTTTGAGAAACAAAGATTAGAAGAAGTGACAGGGTGGTAGAAGGGAGTTTCTAGTCCGTTTGGAAAGAATATAAGGACAACAGAATAATACCTTTATGTTAAAGTGCTTCTCACAGCGTTGTGCCTGTCTCATGGTGAAGTAGGAAAAGCTGAGAGCAAGTAGCTGAGCGTATTGAATAGAACTATTATAGGAAAGATTTTCATCTTCCCCCATTCGAATTATGACCACTGTTGTAGTGGTATTTTGCTCTGTTGGGTTCAGGTGTTACCAGTGGTAAAGTGACACTTTCACAAACTGTTGGATGGCGTTTCACCTGAGTTCCAGGACTGTGATACTCCCAGCTTACATTTAAGTCATGTATTCTTTCTTGTGTATCTCCGTGATTCTTCTCAATATCTTATGTAGAAATCAGACATTATGGTTAAATCAGAATTCATGAGGCATATGTCAGGGCCTTTGCTTCAGTTATTATTATAATAATTGAAAATGCTCTTAGGTGAAAATTTCTTTATAATGAGTTTTACTTCAATCATCATTGAAAGTTTAATTTTTTTGTTGCTGTTCAGACATGTTGTTTTATGTGTATTTACGTTTGGAATATGAAAATAATAGCCAAAATGGAAAAAGGCCAATAATCAAGTGTTGCCGAGGATATAGAGCACCTGGAACTCTTGTACTCTGCTGGTAGAAGTGTAAATTGGTAAATCATTTTGGAAAAATGTATCAACTACTGCGAAAACTGTGTTCAAACTACACCTAACAAAATTCTGGAAAATGCAAACTAGCTGAAAGCAACAGAAAACAGATTAGTGGTTACTTGAGGATGAGGCAAGGGAAAGTAAGGATGGTTGGAAAGAGGTGTGAGGAAACTTTTGGGGTTGGTGGGTTATTTATTTTCTTGATTGTGAAGACGCTTTTACCGATGTATACATATGTTTGACTCATGAAATTGTACATTTTAAATATGCGCAATTTGCTGCAAGTCAGTACGTAAATAAGGCTGTAAAAAAAGTAAATAAAATAGTGGAAGAAAACACACTATATTTTTTCTTTTCCTTTCTTTTCTTTTTTAAAAGATTTATTTATTTATTTGAGAGAGAGCACGAGCAGGGGAACAGGCAGAGGGAGAAGGAGAAGCAGAAGCAGACTCCCCACTGAGCAGGGACCCTATGTGGGGGCTCTATCCCAGGACCCTGAAATGACCTGAGCCGAAAGCAGACGCTCAACTGAGCCACCCAGGCACCCCTATTTTTTCTTTTAAATATTGTAGTTATCTCAGGGTGATGGGATTATTGATAATTTTTATTTTCCTCATGTAGTTTACAGTATTCTTCATATTTACTACCATGGGCATGCATTTCTTTAATTTTTAAATGAGAAATTATTTCATATGTACAAAATAGTACTTTTGACACATCCATAGATTTAGAGAATACCGATAAAAAACACTGTACTTATATCATGCTTTAGAGATAACACGTTGTCAGTATTTTCAAAGCCCTGATGGTATCTTTCTCTCTGCGTCTTTCTCTTTCCATGCTCCCTGATTTTCTGTATAGTTTTAGTATATAGGTATGTATTCGTAAATAATGTAATGTTTAGGGGCGCCTGGGTGGCACAGCGGTTAAGCGTCTGCCTTCGGCTCAGGGCATGATCCCGGCGTTATGGGATCGAGCCCCACATCAGGCTCCTCCGCTATGAGCCTGCTTCTTCCTCTCCCACTCCCCCTGCTTGTGTTCGCTCTCTCACTGGGTGTCTCTCTCTCTGTCGAATAAATAAATAAAATCTTAAAAAAATAATAATGTAATGTTTAGTTTTGTCTATTCCATGACTTTTTTGCACGTTATATTTATAGAGTCATCGATGTTGATGCATTATAGTTCACTTACTTTTTATCGCTCTGTAGCGTTCCATTGTATGACTTTACCACTGTTTATCCATCTCCCTGTTAATGGGTATTTAGGACTGTTTTCAGTTTTCTTTTTTTTAATTTAATTTTTACTTTTTGCCATTAAAAGCTGTTTTGTTATGGCCATTCTTTTTTTTTTTTTTTAAGATTTTATCCGTTTACTTAGAGAGTGCGTGTGCGTGCCTGCACGTGATTGCGGGTAGGGGCAGAGGGAGAGGGAGAAGCAGCCTCCCCGCTGAGTGCAGAGCCCAGCATGGGGCTCGATCCCAGCACCCCGAGTTCCAGACCCAAGCTGAGGGCAAATGCCCGACTGACTGAGCCACCCGGGCGCACCTGTTAGGGCCATTCTGATCCATGTCTCTTTGCCTAGGAGTAGAAAGAGTTGTGGGTCTTCAGGGCTGCTAGATAATAACTGAATTGTTTTATAAAGTGGTTGTCCCAGCTTATACTCTCAGAGGCACTGTGTTAGGTGTTCACTTTGTTCCCTTCCTCAACATATGAGACATCTGTACAACATTTATAGTTATCCGAATTGTTTCTTTTCAGCAATCTGGCCGGTGAGAATTGGTACTCCATTAGAGGTTTTTAATTTACATTTCCTTAATTATTGATGATGTCGAACCTTCCATAATTCCTCTTCTATGAGATGTCTGTCTTTTGACTATTTCTCTTACTTTTATAAATTGATGTATAGTTGCCTTTATTTATTTGTGGTACTTATTCTTATCAGTTAACACATGTGGCAAATATCTTTTCCCCAGTAAGTAGCTTGTCTTGTCTTTTACTTTATGTGGGGTGTGTTTGTTTGTTTACTTTATGTGGGTTTTGATGGGCGCATTCTACAGTGTAGTTGGACGTGTCAGCCTTTTCCTTTATGGTTTGTGATTTCGGCATCTTTTGTAACACGTTTATCTCTTCCTTGAGGTTGTAAAGATATAGTCTGATATTTTCTTCTGAAAGCTTTAAAATACTGACGTTCATATTTATGTCTTTAATTCATGTGCCTTTGATTTTTGTGTGGTGTGAGGTGGGGATCCAGTTTCATTTTTTTTTCCATATAGGTAATCAGTTTTTCCCAACATCATTTACTGAATATTCTGGTTTTCCTCCCTGTGATCTATAAGCATCATATGTCAAGCTTCCATATATGTTATGTGTGCATATGTTTCTGGACTCATCTTTCTTTGGTCTCTTTGTGTATCCTTGCCTGCAATCTTATTTACACTAGTTGTGTAAAGAGACATGATACCTAAAAGAACGAGTCATCTTCTCACAGTTCTTTTAAACCTAGACTCCCTTTCAAATTAATTTTTTTCTAAAGTGAACTTTTCACTGGAATGTATTTTTTATCTTAAATATTTACTGTAATCAGCTGAGGTCACAAATAATGCTGAAGGTACTTTATTTTTTTTAGAGAAGGAGAGAGGGGAGAGGGGCAGAAGGCGAGAGACAGAGAGAGAGAGAGAGATAGAGAGAATGAATGTTAAGCAGGCTCCATTCCCAGCATGGAGCCCCATGTCATGCTTGATCTCACAACCCTGAGATCGTGACTTAAGCTGAAATTTAGAGTTGGGTGCTTAACTGACTGAGCCACCCAGATGCCCATAATACTGAAAATACTTTTTAATTTTTTAATTTTAATTTTTTTAAATATTTAATTTGTTTGACAAAGAGAGACACAGCAAGAGAGGGAACACAAGCAGGAGGAGTGGGAGAGGGAGAAGCAGGCTTCCCGCTGAGCAGGGAGCCCGATGCGGGGCTCTATCCCAGGACCCTGGAATCATGACCTGAGCGGAAGGCAGAAGCTTAACAACTGAGCCACCCAGGAGCCCCCTGAAGCTACTTTAATGTAGACTATATCAGGCTGTCTTTTGTTTTTGCAAATCCTGTCCTAACTCACTAGAGTTTATTTTAACTTGAGCAGTAAATATTAGAATTTTCATTTTGGGAATATAGTTAAGATATTTGGGAAAACCTTCATACTGCAAATAGCTGAGAATGCTTATTTAAATATTTTTAAAAGGTATTTAGGAATTAATATGCCAAAATCTAAAAGAAAGCTGAAAATCTGAGACTGAAGGAGCCCTTAAGTCTTATTTGCTCTGAGGGCATTTGCTGAACTGGGGAAACTTGGTTAGATTTGATTAAGAATTTGGTGAATTTGCAGGACTGGAGGCGTAATTAGAAGTCAGCCCCGGGCTTATTCAAGGCAAGCTAACAAAAGACTCTCTGCCTTTAATTCTGAGATTCCCAAAAGTGTGTGGTGTCAAGGACAAAAACTCACTTTACCTCTTTCAAAGATCTGCAAGGAAAGTGGCCTTGATGCCAAGTAAAACAGGGGAAGAAAACCTGTCCTTGGGAAATTGTAACCACCAGTCCATGGGCGGTGTAGGGGCTGGTTCATCTCACGTTGGTGGTCCAAAAACATTTCAAGGTGTAATTTTTTTAATATCTTATTTTTCCTTATATATAATTAACATACCATAAAATTCACCCTTTTAAAGTGTACAGTTCAGTGGTTTTTCCTATACTCACAAAGCTGTGCAACCATCATCACTAATTCTAGAACATTTTTATTTGCCCCAGAAAGAAACCTTGTACCCATTAGCAGTCACTCCTCATTTCCCCCTCTCCCCCCAACCCCTGGCAGTCACTAATGTACTTTCTGTTTCTATGGATTTACTTATTCTGGGCATTTGATATGAATGAAATGATACAATATGTGGTCTTTTGTGTCTTGCCTTTTTCACTTAGCATAATGTTTTCAGGGTCTTTTCATGTTGTAACACAAATCAGTCCTTCATTCCTTTTAATAAGGTTGAGATTGAATAAGATTCCCTTGTGTGGATACACCACATTTTGTTTTTCCATTTGTTCGTTGATGGACATTTGGGTCGTATCCACTTTTTGGCTATTATGAATAACGCTGCCATGAACATTTGTGCACAAGTTTTTGTGTGGATATATATTTTTCATTCTCGTAGGTATGAGAGACCTAGGGAGTGAATTCTTGGGTTATATGGTAAGTCTGTGGTTACGTTTTTGAGGAACTGCTGGACGATTTTCTAGAGCAGCTGCACTATTTTTCGTTCTCACCAGCAATCTGTGAGGGTTCCAGTTTCTGCACATCTTTGCCAACACTTGGTTTTGTCTATCTTTTTGATTATACCCAAACTAAGTGGATGTGGATTGGTACTCACTGTGGTTTCGATTTGCATTTCCCTAATAACTGATGCTGTTAAGCACCTTCTCGTGTTTATTGGCCATTTATCTGTTTCTGGAGAAATATCTATTCACATCCTTTTCCCATTTTTAAATTAGGTCCTATGCCAAGGTATGAATTTAAACTGATACGGTAAAGGACGCTTGTGTGGCTCAGTGGGTTAAGCATCTGACTCTTGATTTCCTCTCAATTCTTGATCTCAGGATCGTGAATTCAAGCCCCACCTTGGGTTCCATGCTGGGCGTGGAGCCTGCTTAAAATAAAATAAAATAAAATAAAATAAAATAATATGGTAAGCAAATGCAAATATTCTCTGAGAGTATATTTTCATCTTTGGCTTAAAGAAGTTCTACAAGTGTAGTATCAAGGTCACTGAATAATTTGTCAAAGATAACCAAATGCACAGGAAATAAGACAACCCGAATAAGAATCAGCAAAACAACAGATAGAAGTAAATTTGCAAAAGCTTACATATTGAAATTACCCGTCATAGATTATTAAAATAGCTATGATGGGGGGGCACCTGGGTGGCTCAGTCGGTTGGCCGTCTGACTCTTGATTTCGACTCAGGTCATGATCTCAGTGTTGTGAGCTCCATGCTCAGCGAGGAGTCCGCTTGAGATTCTCTCTCCCTCTCCCCCTTCCCCTTCTGCCCTCCTTCTCAAATAAATAAATAAATCTTAAAAGAAAATAAAATAACGATGATGGGCTATATTTAAGAAAATAAAAGCCAAGATCTTTTTTTATTCCAGCTGCTTTTGAGATTTTATCACCGGCTTTGAGTCATGTTATCGTGATGTGTCTTGTGGTTTTCTTCTTACTTCCTCTGCTTCGTGTTTGTTGAGGTTCTTAGATCTGTGGTTGATAGTTACCAGATTTGAAGAACTTTGGTATTTCTTCTTCAAATATTTTTTCTGCTTTCCGCCATCTCCTTCATGGACTTCAATTACGTGTATATTAGGCTGCTTGAAATTGTCCCATGGGTCACGGATACCCTTTTGTGTTTATTCTTCTTTGCTCTTTGTTTCATTTTAGGTAATTTCTTTAACTGTACCTTCAAGTTCATTGCTCTTTTCTTTTGCAATATCTAATCTGCTTTTAACCCCATCCAGTATTTTTTTCATCTCACATATTATAATTGTCATCTTTAGAAGTTGGGTCTTTTTTTGTATATTTCACATCACTTCTTAACTTTTTGAACATATGGAGTCAGTCAGGACTGTTTTAATATCCTTAACTGTTCGTGTCATATCTGGGTGGGACTCAGAATTGGTTGATTTCTCTCTCTCTCTCTCTTTTTTTTTTTTTCATGTTTGGTAATTTTTTATTGGATGCCAGAATTTTACTTTGTGTGCTGGATATTATTTAGATTTTTATAAATTTTTTTTTTGCTTTGGGACATAGTTTTTTTGAAAATGGCTTGATCCTTTTGAGTCTTGCCTTTTCAATTTGTTAGGTGGAAAGCACACTAGCATTTAGGGCTATTTATTCCTCACAAGGGAAGCAAGACCCTCCTGAGTATTCTACCCACTATCCTGTGAATTGTGTGGTTTTCCCAGGTTGATGGGTGGGGACAGGCATTTTTACCAACCTTGGTGAGTGTTGGTATGGTTTTTGTAATCCTTTCTGGTGGTCTTTGCCCAGACGTGTGCAATTTGCTTGCATGCGTGCTCTCATCAGTTGAATACTGGAGTGGGACCCTCTGCTGATGTGTGATTCTCTCTGTGTGCACCTCTCTGCCCTCTACTAGTTGGCCATGCACACTCTGTCTGCCTTATTCTTATTCACATAAACTTGTTTCCTTTGCTGCCTTCCTGCCCCGTAGTCCCCAGTTCATTTTGGATGACTCAAGGCCATCAACTTGGAGGACCTTTTCCCCAGAAGTAGTAATCATTTTTAACCAGTCCTCCCGCAGCCCTCTCATGATGAATGTAAAGTATTTGCAGGCTGACTGGGGTCAGAAATGTGGTTTGATGAGTTCGTTAAGTGTTTTTATATGAGCTGGTTGTTCTACTCTGTTCCCTTATCTATCAACTACATATTAGCTGAGTTCTTACTATATTCCCAGCATCATATAGGGTGCTGAGTGTGAAGTAGAAAGTGAGTATAATATTGTTCCTGAAAAGTTTATATTCTGGAAGGGGAGAGAGAACAAGTGTCACAAATGTCAAGAAAAATATAAAATTCTTTTTTTTTTTAAGTTCACTAGATGTTTACAAATGCGAGAAATTAATATGGTCTGAGTGGTCAAGGAATGCATTCTTTAAACTAGGGTTGAAAGGGATTTTGCAAATGTATAAATTTTTTAAGATTTTATTTATTTATTTTAGAGAGAGAGAGAGCACGAGCTGAGGGCGAGGGACAAGAAGACTCCTCTCTGAGCGTAGAGCATGATGCAGGGCTTGATCTCACGACCCTGAGATCGTGACCTGACCTGAAATCAAGAGTTGAATGCTCAACCAACTGAGCCACCCAGGCACCCTGAAAATGTATAAATTTTTAAAACAACTAGTTACAAGATACAATGCAAGAAAAGATGCCATTTGTGAGAAGCGTACACTTAACAAGAAAAGTTCTGCATTTATATGAGAAAAACTGTAAAAACTCCCAAAGATACAAACGCAGACTTGAACAAATGTTCTGGGTAGGCATACACAACATCTTCAGAATGTCGTTTTTTTCTAAAATCCTTTATAAATATAACAGAATCCCAATGAAAGTATTATTAGATTTTTCCTCCTGGGGATAGACAGATTATGAAATTTATTTGCAAGAACAGACAAGCAAGGATAGCTAGGAAAACCTGGAAACTGAACAGCAGTAAGGATGGGAGGCTAGCCCTCCTACATTTGAAAGAATGTAGTATAAGCCATTATAATTTTTAAAATGTGGTACAAGAATAGACAGACCAATTGAAGAGAGTAGAAAATACAAAAAAGCCCAATTGTATGTAGAAATTTAGTCTGTAATAAAGACAGTATTCTAATATTATTGGAGAAAATATGGAATTTTAAGTAAGTGGTATTTGTGATACCAGAATAGCCAATTGGGAAAGGTAGGATTGGATCTTCTCATACTGTACAGCGGGCTGTTAGTATAGAAAGTAATAACACCATAGTAAGTATTAGAAGAAACCATGAGTGAAGTCTTTTATGACCTACGTGTGGGGAAAACTTTCTTGTGACTCCAAATCCAGAAGCACAAAGGGAAAAACATGGATAAGTATAACTACATGTGTGTGTATCCAAACACTTGTATGTTTCTGTATAGATGTGTACATATATTTATATATACACACATTCTTTCTCTCTCAGCAGAAAATACCATAAAAAGACAATGACAACTGGAAGAATGTTTGCCACTTATGTCATGGATAATGTGTTAATCTCTCAAGTATATAAAAATCGTCTAAAATGGAGGCAGAAAAGGACCACTAGCTTTATAGAAAGATGGGCCAGAGATAATGAGCAGCGAGTTCATAGAAACAAATACAGATCAGCCTATATGAAAAGGTGCCCACCCTCACAGTAAAAGAGATGCAAGTTAAAACAACACGAGATATCATTTCTTTCCCATCAGATGGGCAAAAGCCCAGCATTTTGACAAATAATTTGTTGGTGACCGTGTGTGGAAGCCAGAGCTAGTGTATTACATTGAGAATTTGTAGCTTGTGACCTGCGGGAGGGGGAGATGCAAGCCACCGACAGGGGTTGGCAGGTAGCTCCCTCATCATCTGAGTTCCCACTTTGGGGAAGTGAAAACCCCCGGGGTTGTTTTGATTGAAGGCGCAATTTCAGTACATCCACACAAAGGAAGTAAAGTCAGAAAATTTGTTACTCACAGATCCCAGAAACAGAAGTAGGGACGCAGAGATGAATGAAGATTCACGATGAATTGATAACTGTTTAGTCCGGGTGTTAGGGGTTTTCTTATACCATTTTATCTTTTGTAAACATTTGAAATTTCCCATGAAAAATATACAGAGTGCAAGTATGCATAAATGAAGAGAGTGCATTTGGAATTAAGTCGGTGAGTCCAAGGTGGGCAATTGGATGTGAAGTTCTTTTTTTTTTTTTTTTTTTTTAAGATTTTATTTATTTCTTTGACACAGAGAGAGCATAAGCAGGGGGAGTGAGAGGGGGGAAGCATGCTCCCCACCAAGCAGGGAGCCTGACATGGGGCTCGAATCTAGGACCTCGGGATCACGACCCAAGCAGAAGGCAGACGCCACCCAGGTGCCCTTGGATGTGAAGTTCTTAGACAATTTTATGTTCCTAATTAACTTACAACAGACTCCCGGGGTGCCTGACTGGCTTAGTCACTATAGCACATGACTTTTGATCTTGGGGTCGTCCATGTTGGGTGTAGATATTACTTAAAAATAAAATCCTTGAAAAAAATAAAATAAAACCAACTCCCTTTATTTCCAGTTTATGTTGTATGTGGTTTAGGTAGCTGGTATCTGTGTGTGTGTGTGTGTGTGTGTGTGTGTGTAATACAGTGTTTCAGATATATTTTTCTGTTAGTGTAATTCTAAATGTTAAACCAACTTATAAAGTATGAAGTTGTTTGTTGGCCCCATTATAGGACCTTTGGATTACCAAAAGAATTGATTTGGAGGAAGTGAAATTTTTCTCACACTTTTTGTGAGTGCTATATTTTCTTGGAAATTTTGCTTGGGCATTGATTTGGGTATACCTGGCAAAAAAGAAAATTGAGGGTGAATTTTTCTTTTTTTCCCCCCCGGATTTAACATTGAGATTGTTCCGTTAGTGATTTTTGAGTATGTCATTTTAATAACGTATAACAGGCGTAGGTCATACAAAATTACACGTAAGTTGAAAAATCTATCTTCCTCTAAACATTTTTGCTTTGTATTCCTCATTCATCTTAGAAAGACAGATAATATGATTTATTTGGTGATACCTAGTGGCATGAAGCCTGATCATGTTAACTTGTTTTCTATTCTATCAACAGATTAATATTAGAATTGGAAGTTTGTATCCATTGCTGAATATTGGAAATTGGATGTAATGGCAGCAGAATTTATAAAGACCTGCTGTAGAGGATGTTTTTATGGTGAAACGGAAAAGCACAATTGTGAGTTTGGCTTCTTTTGACTTCAACAAACATGTATTTAATGTCTTTTTTATTTGTGGCATTTTGTAATACAAAGATAAGTGAGACATGTTTCCTAACTTCATGGGGGAGACAGAAACATACGTCTGGGGCACACTAGGTAAGTATTAAAGTACCCTGGAGCGTGGGGGGGAGAGAGAAATTCAACATTCAACCCAGAGACACCCTGGGACGTCACTACCCAGGGGATGGCATTGGTGTGGGAGTCTCGAGGGGGTTTCAGCAGCTCAGTCAGAAGAAGGAAGTAAGAAGAGGTGAAAATTGGACCTGGTCAGGCAGGACAGGTGGGTGAAGTAGTACAGGCAAAGGCAGGGAGGGAAAAGCGTTGGGTGTGTTCGGGGACAGTATACTCTGGCAAATGTTTTCATTTGAATAAAGACAATTTCTAGTTTATGAACAGCGCATTAAAAAATGCCTCTCACAAATGAAAGCCTGATGGAGAGGAGACCCATTATTTCATCAAGACCCCATCTTTATGAAGGACTCCTGGAGGGTTCCCTTTCAATTGCGTGGTGGTCTCATCTCTTCAGAGTTATGACTGGAACTTTATTTTTCTCTGGCTTTTGCTTGTATTCCTTCATCTAGAGCATAGCTTCCTAGTATATTTGAGTACGAAGGCTTCTTTTTGCATTAAAACATTTCATAAATTCCTACACAGTAGTAGTTGTACTTTCATTCTGAAGTCAGTAGACAATACTAATTGTACATAAGGATGAACTCTGGGTGTCCCTCACCTCCCCATCCTACGTCACCAGCTTAGGAATCACGCAGCATTTGAGACAGGGGTGAAATGGGTCATAGAAGCTAGAACAGGGAGAGTCGCTATTATATTAGGGTAAAAATACATTTTATTTTGTGATTGGGTGAAGGCTTTTGTAGACCTAGAGACCTTTAGGTTCTTTTTTAGAATTCTTTTATATATTTAAGACTGATGTTCACCACCAGTACTGACAGCAAGAATTGCTTTGTTGACAGTATTTTACTTGAAAGCATCGTGGAATTAACCACCAAATAAACTTGTTTTCCATCTGCGAACTCTTTCGTGGGAATGAGTTTCTCTAAGAACTGCTTTTGCCATTATGATAAGTTAATATACTTTGGCAGTAGTGTATTAATTTCTCAAATATTGCTGGGACAGAATTAATGTAGATTCCAGAAGTGCTTGATAGGAAAACTACGTAGTAGTTTCTGTATCAGCAGTTTGTTCTAAAATGATTAAGTAAATACCAAAGCATGCTAACTTTAGATTATTATATCTAACTCCACAATCGTATTTGTGATTTTTCTTTTTTCTTCTTTTACACACAGTTTCCAGGGAGAGAGACTTTAAAGCAGCAGTCTCAGAGAGTCAAAATACCACTGTCTGTGTCCCTCCATTGAGTTCTGTTTCGGTAAAGCCTCAGGTTGGCTGTACTGAGGATTACTTACTTTCCAAATTACCGTCTGATGGCAAAGAAGTACCATTTGTGGTGCCCAGGTTTAAGCTATCATATATTCAGCCCCGGGTACAAGGAACTCCCTCACATCTGGAGGAACTCGAAGGTAAGCAATGCCACGGCAGGATTTAAAAATCAACACATAGCATGTAAATGCTATTGTTTCTGTGATTTTGCTCTTTTATATCTTGAAAGATATAAAGTTTTTTTATATATAAATTTATATTTTGTTTTTTATGTTTTGCTCTTTCTGTAGAGGAACTTAATTTATAATATTTTTGAATGATCCCTTTATGAAACCTGATCACAATCAACACATCTGTGTGTCGGTGTGGCCTTTTTAAAAAAAATTTAAAATCAATTAAGTAACATAGAGTGTATTATTAGTTTCAGAGGTAGAGTTTAGTGATTCATCAGTTGCATAGAACACCCCGTGCTCATTACATCACGTGCCCTCCTTAACGCCCGTCACCCAGTTATCCCTTCTCCCCACCCACCTCCTCTCCAGTGACCCTCAGTTTGTTTCGTATAGCGTGAGTCTCTTATAGTTTGTCTCCTTCTCTGATTTCATCTTATTTTGTTTTTCCTTCCCTTCCCCTATGCTCGTTTTGTTTTTTTAATTCCGCATATGAGTAAAATCATATATTTGTCATTCTCTGACTTATTTCGCTTAGCATAATACTCTCTAGTTCCATCCACATCCTTGCAAATAGTAAGATTTCCCTTTTTTGATGACTGAGTAATATTCCACTGTACGTAACTTCCCAGTCTAAATAGCCGCTTGAGTAAGATAGATTCATTGGGTAAATTTTGGCTGATGTTGTTAGTGGCCAATGGAATAATGATGATAAGAAGAAACAACATGTAATTCTTGTATTTTAAAAATAATTTGATTTAGTCCATTGAAACGCTGTCACAATGTTTTCCCCCCCAAAATTTTTTTATGAAAAATTTCAAACATACGGAGAAGTTGAAAGAATATGAATACCCACATAGCCACCACATAGAATCGATCATTAATATTTTACCGTACTTAACCACATGTCTATCCATTCCTCTTTCTGTTATTAATCCTCTTTAAGTTGGGTTGGGGGGTTGGAGAACACATTTCACAGTAAATTGCAGACATTAATACACTTTTTTCTAAATACTTAAGCATATATGTAATTTACCAGAGTTCAGTGTCTGTTTAGTTTTCTTCTTTTGACCTAAACCTTATACACAATGAACTGCCTCAGTTTTAACTTTGTTTTTGTTGAGTTTGAACAAGTGCATATAACAGTGTAATCGAAACGCCTATCAAAATCTAGAATATTTTTCCAAGTATGTTTTTCTGCCCCATCATTCTTCTTATTCTGGGATTCCAATTAGACATATGTTGGACCTTTTTATATTGTTTTTATGGGCCTCTGAGACTTCTTTTGCTCGTTGTTGTTCAGCGTTTTTTTTCTTCTTTCTTCTTAAGATTGGGTATTATTGATTTTCAAGTTCAGATTGGGTATTATTGATTTTCAAGTTCACTCTCTCTTCCCTCTGTAATTTCCATACAGCTGTTAAGCCCATCCAGTGAATTTTTATTTTAGACGTTGTGTTTTTCAGTTGTTGAATTTACATTTGGTTCTTTTTTATAGATTCTGTTTCTTTGCTGTGATTTCATTTTCTTTTCTTCATTATTGTAAGCCCATTTTCTTCTGTGTCTTTGGGCTTTAGTATCTTCATCTGCTAATTCTAACATCTGAGACACTTAGGTTTGGATTCTGTAGTTTGTCTTTCGAGAATGGGTCACGTTTACATGTTTCGTTGTGTATGGAGTAATTTTGGATTGTATTCTGCGTTTTGGATGTTATGTTGTGGACACTTCAGAATCTGTTATATCACTCTGAGATGAGAGGGTTGTTTTTTGTTTTTGTTTTTTTCCTTTTTTCTTTTAACCAGGCAATGAACTTGGTTGGACTCTGCTGCAAATTCTGTGTCTTTGATGGCAGCTTTTATCTCCGCTTGGTTTTTGTACCCTTAATTGGAATCTGTCCCGCATACGTGTGCTCAGGGATCAGCCGGATATTTGAGCAAACTTTATTCACAGAATTTGGGGCTTTCTCCTTTCCAAGATTTCCATCTTACTTTCTAGCAGCTGTGGTTGCTCTGAACTCTGCCCTCTGGTTCTTTAGTCCAGAAAGAGTGTGGATTTTCTTTTGGCATTTTATCTGCCCTGTGCAGTGCCAACTTTGGCTTGCGCTCAGGCTAACAGTCATTAAAAACAGGTGGCCATTCCCTTTCTTCCAGGAGTTAGTGCTGTCCTGAATATGCCCTGCTTCTTCTCACTCTCCAGTCCCTTCAGGGTTTTTGTTCATTTTGTTTTTGGTCTGCAGTGTACTGTTGTTATCTATAGGAGACTTGGGTTTGGTAGGAGTGATTGATCGATGAGCCAGCCCACCCACCCACCCACCCTTCCTTCCTCCCTCCCTCCCTCCTGGAAAGAGGAACCCTGTGCTTGGCCCACCACCTTGTTTTGCACATAAGCAGTGTCTCTCAAAAACAGTGTTCAAGGGGCACCTGGGTGGTGCAGTCGTTAAGCGTCTGCCTTTGGCTCAGGGTGTGATCCCAGCATTCTGGGATCGAGCCCCACATCAGACTCCTCTGCTAGGAGCCTGCTTCTTCCTCTCCCACTCCCCCTGCTTGTGTTCCCTCTCTTGCTGGCTGTCTCTGTCAAATAAATAAATAAAATCTAAAAAAAAACCCCAAAAAACCAGTGTTTAAAAGCTCTTGGCCACAGTGTACCCTAATTATCGGTCTTTCTCTTTCTCTTGTACTTGTTAACAGGATTGGGATTAAACCACATAAACAGTTTTGTGGTCTGTTTTATTCATATCACATGTTGTGAACACGATTTCACATTCATTGCTTTGTAATGGCCCCATAGTGTTAAGTCTGTAGATGTACCATAATTTATTTAACAAATTCTGTATTCTTAAACATCTAGGGTGTCTTATGTATTATTTTCATAATCAGAAAATTAAAAATACTTACCTGGCAATATGTGGTAGTTCCTCTTTTGTCTATTTTATTAGATCACTGGAAAACAGATTGCTTGTCGATTTGAATGAATGAGGAAATTGGTTTACACTTAAATTATAGGCTCAATGAGTATGTGGTAAAGCCATCTGATTTTGATCATATTGGAGAGAAAGATGACTTTATTAGAGTCGAGAAAGCGTTCTTGGTGTCTAAGTCTAGACGTGTGCGTGCTGTACGTGTATGCGCCTGTGAGGGGTGGGCTGAGCAGGAAATTCTGAGAGGGAGATAAGGCAGACCACTGTCAGTAATAACTGAAATTACGTGTCAAGTATTAGAAATGCGTCTTGTTTCATTGCTTACTTACTGATGGGTCTCATTACAGCCGTCGCTTACTGCTTCGTAGCACATAGATTCTGTCATTAACGTCTTACGGTGCGTGCTTTATCACATACCTGTCTATCCATTAAGAGAAGGCATTTTAAATAGATATTGAAATTTTAAATAGAGCTTTCGAGAGGTGTAAAGTAACTGTTACTTTTTGTTAGTTTTATAGCACTGTGGTTCTGTAAATTGAGAGACATTCCTCTTGAACTTTAAAAATGATATCACTGTAGACCGTTGGAGGGGAAAATTGGAATTCTGTAAAGGAAAAATGAAATCAGAATATTCTTTTTTAGGTATAGCCTGTAAAGGTCGTGAGTCATCTTTGGTGCTACGATTCCTGACAGTGTATTCTTGTTACCATAAACAGACGTGTGTGCTGAATGATTTACGGGTCGGCTTCTAAGGTATACAGGCTCCTGACAAAGCTCTCTGGCGTCGCAGCTCCGTCTTGGCACCCCTCTGCCTGTGTATTGTGCTTGGATTACACACATAGTTATTTGAACTGGGGTGAGGATAAGATCTCACCTCATAACCCCATATTTTATTTTTCTTTCCTGAACTCAGCGTGAAGCCACCTGTTTTATGGTTTAGCTTAATTCAGAAAGTATTGGTTTGTACCGTGGGTTCTATTTTAAACGGGATGAAAAAATGGCAATAATTTAAACACTTAAAAACTTTATGTCTCCATATTATTTCCAATGTGATTCTTAACTTCAAAAGGAATTTGATCTATTGTTTTACCCTTTTTAAATTGCGAGATATGCACATGTAGAAAAAAGTAGTGGAACAGAAATCCATAGCTCCTTGATTTGTTACAAAGCAAAACAGTGTACGGTCGCCACTCAGGTAAAACAAATGTGTGTCACCAGCCATACGTAGAAGCCTCCGTCTTCCCTCTTTTCCATCTCACCAGAGTAAGCAGCGTCCCAACTGTGACAGTTAATTGCTTCCTTGCTGTCCTTCCTTTTTACCGCCTGAGCACATATCCCTAAACGTCACGGTTTAGCTTTTTCTGTTTTCTGACCTTTATGTAAATGAAATGATGTATTCAGCATATAGTCTTTTGTTTATGGGTTCTTTCATTCCACGTTATTTTTGTGAGATTCATTCAAATTGTTGTCAGTAGCTTCAGTTAGCTTTAATATCCGTACAATATATTTATTGTATTTATTAAAAATATATTTATTTTTATTCTCAGTGGCATGATATACAGTCGTGTTTCTGTATAATGTACAAAGTTGTTTTTATGTAGTAAGTGTATACTACAGTCCATTTTACTGTTGATGGACGTTGAGTGTTTTCCGATTTTTGGCCGTGCTGGGTAGTGATGCTTACGCACATTCTCGTACGAGTCTCGAGGTGCACACGTGCAGGCATTTGAGTTGTGTACATGTCCCAGAACAGCATTGTCATGTCACAGGGTATATATTATCTCAGCCTTTGTAGAATTTGCCAAACTGTTTTCTACAGTGATTGCCTCAGTTTATATTCCCACCAGCAGAGTTGGGTAGCTCACATTGCACTACTCTTGCCAACACTTGCTTTTGTCAGGCTTTTTGATTTTAACCACTCTGGTGAGTCTGGAGTGGAATCTCCTTGAAGTTTTCATTTGCATTTGCCTTGCAACTAATGAAATTGAGCAGCCTCTCATGTTTTTGGCTATTTGGATAGCCTCTTCTGAAGTGCCTGCTTGAGTCTTAGAGCCAATTTATTTTTGGGCTTGCCTGTCTTTTTCTTACTGATTTGTGGGAATTCCTTATATATTCTCGCTGTGAGCCCTTTGTTGGTTATGTTTCTTGCACATGTCTTCTCCCACTCCGTGGGTTACCTTTCCACTCTCTTCAATAGTCTAGAAAAATGGAAAATTTCAATTTTAATGTGGTTCAGCGTATTAAAAAAATTTTATGATAAATGCTGTGTTCCATTTAAGAAGTTCTTCCCTGCTCTAAGGCTGTGAAAACTGTCTTACAAGTTTACTTAAATATACAAGTTTTATTGGTTTGCCTTTAACATTTAATTTAGACCCACAATCCACTTGAAATTAATATTTTGTGAATTTTTTTAGTTGAGATGAAGGTTTATTTTCTATATATCAATATCCAGTTGCCTTAGCACCTTTTAATGAAAAGACTATTCTTTCTGCACTATTTTCCAGTGTCACACTGATTGTAAATCTAATGTCCACAAAATAATGGGTGTCTCTTTCTGTTCTGCTCAATCTTATTGTGCCAGTGTTCTGCTCCTAATACCCAGTAGCACAGATCTTTCAGTCTTGTTTTTCTCCTTCAAGATTTTGTTCAGTTATCCTAGGCCCTTTGTGTTTCCATATAAATATTTTCTAATCACCTTTTTGTTGATTTCTACCTTTATTGCATTGTGGTTAGAGAACATTACTCTCTGATTTCAGTCCTTTCAAAGTTATTGAGAATTGCTCTGTGTATCACAAAAATGTGGTCAGTTTTTATAAATGTTCTGCGTCTTCGTCAAAAAATGATCATCTTTTTACTTAAAAAATGTTCTTTGCGAAAGTAGAAAAATGAAAGGAAACTCAGATCACAAAATACAGAATAGTTCACGGGACAAAGAAAAATGCCAAAAATTTACCAGACTGGCTTGAGAGCAGGGTTCTTGGCTGATCCCTGGCAGAATACTCCATGCAGAGCTCAATAAATGTGTGCTTGTTTTTTTATATTTCAAGCACATGTGATTTGGTATTACTTGAGACAAATTTTTTTTCCCTTCTGCCTTGGATGCACCGACTGTTAGCTAATAAGTCCAAGAAAAGGGTGTCGTAAAACTTCGGAAACACTTCCTTTTAGGATCTGCCAGAGCATCTTTCGGAGATCGAAAGGTAGAACTTTCCAGTTCATCCCAGCACGGACCCGGCTATGATATATACAACCCCTGCTATAAGTATCAGCACATCTCACCCGATTTGAGCCGGCGCCTTCCTCCTCGCTCAGAAGCAGCGAGACTGTATGGATCAGGTATGGACATTTTTTTGTGTTTTCTCTTTGTGTTTCTCTCTAGCAAATGTAGAAATCAAATGAAACCTCAGACCTTGGAAGAGATGATTTTTATTATCCAAAACAAAAAAATAAGAGAAAAGCGGGCTTCAGAAGTGATATGATAAATGTTATGACATCTCTGTGGTATTCTGTCTAATGTAAAAGGATTCATGAATTGTGTGTATTGGTAGTTCCAAATGCCGTTTTGTTCTTTTTTGAAAAGTTTCGTTTTTTTTTATATATCATCTATCCAGTCAGAAATTCTATAGTAGATATTTATTAGCTTTTTTCTTTCCTGCTCTAGTCAGTGAAAATTATAAATTTACAAACTCATGATGAGATTACAAATGTAAAGAAAACAGAAAATGCCTATGTGATCATAGAACTTTCTTAGTGTAATATTTGAAGACTGTACCAATTTTAGACTTTCATGTACAAATCTGATTACAAAATGCTGTTTTTCAAGTTTTTAATGTATATAGCTATTTCAACAACTGAATTCAGGGTGAGGTGCTGAAAACAAGGCAGAAGTATTAAATATTTATTTTATTATTTTTTAAAAGATTTTATTTATTTATTTGACAGACAGAGAGGCAGTGAGAGAGGGAACACAAGCAAGGGGAGTATGAGAGGGAGAAGCAGGCTTCCCGCTGAGCAGGGAGCCCGATGCGGGGCTGGATCCCAGAACACTGGGATCATGACCTGAGCCGAAGGCAGATGCTTAATGGCTGAGCCACTCAGGTGCCCCTGAATATTTATTTCAACACTGTGTTAGAATACACAGTTAATATACCGAGTTCCATTCTTTGAGAATCTTCTAGTTTATTTCTCTCTCTCTGTCAAATAAATAAATAAAATTTAAAAAATGGGGGGGGGCACCTGGTTGGCTCGGTTGGTTAAGTGTCTGCCTTTGGCTCATGTCATGATCCCTGCTCAGCGGGGAGTCTGCTTCTCCTTCTCCCTCTGCCTGCTGCTCCCCCTGCCTGTGCACTCGTGCGTGCTGTCTCTCCCTCCTTCTCTCTCTCAAATAATTATCAAATGTCAAATAAATAAAATCTTTCAAAAAAAAGAATCTTCTAGTTTAGGAGGGAAATTAGAAATATAAACTAGAAATATAGGAACACATGGAATTCAGTATTGTTTTTTTAATGTGGTAGATGCTTTTTATGTAGTTGAATCGCATGTCGCACAGAAGACCTACATTCTCTCAGAGTATTCCTGTGGAACGAAGGATTGTAATGTAAGCACAAAGAATGAATTTCTCCTGCTGGTATTTGATGCGGTTGTGAAAATGTGTTGTTTGATTTATGTTGGTTTCTGTTTAGGACAAAAGTAAAATAATTGAAAAAAAATTTAAACTTTAGTAGACTTTCTCTCTTAAGTAGATTGCATTAATATTCATGATGCACTCCTACAGAGATTTAGTTCATGGTGATTAAGTAAAATTCCAGTGTTTCTTTAATATAAAGAATTTTTTCCATGTCCCTTCGTAGTTTGTGATTTAAGGACCAGCAAACTACCCAGTTCCCCTGGGCTAAGCAAGTCTATGTTTGATCTTACAAGTTCATCTCAGCGGTTCATGCAGGTGAATTATTGATATAAATTTAATTGTATACGATAATTTATTTTCAAGCTAAAAATTGGGGAAGGTGTGAATTACGTTAGAAGCAAGATGTGTAGATCTTTTGTAGATAAATCCGTGGTAATATCTGAATAATGAACACTTGGCATTTCCTGTGTGCATTTTTTCAGGATGCTCTCAGCTGAATACTAAAAGGCAGTCTTTTTTCTTTTTCTTTGTTTTTTAATGAATTTTACATCTCTCAGTTGGTATGTACTCAGGCAATCGGAATTTAAAACGGTATGGTTAGAAGTGCTTATTGATTTAACCTTCCTTTTTGAACATAGCTACCTACTTAGCAAAAGTTAGTATTTCTGTTGAGATACAGGATTTTAATTATTCATTAATATCAACACAGCATCCTCCTATTTTTGAAATAGAATAACTTTTTGGTGTTTAAAGAGTTTCTTTTAAAAGTACAAGTAAATTGTGATTATTATTAAAAATTAGAAAATAGAGTTAAGCAAAGTGAAAAGATAAATCACCTATATTCCTGTAACTGAGACTAAAGGCACCATGAAAATACTGTTATGTGTACTTCCGGGCTTTTTTCCACGTGAACGTATATACATGTATTTTGTTAAAATGGAAATGTATTCTAAATAATCCTTCGTAATCCTCAGCCGAGTTAATTTTTTGCAGAATTACTTCTTTGTAGCACCAACTCTAGAATGTGTATCAGAATAGGTTGAAGAACTTGTGAGAATACAGCTTGCGGGTCTCACCCCCAGAGCTTTTTTGGTTGAGTAACTCTGTACTGGGGCTTCAGTTTGTATTTCCAGCAAGTTCCCCGGTGGTAGTGATCTTGCTAGTTCAGAGGGACCACGCTTCGATGACTGCTACTTAACAGGTTTTTAGGTAACAGGGCCCTTCCGAATGTATTCTTATTTTTACCGGTACTTTCAAGTAGGAAACAAGCAGTAGTAACCTCTTTTTCCTTATTACGAAACCAAACCCCAAACAGCAAAGGCTTTCCCCATATGTGATCAAGTAAGCTATTGAGTATTTTCCTGATAACACACACAGAAAGCTTTTCTCCCCCTTTACTGTCTAAAGGAGGGAAATTCTGACCAGTAACAGTGTCAACGTGGTTAGCATGCAGTTTAATACTAGGGTGGGTGTTGGGGCGTAAGTTTCAGAATCTTTAAAGTTTGATGTGCGATACCAGACTTAAGAACAATTTTTTATCTCTAGAGACATGATTCATGGTCCAGCATGCCTAGTACTTCTTCTTCAAGGAAAAATTCCCAGGGCAGTAACAGAAGCCTGGGTAAGGAATAAAGTGCCTTCTTTTTATATTCTTTTTTTTAAGGGAATGATTTCTACCTAATAGTAATTTGAACATATATGTGGTAAGGTAAAGAAGAAAACCTCTAGATGGTTGTATCTGTTACCTGCATATGAATACTCAGATCAGGTGGCCCATTTTTTAGTGTTCAGGCTATGAATGCATCTTTAAAACACACAAAGCAGTTAAATTCCTTTTGTTTGTTTTGAAGTATTCTAGTGAAGGAACTTCCGGAAGCATCCAGGATTAAAGGGAGTGTTATTTGGGAAAGTTTATCTTTGTTTTAACTTAAGTCTCAGGCTATATTTAAGTTAAGTTTCCAAGCCATGTACTTTTTAGAGTAGATCTTCCCCTAGCACTCCAGTGATAACATGGGAGTGTGATTTTTGTCTTATTAAAGTGGCAACTTAAAAAAAATAATTATGGCATTTTTCAGTTGTGCTCTTAAAATTGGATTGTATCAAAGCGTAATTGGATTAGAAGGATTGCATAGCATTTCAAATGTTCTTGTCCTTTCACAATTCAGATACAATTACTCTGTCAGGAGATGAAAGAGATTTTGGGAGATTGAATGTGAAAGTGTTTTATAATTCTTCAGTAGAGCAGATCTGGATCACAGTTCTGCAGGTAAGTTAATTTAGTTAATGCCAACTTTACTTACGAAACTGAATATTTTCATTATAAACATCTGTTGCTCGCTCTGGGGGAACAGAAAAATACTTTCTTTGGAATTTAGGATTCTGTAGTATTGTGCAGAAAACAATATTTTTAGAAGACTCTAAAGAAAATAAATCTGTAGGTCTGATGGAATTGTGGTTTTAACCCCAAGAAGGAAATTGATATGATGTCCGGAACATTAAATGTCCGATTATTGTAGACGAAACAGAAGTTCTCAGTACACTAACGTTTTACTTTTATAGTTTGTATTTAAGTCATTAACTCAAGAAATACATCGAGTATTTGTATTGTCAGGGTCCTTTGTAAAATTAAAACTGTATTTTTAATTTTTTTAGTGCAGAGATTTAAGTTGGCCTTCTAGTTGTGGAGACTCTCCTACTATTTCCATAAAAGGAACGCTAACATTGCCCAAACCCGTGCATTTCAAATCTTCAGCAAAGGAGGGCTCTAATGTAAGTGGCCGTTTGTGTTTGAATTTCTTTTTATTTTTATTTTTTTTCATATTTGTCACTTTATATAAAGAATTGGAATGAGAAAGTGTTTTATTTTGGGGAAATTGCAAATTACATATTCCTTGCTTTTTAAAGACAATTTTGTGCCTCAAAAATACTTGATATTTCATTGTCCAATATTGGGATTCATTTAAAAAGAAAATCTTAATCACTAAAGTATATACAAAATGAACATTATCTAAGGAGACTACTTTTCTTATATGAAAGGAAAATATATTTTCATCTTCTTTCCTCCTAGCCCACTTTGACTTTGAAGAATAATTGCATGATTGTAATAATTTTCTTTTAAGTATTTTCAGTTATGATAATCGGAAGACTTATGATCCTGAATTTGGTTTTGTAGATTTTAGATTTCATATTAGTTTCAATATATCTTCATTTTTGTCTTCTCATATATGTTGAAAGGTTAGTGTTTTTCCATGCAGATGAAAGGTGTTTTCTGTAAGGCCATATGACTTAAAAATAAGGTAATTCAAATAACTAATAACCATGAAAAAATTTATTCTCACTAGTAATTATAGAAATACAAATTTAAATTACATATTGCTCTCTCTTTCTTTTCTATCTTTCTTTGCTTATTAAAAATAGGAAAAATTAATAAGTACTCTGGAACATAGAACTTTCTGGAAATTATTTTGACAAAACACATCAAAGCCTTGACATATTTATATGCCTTTACATAGTAATTCTACTTGGAGTATGTTCCATGGAAATAACTTAAAATGCAAATAAAAAATATATAAAGTATTCTTGGCAGTTTTGTTCATAGGGGAATAACTGGAAACTAAATGTCTTCTATAGGGGAATGGTCGAGAAAAGTCATGCTATATATACCATGGGTATTGTAGTTTCTTTGGGTTGCTGTAACAAAGTATCACCAGTTGGGTGGCTTAGAACAGCAGAATTTTCCCTCACGGTTTTGGGGAAAGTCCGAAATCAAGGTGTCAGCAGTGTGGGAGAAAGTGTTCCATGCCGCTCTCCTGGCTTCTGGTAGTGGTCAGCTATCTTTGGGATTCCTTGGCTTCATTCTGTGCTTCCATGTTCACGTGGCATTTTCCATCTGTCGCTGTGTCTTCACTCCACTATGACCTCACCTTTGCTTCAAGAGTTACATCTTCAAGGACCCTATTTCCAAATAAGGTCACATTTTGAGTTACTGGGCCTCAGGGCTTCAGCATATCTTTTTTGGGAGCCAAATTTAAACCATAATACCATGTGATAGAGTACTAGGCAGCTACAAAAAATAATGTTTGGGAAGAATTTTTAAGGACATGGAAAAATGTTCTTAATGAAAAGGCAGTCATCAAAATTGATGTACATGTCTTAGTATCTCACTTTATGAAAATATGCATTCTAGAAAGTCAAGATGGAAGTAAGTCTTAACTCTGGTTATAATGCTGACATTCAAGGTGAATCCTTCCTGAATTAAACAGAAAGGATTTCACTTTTTGATTTTCAAATAAAACTAAGTTAACGTAGAAAAAGTTGGGGAAAATTGTTCTATTAAAACTTGCATGGAATCTTACTTTTAAAATTCATTATTATCTATCAACTTGTTGACCCTGATTGTAGCAAAATGTGAAGTAGACCAGCACACTTGCATTATGTGTTAGCTCATTGCATCTCAGTTTAAAAACATTTTATGTATACTTACACTGTTGGTGTGATCCTGGGCTCGAGACTCTGAGAGAAAAAGACAGCTCTGGAGGTTGGGAGGCTCTCAGAAACACAATTCTGATATAGAGATGTAAGCAATTACAATAAAAGTGAAAATGTGGGCACAGTATCTAAAATACTGATGTCAATTGCCCAGATAGCTTGTCTTTTCAAAAGGAAAGAAAAAGCTCCTATTCAAAAGAATGCAGTAAAGATGGGAAGAAGGTAGTGTAGAAGAAAATCAGTCTAGTGTCAAGAAGATGTTAGCCCATGGTAAGCCAAGGCTTTTAAAATATTAGGAGTAATGAAAAGAACTTTTGAAAATACTCTGAGCACAGAAGATACTGACTTGCTGCCTGGCGTGGATGGTTATGAGAAAAGGTAGCACTTTTCAAGGAGGTTGGTTTCCAGATTGGAAAGAGTGAAGCAAACATCACCGGAGGAGAAATCAAAGCCTAAGGTAGGTGGGAAGAACGTTAGACAAAGAAGAGAAACAATTCAGGTCTGAGTATGAACAGTTAGATTTGGGGCGCTCACTGAGAGAGCACACATGAGATTCTCAGACCACTAATTAACTGTTGAAAAATTGTGATGAATAGCAGGAAAGATACCCCAGAACCAAAGATGGAAAACAACCCAATTTTCAAAAAGGAGAAAAGCCGTATTCTGCTAAACTTGGTGTTGATATTGACCCGAATACTATTAAAAGAATTCCTTAGAAATTAAGAAAGTCATATTCAGCATAAATTCTGGAAAAACAGTTCATGGTCATTGTCATTTTAAGTTACATTAAAAAATATTTTTTTTGTTGTAAAAAAATTAGATCTTCCTTTCCTAGATTATAAAATGTTATTTTCATTTCTTTTGTGTCGGCATATCTTTTTTTCAGACCTTTTACTTATATTTTAAAAATTATTTTCTTGTGTGTGTTTTTTTTTTTTAGACTATTGAATTTATGGAAACTTTTGTATTTGCTATTAAACTCCAAAGTCTACAAACTGTAAGGCTTGTATTTAAGATTCAAACCCAGACTCCCAGGAAGAAAACCATCGGGGAATGCTCACTATCACTCAGAACTCTTAGCACACAAGAAATGGATTACTCTTTGGATATAATGTCACCTTCAAAAATTTCTGTAAGTGATAGAAGTATGTAATGTTAAAAGTGTCTTATACTTTTAGAACTGTTTTGTGGGTGAGTTTTGGTTGGAATGTAATTTGAACATTCTAGAACATACTAGAGGATCAGGAAGGCTCTCATGAAACAATAATAATAATGTCATTGTTAAATAATACTTTTTAAGTAAATGATAAAAGGTTAACAGAGGCGCTTTGCTTTCTCTATTGAGAAATAACCTTAGGGTTACCTTCTCCTAGTACATTTTTGTTTAAATGTTTCATACTTCAGGGAAAATAATCCTGAAGTTAGTAGCTGATAACTTAGGAAGAGCAAGAAAGAACCATAAACTCCAAACTCAGAGATTGCCTTAAAATAGATTAGGAAGCTGGTTTTAATCATGAGTAAGCTAAATATCCATCCATACTTTGGGTAAAATGGAGGTTCTTACAGCTGGGCTGTTGTTTGTTTTGGTAAAGAACTTATCTGTATTGCTTATTGATTTTTGAGACCTGATTTTTATTCTCTCAACTAACCAGCTGAACGCTGTCCTTAAATTTGTTTTGAAATCCCTAATAATTTAATTCTACAGTGTCTGTGTCAGGATAAATTACAAAAATCAGTCATAAGCTTCTATAAGGTCAAACCTATATGTGATTTTAAGTTTATATGGGATTTATATTTTACCTGCCTTCAAAAATATTTAATGTGACTTAAAGTGATTCTTAACCCTGGGTACACGTTAGAATCACCTGGGGAGCTTTATAAACATGCCCACATCTAAACCAATTAAATCAGAATTTTGTGGGGGTAGGAGGTGAGGGGAGGTGGGGTTAGACCAGAAGCATCTGTAATTTACAGAAGTTTTCCAGGTAATTCTACTCTGCAGCCTGGCTTTATGAGAACCACTGAATTAGAGGGGAATTAAATTAGGGATTAAAAAATAAAAAACAGGGGCACCTCGGTGGCTCAGTCATTAAGCATCTGCCTTCAGGTCAGGTCATGATCCCAGGGTTCTGGAATGGAGCCCTGCATCAGGCTCCCTGCTCGGCGGGAAGCCTGCTTCTCCCTCTCCCACTCAGCCTGCTTGTGTTCCCTGTCTCGCTGCCTCTCTCTCTGTCAAATAAATAAATAAAATCTTTAAAAAAAAGTTATAAAAAAATAAAAATAAAAAACAAAAGATTTCTATAATCAAGAAGTGACATTTTTTAATAGTTATTTCTTGTGTATTATTTTGTCTCCATCTCCAGTGTGTTCTCTGTACAGCATTTATTACAACTTAGAATTCAGTTGCTTGTTTTAAACAAAACTAGGCTCAAGCTCCCATCTGTTTTCTTTCTATTTTACTGTGCTTATTAAAGGCCTATTACATTCTTTGCATTGAATATTGGTACATAGGTAGGTATGAAAGAATAAATGATGAATGAAAGCATGCTATATTAGATAATTTTTATATTCCGTTTAAATATAGCAAATTTGTTTTGTAACTGTGACAGGAGTTTGTCACTTGCATGGTTGAAATTAGCTTGGTAGACAGTAATCTGCAACTGTATTTTACAAAAGGCAAAAGTAGACTACTCAAGTGGATACTTCATATATTAAAACTTCAAAGATTGATACAGTGTATCAAAAGATAACTCAGCAAAGGTATTTTCTGGGGAATTGAGATGTTATAATCTTACCTGCCTTGGAGAATCTGAATGAATGGTTATGGCTAAGTTTCCACCAAATTATTTCAGGTATTAGAGATCTTAGAAACATTTATTTATCTGAAAGAAGAGCTTAGGAGCTATACTGGACCAGTGAATTTATGTTACTCAGGGTGAATGTTTCATATTATTGGCTAATGCAAAAACAGGAGGCTTTGTTTCCTGTGTCGAGGAGGAAAATTGATGCTGTAATGGTGAAAGTGACAGAGCCAGACTTACACACTGACAACTGTGTCACCACTAACAGCAGAACTTTCGTGCAGAGCTTATGTTTTCCACGGTGCAGAATTGTTGAGCTTGACAAATAGTAATGGAAGTATTTATTTGAGAACCCAGATTTCTGTGTTGAATAATGTGGAAGAGGTTCTCGTGCAGAAATAGCTGATACTGACTTATAGACACTTAACTGCACAGGTTGGGTGGTGTTAGGTGACTTAATGCTCACACCAGATTTAGGAGATTTCAGCTCCTGTTATTCCTGCCGCGGAGACCAGCACATTGAAGCACTTGCTGGTTTCCTCCAGCTGGTAGTTGCTGAGCCAGGATTTGAACAGAAGCACTGATTCCAGGACCGGCTGTCTTAGCTCAACTATATATCGTTCCCGCCAAGGAGATACTCTCCAACATCACCAGATCGTGGTTTCCTCCAATTATGCTTAACTTTTCACTTTCAACAACAGTTCTAGGAAGACTCAGAAAGTTTTCCTGTCGTTAAAAAATGATACATTATTCAGGACCAGAGATTATATCTTATGCACTTAATATATACCTGCTGATTGGAATTTTAATTTTTTGGTGATTGGGAGATTGAAAACCACTTTGAATAGTTTTTCACAATCTAAATTAATATCCTGGAACAGAACAAGTAAGTTCAATTCTGAAGTGACACTGGCAAGTTAGGGCAAACCCTTTGCCAAACACTGCTTGGTTTTATGAGAGTGAGCTTACAAGTGTGTCACAGTAAGGGAAGTTTTGCCACCGTTAGGTATTTTCATAACTATGATCACATTGTGGGTACAAAACCATAATAAATTTTTACCTGTAGTTTCCTTGTTTTGTGAACAGTAAGTAATGTCCTTTTTAATCTATTTTTTAAATGCCAAGAACCGCAGCATTTTTTTTTAAATCAGCAAAAGCTTTAATTTATTTTAACTTTTCCCTTCTCTGTATCTTCTGCATTTCATTGTTTGCCTCAGGTTTTCTTTGACCTTTTCCTTATTATTTACTGCCTCATCATTTTCACTAGCTCCCTTCCTGCGGAGTTTCTCCTTTGGCTGGCTCTCATTCAGCACAGCAATTCAGCTCTTAACCCACACGTTGTTCCCCATAGTAATCCTTTTTCTTCTAAGTCGGGTAGCACCTACTGTCATGTCTACAATTAGAAAAAACGATGATTCTCCTATTTGAAACTTTTTATTGTACTTTATGTATTCTTAAAAATAATTCAAATGACTACATTTAAGTGTTTTAGAAGTGTACTTTTTTTGGTGTTTATTTTGTTGACATTTTCTTTAGCACAGCTGCTTAGGAATTTAATCTGTTTTCAATTCGAATTGTCTTTTGACTACTCTGATTTTGAAGGATCAAGTATGTAGGTATGACTTTGATTTTCAGAATCCATGAAAACGAGTACCTCATATTTACCGCATCCATGACATTCATCCTAACCATCTTTTTAGATCAATGCTTTGTGTGTCAATAAAAAGCAGCGTTTTCAAAACTTCTAACTATAGCTCTTTATTTCTGAATTTTTGAAATATCCCCCAAACCTTATTCTTAGTTATCAAATGGCCCTTTTTTGATATCCAGGTTTGCCATGCAGAACTTCAATTGGGGACTTGTTTTCAAGCTGTAAATAGCAGAATTCAGTTACAAATTCTCGAGGCACAATACCTTCCAAGCTCTTCAACACCTCTCACTTTGAGTAAGTATATCCGTGGTTCAAAGTGAAAAATCTTCAGAAGATATTAGTAAAAGGTAGTTTTTCCTACATTTCTTAATAATGGACATTAAAATCTTGGTTACTTTTGTTACTTAACTTACATAATTACCTTTTGACTTAAAATTACTTCAGTGGATTTCACATTTTAGCCATTGCGCCTACTTTAATCCATGCTTGCTTGGTTTTTATGCGTTTGATGCTATTCCTTATTGAGCTCATCAGTTAATACAGGTTGAATGTGCAGAGGACTGTCAGATATAGTTCACCAGCCTAGAAAATTTATCCTTTCTCTAGTTCTACACCCTTCATTGAACGTTCTGCTAACTAGAAACTTAATTTAAAAAAACTGAAAATATCAATGACAAACCTTTTCCTTCCCTTTGCCTGGGGGCACAAGATGGGGTTCTGCTATTTTGTGTTGTGTAGGCCTGGTTCACATGGCTGTTCCTAGAGCTGGAGGTTTGAGGTCAGTTCTACCTGAAGGGCTGAGAGGGGTAAGAGTGCTCCTTTATTCTGCTACAAGAAGAGAGAATATCGGAGGCAGGCAAAAGCAATGGATGTCCATCATAACTACAAAGACTGAAAGTAAATGCAACTGACCATTCAGTTCAGGAAGCTAGGAGAACAACAACAAACACAAAGGAAAGTAGAGGTGAGGAATTAAAGGTAAAGTTGAAGTTGATAATTGGAGACAATAGCAAAAGACATAATCAAAAGCAAAAGCTTTTTCTTTGAAAAGATCAATAAAATAGACAAACCTATAGTAAGTTGGATTGAGCAAAAAATAAAACTTGAACAAGGAAGAGGATAACATTTCAAATTCCGAAGAGGTTCGATAATAAATAAGATAACACCATTTAAAACTGCACCAGTTCATTTGAACATCTATATAAAATAACTGATTTTTGGAGGAAAAAAAATTGTTGAATTTCACTCCAAAAGAGAGAACATCCGAATAAAATGATAACCATGTGTGTAGGTAAAGAATTCCCTCTAATGAAAGCACCAGGCCAAGAGGATTTTACTGGTAGAGTCTACCAAACTTTCAAGGAACATTTAATTCCTATTTTATATAAGCTGTTCCAAAGCATGAGAAGCGATGGGAAAGGCAACTTTATGAGGTGAGCGTATTCTTGATATCAAAACAGAAAAGACAGTGCACGGACAAAATAGCTGTAGACTATTACCACTTATGTAGATAGATGGAAAAGTCATAAAATAAAAATAAGCAAATAAAATCCAACTTGGCATGAAAAGAATAAATTACCAGGACTACATAGGGTTAGTTCTAGGAAACAAGGATGTCAGCACAGATGCAGTTCATTTCATTAAGAGGTGTCTTTCTTTAAACAAAACTGCTAATTGGGATTATCCATGATCTGCATTTTGTAAATCTAATGGTCCATCTGGGTCCTCACTTAACGGTTCCCTCCTTTCTGGAAGTTCCATCCCCCCTTTCTTGCTGCCCTGCAGCTCCAGCTCTATCCCATGATGACCAAACTAGTCAGACTTCACTCTCTGCCTGAGCTGTAGGCGCCGTGCCGTCAGACGGGGGAGGATGCTGAGGTGGAAAGCTACATAAACCTGAACGTTAGCCGGTGCAGTTCCCCTCTTTTAAGACTAGACACTGCTCCGGTTTCTTCCTGCTTTTGGTCAGTCTTCAAGGTCTTGAACAGTGTTGTTGTTGTTGTTGTTGTTGTCCTTGTTGTTTTTATATTTTCCCCAGAGTTTATAATTGTTATCTATGGGAAGGTTAGTTTGCACAACTGTTCTGCCATTACCGGGAGCTCTTTCTCTCGCTGGCCTATGTTTACCTTCTGGAGTCTCACGCAAAGGATCGTACCTGTGTAAAATTGGGAAAGAAATTCCTCCAGCTGTCCAAAGAGCTCTACTTTTCAGTGTGTACTCCCCTACTGCTGGTTGTATGTATGCCTACAATTTCCAGTCTTTAATGATGTTCGGGTTAGAGGAGAAGTTCATTTGAGGTCGCTGTAGTTCTTTGTAAAGTGTAATCGTAAAGTTTACTAGCAGCGTTTTTTCTGTTATGCCAGTAGCTCATCAGATCTTCCTAAGTGGCTTATGTATTTTCACACCAAATATGATATATAGGTATATATCTTTATATGGGATTTAAAGTAAATTTTTACATATCACAATTTATTTTTTAGGTTTCTTTGTGAAGGTGGGAATGTTTAGTTCAGGAGAGTTGATTTATAAGAAGAAGACACGCTTACTGAAGGCCTCCAACGGGAGAGTAAAGTGGGGAGAAACTATGATTTTCCCACTTATACAGAATGAAAAAGAAATTCTTTTTCTCATTAAGCTTTATAGTCGGAGCTCTGTAAGAAGAAGGCACTTTGTGGGGCAGGTTAGTAGTGAGTTTTTATCTTCAGTTCTTTCCTTGAACTCCTCTCTGTGCATTGAGACAGTTGGTTAACAAAAAGAACACAGGCTAAAATTGAAGTTGAGTAGAGTAAAATTCGACAGCATCATAAATTAAAATTTAATGTCGCCACAAAAATGAAATCCTGTCACACTCTGCTTTCATACAAATAGCTGGAATTTCTGTGCAGTTAGGTTTCTTATCTTAAAAATATGTGTTTCTGAGCTTCTCAACGATAAATACTATAAGAAAGATCAGTTTTTCAGTACCATTGACTAGTTAGTGGTAATGATACTAAGTATTTATTTATTTTTCCTCTATCCAATACCATTTATTTTTATTATTTGAATATAATTTTTAAAATTTAAATTCAATTAATTAACATATAACGTATTCTCAGTTTTAGAGGTAGAGGTCAGTGATTCATCAGTCCTAGATTTATTGAATAATGAAGGATATTAATTACTGTTTTGGGAGAAATTATTTTAGAATATCTCACATCGAATTTTGAAGTTGGATTGGATCATATAACATTGGTCTTCAGAATGACTGAACAGGTTAAGTGTTTTGACATATTTTTGGAAAAATGGAAAGATTGTTTAATTGAAAATACGTGAACCAAACTTCCACTTGTCTTTCATCAGTAAGAGGAATTAACTGTTTGAACTCAGTTGCCGTTCTCGTGTTAAGTTAAATGACTGTACTGTTCCTTTACAGATTTGGGTAAGCGAGGACAGTAATCACACCGAAGCTGCAAGTCAGTGGAAAGAGACAGTTACGAATCCAGAAAAGGTTGTTATCAAGTGGCACAAATTAAACCCATCTTGAAGACATCACTTGTTAATTTGGTGAAGAACTTGACATTCTTTTAGAAGACTTCTGATTTCAATTTGCTACCAATGAGAAGAGACAAATCAATACATTTGTCAATTTATTTATGAAGGTCATAATTGTAATAGATAATAGATCTTATGGAAAATTAAATTTGATAAAAAATGGGATGAATTATATCAAATATCCAAAGTACAGGGAATGTTTTAAAACTTGCCAAAATAGACAGGAAAATAAAGAGTAGTATGCTGGGGCAACTAAATAAATTATACAATCAATGAAAATTTCAACCATAGGTAGTTTTTGCTAGATTATGTTTATGGGGTTTTTAAAAGCTTTACCTAGATATTAAAAATCTAGTATATCAAATCTCTGTTGGTACTATTAGAATGTAGAAGACTTTACTACTGACTCTTTCAGTGCTGGTTTTTATTGGTTAGATCTCGACTCCACTGTTTACCTCTCGCTATATATTTTCTCTCAGAAAGCAAAAATGAATTAAACCACTTCAACTCTTCTGTATTTGGGGAGAATTTGTGCCCTGTGTTTCTCATTTCTTACCCATAAGGCATTCTATTGCCACTTTGTAAATTATCTCCAAGAAACTTCAAACATAGATCACTATATTTTGGCAAGAATAAATGAAAACACCAGAGGGTTGAAGTTTAATTGGAAACCTAGTGTATACACGTTTTGCTATATGTTTTCCTCTCTCAAATAGCTTACCCTTTGTGTTAATTGGAGTTGGGATAAGAATATCATCCATATAGGGGCGCCTGGGTGGCACAGCGGTTAGGCGTCTGCCTTTGGCTCAGGGCGTGATCCCGGCGTTGTGGGATCGAGCCCCACGTCAGGCTCCTCTGCTATGAGCCTGCTTCTTCCTCTCCCACTCCCCCTGCTTGTGTTCCCTCTCTCACTGGCTGTCTCTATCTCTGTCAAATAAATAAATAAAATCTTAAAAAAAAAAAAAATATCATCCATATAGTCCATCCTAATTAGCAGAATTAAATGAGCTTAATTAGGAAGTTCAATATTTTATGATAATCATTTCCTTTTTTAAAACTTTTTTAAAAATATAAACTACTTGTTCTGTAATCCATGATATTATTTTCCCATGTTTTTAAAGAAACCATATTGTAGTATATATTTTCTTTTTCCTTTTTTTTTTTTTTTTTTGTGGGGAGGGTCAGAGGGAGGAGAGAAAGAATCTTAAGCAGGCTCCACACTTGGAACCTGACGTGGGGCTTGATCTCACAACCCTGAGATCACTACCTGAGCTGAAACCAAGAGTCGGGTGCTTAACCGACTGAGCCACCCAGATGCTCCAATTTTCTATAGCAGTTTCTCTTAGGTACTCATTAGAAGTCAGTATGTGGGCATAATGTCAGGTTAATTGGCTATACAAACCATAGCCAAAAAGAACAGCTGTTTGGAGAAACAGATAATGCCATCCTTGATCTTGGAAAGTCCAACTTCAGTTTTGCTAATGAGTGGACCAAGTGCTCTGTGATCATGGTCTTCCATTTTTCTTTCTCCCTTACCTTGTTCTACAGATGCCAAGAGAGAGATGGTGATACTTTAGGCCAGAAGATACTTTGGTATAGCTTCAGCATAACCTCTTCATTCTCGTTCTTATGTTCTGTATATCTCATTAAGATTTTCTCAAATCAATAATTCCTCTTTTCCTAGGTACCATGTCCACAAGGTACAGAATATGCCTAGTTTACATGTCCTTTGCTTCCGCTCCCCAGGGTTTATGTTATACTGTTGACAGGAACTCCTAACACTGCATTTGGAAATAATTTTTTTTCTTAGATTTGTGAAAAATGGCATATTGGTCAGTACTCACATGAACTTTCAGGAGAAATCACCTTGTATGGTAGTGTTTTAAATCTTTGAGATGAATGACTTTTTTAGAGCAATTTTACATTCACAGCAAAATTGAGAGCAAGTACAAAGAGTTCCCAGATACCCCTTACTCCCACGTGCATACAACCTCCCCCGTCAGCATCTTCCACCAGCATGATACCTTTTGTTAAAATCAATGAGCCTACAGTGACACAGCATTATAGCTCAAAGCCCGTAGATTACGTTAGGGTTCTCTCGTGGTATTGTCCGATCTGTGAGTTTTGACAAGTGCATAACATCATTTATCCACCACTCTAGTATCATACAGAGTAGTTTCACTGCCTTAAAAATCCTCTGTAAATGCACCTATTTTAATAGCCACCAAATTAAGTACATGGGATTTTAGATAATAAATAACACACATTATTGTTTTAAAAAATCTAGAATTTTATTTGGGCAGTTTTTTGTGTTCTATTAAAGCTCTCATATTCCTAAATTTATTATATGTAGTCATGTATTTAATTCCATTTTTAAGTTATTTAATTTTTAATATTTTTGCAATATGTATATAATGTATAATTTCAGAGTAAGTGTGATTTCTTGGCTTCTCGTATGTCTTAGAATCCTAGGTAAATTAAAAAAAAAAACAAAACAACTTTTCATTTAAAGGACCTTTCAGTTAGAGTAGTATTGACACAGCTAAGTTCCCAAATATTTTAATTAGTTTTACTTCAGCCTTTTTCAGGTGTAATGGTACCAAGTACAGATGATATTCGGGTTGTTCCTTTGAAGCTTTACATGAAATATAAAAAGAAACTCATAGCTGTTCCTATTATGAGAAAAACATTAGAAGTTGGTAATAAAAAATAAGATGGTAAGCAAAAATCACTTGTCTTTGTTGTTGCTTAGGTATTTCTTGACCCTTATCCTCTTAAAACAAGGAGAAGGGAATCGAAATGATGCTGGCTGACCAGAGGAAGCCGTGGAAAGGGTTCACATCGATAGCTGATAGTTTGTACAATGCTCATCCCTTGACTGTGCTTATTTATAAGGTTTCCGACTGATACAGTCGGGTAGCTGCAGCCCATGTCAAAATACATCATGGCTATTTGGCTTTCATTTGGTTTTGCGTGATTTTTTTTTTTTTAGCAGACCTCCTAGAGAAATTATTGAGCTATATCAGTTCCAGCACCTACCAGACTGCTAAGAAGGAACCAGTGGGATTTTGAACATTGTAATTGTGGTCTGAAAATAACCTGAAGTGAACTTCTGTTTGAAAGTAGTTATGCGAATTGCTCTGATACTAATGTATTGAAACTATATTTTCTGGCAAAAATTTCTATTATTTGTTTGATCAAATAATTGCTTATTTTTGAAGGATTTCAGAAATTTTCAGTAAATGTCACCATTTTATATCATGGCAGTAACAGATATTTCTTTTTTTTTTTTTTCTTTTTGAAACTTTTGTAATGGATATTTCAAAGGATGTATATTTCCTTTTGGTATTTGGTGAGGCATATTGAGGGAAGTACCAGATAAAATATCTGTATGTACACTGTGTTAGGGTTTTTCAGAGAAACAGAACCAATAGGATGAATGTATATCTAAAAATATATATATTTTTTAGTTACGAGAAATTGGCTCATGTGTTTATGGAAGCTAAGAAATCCCATAATCTGCCGTGAAGGCTGGAGACCCAAGAAGGCCAGTAGTCTAGTTCAGTCCGAATCTGAAGGCCCGAGAACCAGAGGAACCAAGGGATGAATCCCAGTGTGAGGCAGGAGAAGAGGATCAATGCCTTCTCCCTTTTGTTCTAGTCAGGTGCTCAGCATCCAGAAGATGCCCACCCACACTGAGGAGCGCAGTTTACTGAGCCCACTGATACAAATGCTGGTCATGTCCAGAAACATCCTCCCAGACACACCTAGAAGTAACGTCATCTGGGCACCCCTGGCCAGACGCATTGACACAGAAAATTAACCAGACATCTACTAGTGTTCTCTTGATGGGTCAGCTAGTGTTCAACAGTCTCAAATGTTTGAAGTTTTGGTTGAAACATTTGAGTTGAGGAAAGAATTATGAAAAGTGAGTGTGTATGAAGTACCATGTCCATGTTGAAATAGAGGCTTAGTGTTTTTTAAAAGATACTAAAAGAGTTAACGTTACCTCCAAAATTGGATATTTTGTCTGAAGATGGATGCTGCCTACATTTTAAGTCATTTCCTGGTGGAGTTTTTTTAACTTGGCAATTACTGATTTTTAACCTTTTCACATAGAGGAAATCTGATCTCTAAAATAACTTTTATTAGTTAGAACTGGTAACTAAGTTAAATTATAGAACGATAACTATATTAACTGTATGACTATATTAAACCATAGGCCTGTGATAACAGCAGATGTCCCGAAAGAAAGTTCTTCTAAGGCGGCTAAAAGGTATCTGATTCTGTGCTGAGCTAAATCACTGAGTAAGATATGTCTTTAGATGATTATGATGGTATCTATTCAGTGTTGATTTTCATACTCTTACGCTGTGGAATTTGTTTTCTGAGCCATCATTCTTTAGTTTCTGAGGCAAGAGGATGATGAAAAATACCTGTCCTTTATGCTAGGACTATATATATTTTAATAATTTTGTTGACTGTGGCTCTTACTATCTTTTAGTTTAATTTCTGGGTCTTTAATATTTCTTGATTATGCACTGTATGGAGCCTTGATCTTGAAACAACTAAAGTTTTAAATGTGCCATTTGATATACTCATTAGTAAATGTAAAAATGTTTATATAGTGCTTTTTGCAAAGAACTGTTGTAGGTGCTTTCAGGAACAGAGACGAGCCGTCTCTTTACTCTGGGGTTTTATATTTTGGTAGGGAAATAAAACAGTATAAAGCAGAATGGTAGTACAAAGCAGGATTCGAGGTATGGACAACATGCTTTAGAGGCTCAAATAAAATCAAACGGCTGAAGGAATCAGCATCTCTGATTTCTTTTATTATTTATTTATTTATTTATTTATTTATTTATTTTTTTTTTTTTTTAAGGAGGCACCACATGCAATCTGGGGCCTGAACTTAGAACCCTGAGGTCAAGGGTCACATCCTCTACCGACTGAGCCAGCCAGGTGCCCCTGCAGCTGAAGGAATTAGGAAAACTTTGGTAAATCCCTGATTTGAAACACACAAAACCAGGCAGATGGTAGGACTATTAATTCATGGTCACTCTGACTCTGCCTCACTGGGAGTCTTGCTTTCTTTATTTTGACAGCTGAGTCACTCTGTGAAAAGGTTTATACTTCCTTCCACTCTCTCCTGACCTTCGGCCCACCTGCTCCTTTCTTTACTCTCAGTGGAACCTCTTATTTTGTGCCTCACAAAGAAAACGGTGTCAGGCATTCCTTCCACTTCCACCATCATATCCACAAACTTATTTTTACCCACCTCCATCCTCCATGATGTTAGAAAGTCATTCAGTCCCTGTGAATTCTGAATCCAGTCCTCTGCTTTTCCAGGGATCTCATTCCATATGTTATGCCTATTTTCTCTCCTATTCCTTTGAGTCCCTGCTTCTCTACTGGGTTCTAGCATCATTCCAACTTCCCTGGTGTGTGCTACTGTCTCAGGATAGGTGGGTGATGTGTCTAATGGAAAGAAACCCAACGAACATAATGTTGGGGGTTAAGTCTCTGTGCTGATGAGGAAGCCGTGGAGACACCATAACGCCAGGAAGTTCAGCATGCTCCTCGGGAACCCCCCCATACTACTATGACTGAGCCTACCTGCAGCCCGTGGAGATTTCCAGAAGCTCTGTTTTCATTCTCACTGGGGTTTTTATTCTTTCCTCTCCTCGCCTTCCCTCTCCCACCAGACCATTCTCAGGCCTTCATTTCTGCTTCCTCAACAGGTGTTAGTAACCAGTAGAGAACAATGCCAACAGATTCCTGCATAATTACTAAGGATTCAGTGTAAATGAACTCAGTGAGTAGGTGGTTTAGTTTCTCCACACAGCCTCTCTTAGGTCACCTGTACTTTAGGCCTCTCTCTGGTCTGTTTCCTTCTTTAAAAAATTCCTAGACTTCTCACCCTGTTCTAGATTGTGCCTTATTTGGTCTCCCCTTTATAGATAATTTCCAACTGTTCTGTTCTTAGCCTAGTCTCTTCTTTCATCCCCACACTACACTGAACCTCATTCTGAAGTCTTAAATGCTTTTCAGTTATTCTTTAATACCAACTTCCTTCCTTCCTTCCTTCCTTCCTTCCTTCCTTCCTTCCTTCCTTCCTTCCTTCCTTCCTTTTTATTTTTTTGGAGAGAGGGAGAGAGGAGGGTGCACACGCAGGTGGTGGGGGAGACAGCGGGGCAGAGGGAGAGGGGGAGAATCATAAACAGGTTCCACGCCCAGCTAAGAGCTGGATGCAGGGCTCTATCTCACGACACTGAGATCATGACCTGAGCCGAAATCAAGAGTTGGAGGCATAACCGACTGAGCCACCCTGGTGCCCCCACTCATCAACTTTCTTAACGATGGAACTCTCGCTCCTTGAAATCACATCTTTCCTTAGCTTTCATGTCATTCTGCCCTGTTGGCTGTCTTACTACCTTTCTAGCCTTTCCTTTTCTTCTCTGTTCGCTCATCTTTGTGCACTTTAAACATTGGGACTTCTTGAGGACTTTGTGCTAGGCCATCTTCTCTTCTCACTCTGCGTTATTACTCCGGGGCAATCTCATCTATTCCCCATGGCCTCACATCTACTGGCCAAAGGCTGCCAGATTTTTATCCCTGTCCTAGTTTGCTAATAAGCTCCACTACCATTTGGCTGATGTGGACATCTTTTTTTGAACATCTCCCAAACCAAACTTTGGATTTCCCATTCTACTACAATCTGGACTTCACTGTTCCCCCATCTTAATAAAAGGAGCTGTCATCCACCTGTTTAGTCATCCCACAAACCCAGGAGCCACTCTGGAACTTCTCTCTCTCATCTCCCATACTCAATCACCTTATTCAGTGGTGTGTATGCCGTGTAGATTCTGAATCCGCCTACTTCTCCGTCCCCACTGTAACTTCTCTAGTTAAAGACAGCATCACCGCCTACTTTCCACACCGCCCCCCTCCCGCCCCAAGTTGATCTTCCTGCCTCCTCCTGGTTTCCTCTGAACAATTCTCCACCCAGCAGTAGGGGGATACGTTTTAAATACAAATATAACGGTCACTCTTTAGTTACCATTGCTCTTGGTGTGAAATCCAAAGTTTTTCAGTCTACAAGGCCCTACGTTGTCTGAGCTCTGCCTTTCATTCCAGCCTCGTCCTTCCCACTGATGTGTCTTCAGTTCCTGGGAGGCAGTACGCCCCTCCCTCCTTCAGGTTTTCACACACATCATTTCATCCATGTGCAATAGTTTTCCTCTTCATGCTTCCCTCGGCTAATCCCACTCCCACCCCCTGTGTAGGTGCTAGCTTAAATGTCTGTTCCTCAGAAGTCTTTTTTTTTTTTTTTAACATCTTAGGCAGTGTTAGATTCTGTTTTCATATGTAACTTTCCTTCATTGCTTTTATCATAATTGTGATTGAATAATTGCATAATTTTTGTTCCATTCAGTGTGTCTTCTCCAGTGTGGTTTCCATGAGAACGGGGTCATGTTGGTTGCTGCTTTCCTGAGGCTAGCATAGTACCTGGCACGTAGGAAGTGCATATCTGTTTATTCATTCACTTAACTGATAAGGCAGTGTTTTGAGTGTTTGGGGTACAGCAGTGAATAAACAGAAAAAAATGAATGAACACATTGAGTCATGTCCTATTTCACAATATAGTGGGACTTGAAGGCTAATATCATCCTGTTGAGAGAGATAATGCTGGATTATTTACCTTATTAGTAAATTTACTTTTAAAATTCATTGATGCGTTTCTTAATTATGGAAAATAGAAATATGATACCCTTACACTATGAGTTCTGGCCCAGAGAAAAAATTTCTGAAATTCTCAGAATTTATATTTATTTCTCAGTTTATAACATATGATTCTATTCAGTAGTATTTAATTTGAAATTTTGTAGATTGCTGAGATAGTAATCAGATTTTACCTAATTATTGCATAACAGCTTACTATGTATAATTACCAAGCACAAAAATTGTATTAATTTGTTTAAAACATTTATTTTCTGCAGTTAAGTTTGATTCCTTTATAAAATAAGAAGTGTGCTTAGATTGAAAATTTCCTGTACTATGTAAATAACCTATTTAAGTTATTCACCAGCCCAAACAGGATTTGCATGACTTTGCATGACTTCTGTAGAAAAGAAGACGAACAGAAGATCGGATCCTTGACAGGTCTAATGCTGAAAGGATAGAATGAGAGATTTGGAGGCCGTCTGTGATAGAATTTAAAGACAGGATTCAGGGAAGAGGCTGTAAGAGAAGCAAGCCTAATCCCACATGTCTCAGTGCTAAGGACAGGTCTTCAATGGATAATGAGTCTGGAGATGAGGAAGGTGGGGAAGATTGCTGAGTTATGTTTTCTTACTCGTAATGGAAAAGGAGCCCTGGGAAGGAGAACAGATTGGCAGCCAGAAGGAAGAGAGGCCTCAAGGAGGAAGGACAGCTTGCGGAGAGCAGTTAAGGACGGAGGTGGGAAGGTAAGGATGTTGTATGAGGTGTCTGTATGCTTCCTGATACTGTATACTCTTCTTTTTACATAAGACACCTTGTAATTCAGATTTCCTTCAAAGGAATGTATACAGAACTGTCCCTCCCCCTCCTTTCCTCAGCCCTGTTCCCTCCCCTCCTTCCTTCCTCACTTCCTCCCTCCCTCCCTCTCCCTACTGTTTACCAAAACTCATGTTCAATTTTCGCTTTCTTGATAGAAAATCTGAAAATTAGTTTGGCCTAAGATAGTAAAATCATTGACTTTTATGTCTGGAAAAGACCTGAAGAGTCCTCTAGTGTAAATGCCCACGTGCCTACAACATAGGGATATTTATTCAACAAAGGAATATTGGGTGACTAACAACATTGTGCCTCTCATTTTAGGTGCTGGGAATACACCTAATAAACAAACCCCCACCCCCTAGAGTTTATATTCTAGTGAATATACCAGAACATACAGAGTAAAAATTTGATGGATTTGTGCAGTCAGTGAGCAGATAGATGAGAAAATCTGTTCCTGGTCTTTCCTTCTGTGTAACTGCTTCATATATTGATCGTCACTTCAAATACTCATGTTCATATATTGATGTGTTACTATCTAGGGTTGTTTTTTTTTTTTTAAAGATACACTTAAAGATACTATTTTCCTTAAGTTACTCTGAGCTAAAACAGGACACAGAGAGATGTCAAGTGACCATTTGAAAAGAACCACCTCAGAGTTCTTAACCCGGGCAAGTACTGTGATAATTTTAGGAACAACACACTTGCAAATAATTTCTATCTGTGCTGCTTGTGTGTTTGGGTTTTCCTGGCCTCAAAATACAGTAGAGATGAAGTTGATTTTCTAAGTGTGATTTTGTTTTTACTGAATTTAGACAAAAAAGACAATGGACATCTTTGTATTGTAGGAAATTATTTTCAGAGTATCTGGAAGGGGCAAAAAGAAAATATGTTTGATTTTCTGTGTTTACTTTCTGTGTTTGTTCATATTTATACACCTCAGCGTAGTCACAAGTCAGTCCTTTGCTGGCTCTTTAAAAAAGATCCGTTTATTTATTTTAGAGAGAGAAAGAGAGAGACAGCATGAGTAAGCCAGGGAGGGGCAGAGGGAGAGAAGCAGACTCCCCGCTGAGTGGGGAGCCCAACGTGAGGCTTGATCTCAAGATCCTGAGATCCTGACCTGAACTGAAATCAGGAGTCAGATGTTCAACCAACGAACTGATCCACCCAAACACCCAATCCTGTTCTGGCTTTTAAGGCTGGAAGCTAAAGGAAGGAAAGGCAAAAGCTATCAAAGACATTTTCTTAAAGTGGTAAAACTAGATTGTTTACTAGGTACAGTTTCTTCTCTGGGACACTGAAAAAGTGATTGAGTCTTTTCTAAAAGCATTTCATTTCTTTTTTTCTTAAAGATATTTTTATTATTTTGAGGCCTATGGGCAAGGCAGAAGGAAGGTAGGCTAAAGATAGTGGGCTTTTGTAGGGAAGTGGTGACATCGGGGCCCAGAAAACCACATTAGGCAGTAGGATTTGGCTTATGGGTGCACGTGCGTGCGTGTGTGCGTGCGTGCGTGTGTGTGTGTCTGTCCGTGTGCCCTGCACACATGTCCTTTATCTTGTAGAATTAGAAAAATGACATCTGTTTTCTTGAAAGGAAGGGGAAGAGATGCTTCCAACAGGGTTGGAAGAACGAGGGAAACATGATGACAGATCTGATCTACGGTCAAGTGTGTTTCTTTTCCCAGTCCAGAAAAAACCAAGCTTGAGAAATAACAAAGGGAAAAGTTTCCCCTTTCCTAGTCCAGAAGAAAGTACGTTGCAGAAACAACAACAAAATGGGAAAGTGTTTGGAAGGGTGCCTTTGTTTATTTGGCTTAGAGAGTGCGGTTCTGATGGGCGGGAGCTGCTCATGTGTCTAGTATTCCATTTCCGCCATGTGGGTAATAAATAATGCATGCTCCAGGGGTTCCTATTCCTGGTTCCCTCCTGAAAGCTGAAAGCGTTAACACAATTTTTCCCCCAAATGATCTTACCTGGGTATGTAAAACAAGATAATAGTTTTTGACTTGGCTTTTTTTCTTCTCCTACATGCCCAAGGGTGGGACACACTTCCGTCACTAACAGTGAGTCACAGTGGCAATAATTTGCACCAGTTTATGGTTCTTGAAAGAAGTCCTCTGGGTGACTTGTTGAGTTATTGAAGTTGGTAGACCACAGTGAAATTCATACATATACCTAGGCTATGAAGTCTTCTGATTTTTTTTTTTTAGTTTTTTTTTAAATTGTAAAATAGACATAATATTTACCATCTTAACCATTTTTAAGTGTATAGTTCATTCGTATTAAATATATTCAGGGGCACCTGGGTGGCTCAGTCGGTTAGGCATCTGCCTTCAGCTCAGGTCATGACCCAAGGGTCCTGGGATCGAGTCCCGTATCGGGCTTCCTGCTCAGCAGGGAGTCTGCTTCTCCCTCTCCGTCTGCCTGCCGCTCCCCCTGCTTGTGCTCACTCTGTCAAATAAACAAATAAAATCTTTAAAGATGTATATTATATATATATATTCATAATGTTCTACAGCCATCACCACCGTCCATCACCATAACTCTTTCCGTCTTATAAAACCCAAACTCCGTACCCATTAGAGAGCTCCCCATTTCTCTACCGTCCTCCAGCCCCTGGCAACCACCATTCTACTTTCTGTCTCTATGATTTTGACTACTCTAGGTCTCTCGTGTAAGTGGAATCATACAGTATTTATCCTTTTGTGACTGGATTATTTTACTTAGCAGAATGTCCTCAAGGTTCATCATGTTACAGCCTGTGTCAGCATTTCCGTCCTGTTTATGGCTGAATAGTGTTCCACGGCACGTAGATACCACATGTTGCTTGATCATTCATCAGTGGTTGCTTGGGTTGCTTCTGTATTTCAGCTGTTGTGAATAATGCTGATACAAACATGGGCGTACAAATATTTCTTCGAGATTCTACTTTCAGTTCTTTTATCTATATACTCACAAGTGGAATTGCTGGATCAGGTAATTCCATTTTTTTCTTAAAGGTTTTATTTATTTGAGAGAGAGAGAGAAAGAGAACATGAGCTGGGAGAGGAGCAGAAGGAGAGGGGCATATGGACTGTGTGCTGAGCACGGAGCCCACCACGGGGCCCGATCCCAGGGCCCTGAGATAACGACCTGAGCCAAAATCAAGAGATGGACGCTCAACCTTCTGATAATTCCATCTCTAATCTTTTGAGGAACCACCATACTATTTTCCGTAGCCGCTGTACCATTTTACATTCCCACCAACAGGGCGGGAACAACAAAGCTTCCAGCTTCTCCACATCCTTACCAACACGTGTTGTTTTCTGTTTTGTTTTGGTTTTTTGAGCAGAGTCCTAGTGGGTGGGAGGTGGTAGCTCCTTGTAGCTTTGACTGGCATTTCCCTGATGATGAGGGACCTTGAGCATCTTTTCATGTGCTTATTGGCCATTTGTATGTCGTTCTTGGAGAAATGCCTATTCATTTTTAACTTGGGTTTTTGGTTTGCTTGTTATTCAGTTTTAGGAGTTTTCTATATGTTCTGGTTATTAATCCCCTATCAGATATATGGTTTGCAAATATAGTCTTCCATGTCGTGGCCTGCCTTTTACTCTGGTGATACTGCCTTTTGATTTACAAAATTTTAAAATTTTTGTGAAGTCCAGTTTGTCTGTTGTTACTTTTGTTGCCTGGGCCTTTGGTGTCATATCCAAGAAACATTGCCAAATCCCAGGTAATGTGGTTAGGTAGTTTTATCTTTAGGCAGTTCACACATTAAAATGTAATTTAATCTTTTGAATTTTTCAAAGCCCTTGTTCCTTTTTTTCTTCCAAATTTTTATTTAGTTCTAGTTAGTTAACATATAGTATAATATTGGTTTTAAGAGTAGAATTTAGTGAGTCATCACTTACATACAAATGCTCATCCCAACAAGTGCCCTCCTTAATGCCCGTCACCCATCTAGCCCTTCCCTACCCACCTCCCTCCATCAGCCCACAGTTTATTCTCTGTCTTTATCTTTAAGAGTCTCTTATCGTTTGCCTTTCTCTCTCTTTTTTTTCCATTCCCCTATATCCATCTGTTTTGTTTCTTAAATTCTACATATAAGTGAAATCATGGTATTTGTCTATTCTCTGACTTACTTCACTTAGCGTAATACACTCTAGTTTCATCCACATCATTGCAAATGGCAAGATTTCATTCTTTTTGATGGCTGAGTAATATTCCCTTTTATATGTACACACACACACACACACACACTGCATCTTTATCCATTCATTAGTCGATGGACATTTGTCAAGGCCCTTGTTCCTTATTAATATTATTTAATATTAATATTAATAATGATATCAATAATAACATTATTAATATTATTTTTTAAGTCCTAAGAATGAGGAATGTAAATAAAATACATATACTTTATTTTTAAAATCAAAATGTTGGAAGGTTAATCTTTTGGCCTTTGGGCCACATTTAGGAAAATGGATTTAATTACTCAAATTATTCCTCTGTAAAGTAGAAAAACGTTTTTCAAGACCTTGCGTAATTGCTGTTGCTTGCCATAAGAGAGTAGATAAATTTGGTTGTTGCTGGAGAAGGGAGGTGGGAATAACGGGGAGACCAGCACTGCTCAGGACAGCACCACATGAGTGACATCTCTGAGCGACGTCTCTGGGCACCCAGCTCTGCAAGGCTTGAGTTTTCATTCTGTCAGAACACTAACAAATTTGGACAATTGGCTCAGCTAACAAAACTTTCCAAAGGCTGATGTACGAACTACAACACCAGTTTACTAATTTATGAAGGGAAGAGAGTCCCTTCCATTGACAGTAATGTCTATGTCTGCCTCCGTAATTAATCTGTTTTGTGTCAAGGCACCTACAGAATTGAGTTTTGGAAGCCAGATGATTGTGCAGAGAGCATGAAATCAAAGCAAAGGGAAGTGGATTGTAGACAGAGCTATTACCCAGGCTGTGGTGTGGCCCATTTAGCAGTGTGCCCCTACCGGGATTACTGAAGATCTTACCGTCTGTGTCCGTATTTACTGTCTCTCTCCTGGACCCACGCAGTTCTTTCTGCCTCTTCCGCTTTCCCTTTTGCTGTATACCATTCTCATCATCCTCACTTATTCAGAGTCTCTGGCTGGGCAAGTTTTCACTTAATTGAGGTTTCAGCTTGCCGCTAAGTTATAATCCCATTTTATGATGTCTCTCAGACACCCAGGTCCTCTGAAGTGTAGTTTTAAGAATTCCCCTCACGTTTTGGTAATATATGAATGTATGTCTGAAGTCTCCAGGTTTGTGATTTCTGTTTTATCGGTGGCATTTGAGGTATTTAACACAGTTCGTTATTCCCTCCTTTTAAAAACACTAGTCTTCATTTTTAAGAAACTTTTTTTTATTCGTTTAATACTGCATTGGCAGGGGTAGCTCTAAGCACTGTAGAGATACGAAGGAAATATGGCACTGCCACCCACAGGGTAAGGAAACTAGGTGGGGTTTGTTTTATGCTTGTGTGAGAGGCTTCATTGCACAGGGAGGGCAAGAGAAATTCAACAGTGCAGAATTCGTCTCTGGCTTGTCCAAGAACATCTCCAGTTATCGTCATCCTCTTCCTCCTCATGTGAATCTGCATCCCAAGAACATGGCATTTTGAGATTTGGGTGACTGGAGCTCACCTCAGACAGCTCAAATAATGATCTGTTTTCCAAAGATAAGAGGGAAATTGTTGTTAATGAGACACCTGTCTCATCTTTGTGTGCTGCTCACATTCCAGCAAGATTCCCATTTTTTATTACATCATTTGGAAGTGTGCAAAGTGTACTTTTGATACTTTTTCTCATCTTAGTTGACTTATCTGAAAATGACAGTGCTCTCTTATTTTTTCTGCCTCAGGAAGAAAATGATGAGAAACAGCTTTTTCATTCCAAGTATGGTGTATAGCTGTTTTGAAAGAAACGTAGCCTTATATTGTTATTATGTGTTAAAGATTGAGATTCCCTGTACTGTCACAATAGTTTCTGCAAGTTTCAGGAGTTTCCTTATTATGAGAACATTAGTTCATAATACAAAATTACAGATTTTATACTTACAAATATAAATTAGTTTATACGTCCATAAATTTGAAGGAAAGAGATTCCTTTATGCAGTGCTGTGTTTCCCCCTTTTGTGGGGTGCTGTTACTGAAAGTTACCTGAGAGCAATTTATCATCTGCATTATTAACCAACACGGCAGGGTGGTCATTATCTGTTCGGCGTATTACTGCAGTGTTTGCTGGGGAAGTTGCAAGTTCTCAGGGCTAAAGCTGCTGAGGAATGTACTGACTCTAAGATGCACCTTTATGCTTGCTGTCTTTAAGATATGGCTATAATGACAGGAACCATCAGTAACTTTTTGGAGGGTTACTATAGGGTATTTATAAAAAAACAGCTGAAAGTCTACATTTATGGAAAAGACTATATCTGCTAAGTTTCCAAATAATTTTGTCATAGAGGCGGAGAACCAATGAGAAGACGAATACGTGCAAAATTCTAGCGTCCAAGCGTGGAGAAAAAACACGAGCAAAACGTCACTTTTACCACTGCTAATTGGTTTTAAATGTGATCATGTCCGTTTGAAGAGGTTAATTTCCATAACCAAAGAAAATTACAAATTATAAGTACATGAGAAATAGTTTATCTTATAAAGATAAGTGACTTAAAATTAAGTGGCTTTCAAATCAACCACTGTATACCGAGTATCTGTTATATGTGGGATCCAGAGAAGACTGTGTCTCTGTATTTTTTTCAGTTTTATGACTAAATCTATGTCCCAGTCATTTAAAATTTTTAATTTTTAATTTATTCAGCATGTGTTTATATCTTGCCTCAGATAAATGTCTATGACAACGGGGTGGGAAGGCTCAGCTGATTTTCCTGTAACAGAATGATCATTAATGGTTGGCTATCTTCCAAATTGAGTCTGACTCAAGTTAAATAGCAATAGTTAATATTAACCAAGAGAGATTAATTACATGCCAGAAGTCTCTTCAAATAGTCTTTCCTGAGAAAAAGAGAAGTAATTTGATAATAGGTAAATCCTTATTCTCTGGGAATGCTTATCTCTTATTTTCTCAGAACACAGACTAAGAGACAGATCCTGATAACATCTAAGTACCTGGTATCAGTAGCTCAGGTCTTGGGGTTTATGTGTGGGTACCTGATATACAGTGTTGCCCTTTGGGGCTATGCTCATGGTGCTTTCCACTGCCTTCCCCTTTCTTTTCCACTTTACCTACCTAATTTCTACATATTATGAGAGTCTCAGCCTACAATCACTTTCTCTAGGAAAACTTCTGTATTAGCCAGGTTCTCTGGAAAAACAGAATCAATGGGATAATTCCTATTTTAAAATATTAGTTACTTAGCCCATCTGATTGATTTTAGAACCATGGAACCCTAGAAGCTATATGAACATTTTATAACAAAACACTGGGGTCCAGGGATGACTGGGTGGCTCAGTCAGTTAAGCGTCTGACTGTCGCAGGTCATGAGCTTGGGGTCCTGGGATCGAGCCCAGCTTCGGGCTCCCCACTCAGTGGGGAATCTGCTTCTTCCTCTCCCTCTGCCCCTTCCCTCTGCTCATTACTCTCTCTCTCAAATAAATAAATAAGATCTTAAAAAGGAAAGTGGGGTGCCAAGTCAATGTAGCATAGATTTATTAGCTAATTAGTGCTGGAGCTGAATCAGGGACTCGTGTTTACTGATGTCTAGTGTAGTGATTCAGCAGCATCAAGTACCTGTTATAGCGCCGGGTGATGTATTAAATGCTATATTTTGGTTAAAATCGTTTTAGAATGTATAGCAACTTTATTACATAAGTCACTGTCCATTTTAGTTGTAGAAGAGGAAATACAGAAATGTCAAATGTTATTCAGGCCGATGTTGTTGTATAATTCAAAGTTCAATCATTTTGTTATATCTTTGCCTTAGTTATTGATAAAATTCTACTTGCTCTACTGTCTGCTACTAGGAACTGTTCCTTTAATAAGTATGCTTTAAATATCATTTATTTAATAATTATTTAACCAAATAGAGATCTGCCTGGTTGAATTACATTACTTCCCTTCCCTGTCTCTCCTTTTTGAATAATGAAATGAGGTTATTTGGATATGACTGGACAGGAAACATATCTTACTTTAAGGGTGCGCTTTGCCTTGATTTTTTGTTGTTTCCACATCAAATAAGGATTGACGTGTCAACCTATGAAGAAATCAGGGAAATCTTGTTTTTAAGTTTATTACGATTCCTTAAATACTACAAGTGGCAGTAAAACAGCCTTCATTTGAATCAGTACCCTCAGTCACCCCACACCTTTAAGAATGAATGTATTTTACAGAAGCATATTGGAAAATCTGGAGTTGAATCTCAATAAATGTTAATTCCATTTTCTTCAATTACATACAGTGTCCCCATGAGAGGAAAGGCATAACAGGGTTTACAAAAATTGCCATTTAGTTTTTTTAATTTTGCATTTAGTAATCATAAGAAGTACGAATCACAGTTTAAAATATTTACTTTTCTTCTGACTAAAACGTGGGCAGTTGTATTATTGAGAGCAGATACTCAGCTTTGAGACTTTGGATCCGAAACGTCGGAAGACTGTATCCTGGTTAAACACGTATTGGTTTGGCAGTTGACGGCAGGTGGTTGAAGTGCTTTGTGGTGTGAGTTGTAGCAGTTAGGATCGAGGCCCTTCTCCTGCTGGGAGGTCTACCAAAGACACCAGAGAGAGGAGAATATGCCTCTCCTTGCCCAGTTCCTGATGAGCCGGTCTTGGGGGAAGGGCAGGGTGCAGGCCATCCGTCTCTGGAGCCAAACGAAAACTTCGGGCTCCAGCTCAACTGTTACCCTACCTTTCAATGGGCAGCCACTGGTCTTTAATAAATAAAATTTTAAGCTCCTTAGAAGATTTTCTGATGCACATTTCAATATGCCATTATCAAAGATGAAAGAGAATTCATGATGTCAGACCTACTTCCAAAACTAAGTTTCTTCTTAAATCACTTTCTAAGAAACTAACAATCCAGGAATGAATGTTTTCATTTTCACCTACCTATTGTGGCTACTGGAACAGGGCGCCTATCTGATAATGAAACTGAGAAACCTTTTCGTTTCTAGAATTTCCTGTTGGGAGTGTAGAGTTTTCTAAGTAATATGTGACATTGGCTAGTTACACAATACGTTGGATTTTACTGCCACCTCTTTGTTTAAAGAGGGCGTGAGAGGTTTGGACCAACAGGAATGTGAAGTCAAAGTTAACCATGATGTCATCTTACTGCCTGTCACATTAATAAACCAGACTCATAAGTAAATACATTGTATGTTAAAATCTTTTATTAACGCTGATAAGTCAGCTATAAAATAATTAGCCTTTTCTAGCACTTACCTGCATATGATTTGGGGAAACTTTTTTTTTTAAGATTTTATTTATTTATTGGACAGAGATAGAGACAGCCAGCGAGAGAGGGAACACAAGCAGGGGGAGTGGGAGAGGAAGAAGCAGGCTCCCAGCGGAGGAGCCTGACATGGGGTTCAATCCCAGAACGCCAGGATCACGCCCTGAGCCGAAGGCAGATGCTTAACCGCTGTGCCACCCAGGCGCCCCTGGGGAAACTTTTTCTTTTCCAATTCAAGGAACATGTTTAGAGGAGAAAACTTGGCCCCCAAAATTGTATCCACAGGTGAATGGACATGTGAGGGCGGTTTCTTCAGTGATTGCAGGGGAGAGGGATGTGCCCTCATAGAATATTTAATTCCCCTTATGTGGCCGAGAGTTGATTCTTCAGAATCATGTCCAACTTGCTAAGATTCAGGCCTCTGCTGTCCTCTGTCTCTAGCTACACGCACAGGTGCTTAGTTCTGCCACATAACATTTCAAGTTCTGCTTAGAATAAGAATCTTACACAGGAAAGTGTCAAGACTCTATGCTGGGTTGGTTTTTTTTTTTAAGATTTTATTTATTTATTAGAGAGAGCACAAGCAGGGGGAATGGCAGAGGGAGAAACAGGCTCCCTGCTGAGCAGAGAGCCCAACACGGGGCTCAGTCCCAGACCCCAGGATCATGACCTGAGCTGAAGGCAGGTGCTTCACCGACTGAGCCACCCAGTGGCCTCTATAGTCTATGCTGTTTTTAGAGGTGTATTGAGAGACCATGCTATATAGTTTCCTTCAAAGCACGTTGCTTCATTTAACGATCAGGAATTCCTTAAGTTAATATCTAATTTGTCTCTTCAAGACAGGGTTTCTCAGCCTTGGCACTACTGACATTTTGGGCTGGAGAATTCTTCATTGGGGCAGGTGGGACGGGGCGGGGGACTTCCCTGTAATGTAGAATGGTTAGCAGCACGTCTGGTCTCTCTATTCACGAGATGCATCCCTGAGCCAGCTATGACAACCAAAAATGTCTCCGAACTTTACCAAATGTTCCCTAGCGGGGCAAAAATTGCCCCTGGTGAAGAACCACTGTCCTGAGGCAAAATAGAATTTAGAGAAAAAAATCTTAGCAATTATCCAGTTTTCATTTTCTCATTTTCCATTTGGTTGTGATTTACTTAGGATCTCATGACTCCTTAGTCTCAGAGATGACTCGGGTTTCCTGACTTTTTAGTTTCTTTTCCTATCATATCATGGTTTCTTGGTTTGGGTTTCGGATACTCTGACGCCCTCCTTAGGGGCTTGTCCGACCAGGTGGGTTCTGGTAGGGCATAACCACCGTTTAGTAACCTAGTCCATACTATGTACCCCAAATCTGTAGTTATCCTTAAGTATCCATGTGTACATACTGTTTTAGGTTTTTCCTCTCCAGAAGCAACCCTGAGATGCAGATTTGAATAGAAGTGGTTTATTAGGAAGTGTTCTCAGGAAAAATCGGTAGGGCGGTGGGGAAGTGGACAGGGAGGAGAAGGGAACCACGTAAGGACACAATCGCAGGCCGACTTCCAAGGAGGTTATTTTAGCTCAGCTGATAGGAGAGCTCTGGAGAGTGTAGATCCTATCTCAGAAATTTCCAGATCCGGCACAAAAGACCTGAGTATCTACACTTCCCTGCCCATCAGTCATTGTTTATGGTGGAATTTCTCAGCCTAGACACTATTGACATTTCGGAGCTAGTTCTTTGTTCTTTGTTGCAGGAATCTGTCCCCTGCTTGTAGGGTGTCCAGCAGTGTCCCTGGCTTTTGCTTCCTGGATGCCAGTCATCTCCCAACCCCCTCCCCCAGCCAGGGATGACAACCCAGAATGCCTCTAAACAGTTTCACCCCCAGAGGTCAAAATTACCCCCCAGTTGAGAACCAGTGGTTTAAGGGTTGCCCCTGGGGACGTATGAATTCCCAGGAATCTGAGGCTATCAGGCAAAGTGGTCTTTGGCAGGCTGAAAGCAGCCCTCAGACAAAGACACACGTGGTGGCTGTGGGGCGGTTGCCAGTGTGCAGGAAAGGTTCATGAGTCCGAGCAGATGTACGCACAGCACTGACATCATCTCCTACACGTATATGAACTCAGTCCATTTCTACTCAACTACATGAGCCGTAGGAAGGATCCGATACGAAGGCCCCATTTTTCTTTAAGGGCTTGGCCTGGACTGGCTCAACCAAGAGTGACCTCACCACCGCAGCAGTCCTGGAATCTCCCTGCCGTGGGCCGCCGTGCACCTGAACTGCGTGGGGCTCCACGGGGGCACATTTGAATCTCCGTGGAATTGCTTTGATCAGAAATATGATTTGAGAAAGACTTCAATAACTTGGAACCATTCCTGCAAGACTAGAGTTTCTGATTTTTGTCTGCTGCCTCACAGGAAATCACTGTTCTGGCTGTAATCTCGGACATACTTTCTTGTTTCCCTTCCTCCTGTCTACCTATTCATTTATTCAACAAGTGTTTATTGAGTGCTTTATAGATGCCCAGCACTTTGCTAGATGCTGGGAGGATAGGAGGAGACAAAAGAGATATGGCTCTTGCTTTCAGTCTAGTAGAGGAAAAAGACAAGAAATAAGTAGTAGTTCCAAGAGCAGGGCTGTCTGAAAATGGCCATGAGTCCTCACTCTGGGTTTTCTGGACAATGAGCACCGGGAGCTCCTCTTCTCCCAGTAGGAGGGGCTGCGCACAATTCTTGCAGGACCAGTGGCTTTGTCTTCCCAGCAGAGGTGATTGCGACTTTATAGGGAAGCTGGCATTCTTAGACAACTCCAGTAGATGGCTGCCTGGCTGCCACAGTCCTCCTGCCTGGCACCAAGTGGTTTGTGCATTCCTCCAATGTGAAGGCTCTATAAACAGGGGCCCGTTGTCTTTCTATCAGAAGCAAAGCCCAGTAGCATGATGTTTCCTGTAGGAAGACACAAGATACTCATATCTTTTCTTCTAAACACTGAGGAAGTTAATCCTATGAGGACCTAGGGGAAGAGCCTTCTAGGCAGAGGCAGAATATGGGAAATCCCTGAGGTGGAGAGGAGCTCGATGTGTTTGAGAAATTGGAAGAAGGCTAATTTAGGTGCACAGAGCAGAGTGATTGAGGGAGGGGAGGATGAAGGTGGCATGAAACATAGGTGGAGAAGTTCAAAATACAGGTGGGATCAGATCATAATAAATGGCCTCATTGGCCTTGGTTAGGAATTCTTACTTTATCCAAAGTACAATGGGAAGCAGCTGATTTAGGTTTAAAAACGTAACTGTTGTTCCTATATGGAGAATGGTTTAGAACGGGAGCAGCAAGATCAGGAAACTGATGTAGGAGTCTAGCTGAGAGATGGTGATGGCGCTGGTTAGGGTGATGGCACCACTGTACGTGGAAACGAATGTAGAGAGCTGAGATCAACTGTGGAGGCACAATCCGCTGGACAGGTTGGCCAACGGGATGGAAAGGAGAGAGGGCGAGTCGAGGATGACTCCCGAGTGTTTGACCTATGCTGCTGGTAGGTGCTGAGATCAGGGTGTGGGGGGGGGAGATGCTGGGAGGAGCAGATTTGTAGGACAGGGTGCAGACTGCCATTTTTGTCGTGTCAAATTTGAAATGTGAGCCATCTGAATAGAGATTGAAGTGGGCAGCTGAGTACATACCACTTAGAAGTTTGGAGACAAGGTCTAGGATGGAAATGTAAGTTTTGGAGTCATTGGCATGCATGTGATATTTAAAGCTAAGAACCTTAATAGGTTTGCCAAGGGAACAAGTGTAGGCAGAGAGGAGTACCACGGACTGAGCCCCGAGGTTCTCCGATATGAAGAGGGCAGAGAGGTGAGGAGGAACCAGGAAAAGATACTCAGATGACGGGCTATCTACAGTACTTTTGGTTAATGTAACAAAAATTAAAAATGGGGGTTGGAAAGAGAAAGGTTTACCATGACTTGTTCTTTCTATTCAGTCTTGGAACTATAAGGAAAGTTATAGATCATGAATACATCCTTGGGCCATAGAGTTGTTTGCAGTATTCGGCTATATAAGGTCATCCAAATGGTACAGAAAATGACTGTTAGCTTTTCAGCATTTTCATAGAAATGAAAACACAACACTGGAGGATCCAAGAAACCTTCCCTATGCCAACGCGACTGGTTTTATGCTTCTCCTATGTACTCATTACACATATCCTTATCACCGCATTGATAGGTAGGATCATATCGTGGGAAGAACCATCAGGAGTTCACATGCTGTTCCCTCTGCCCTCCACTCTCACCCCTGTAAGTGCACAACTCTTCACATGAAGGCCTCCTCTCCCCTTTTAGTTTACGTGTCATCTCGAGAGGCATTCCCTCAATAGAACTTAACAGAATTCCCTTGCACCCTTATTCCCTATCACAGCACACGACTACTCATGATCTCTTCCTAATTTATTCAGTCATTTACTAATTTCTGTCTTTCTCCTCCACTGGATTATAAATTCCATGGAATGCAAAGACATGGCAGTATGTCATTCCAGTCTGCATATATTCGATAAGTACTTTTTGAATGAATGAGTAAAGTGATTATGAAAAAATTTTGAAAATTAACAATAAGCGGAGATGTAAAGAGTTCTTTTTTCTTTCTCTCGCTATACAAATATCAATGTCTTACCATACGTAATTATTTTGCATTATTACTTTTTGGTGTCTAGCTATGTGACAACGCTTGCCCCCACCTCCAACTTCTCCCAATTTCTTTCAATTTCTCAAGTGTCGTGCTACTTCCGCCTACTCTTCCGTGCAGGGCCATACCTGCTGCTAGCCGCCTGTAGTTCTGTGCTCGCTCCTCACCTTTTAAAACAACCTGACCTTTAATAACCATATTCTTCCAGCCTCCTTCTTGCCTGACTTCAACTTGCTGCGTTGTTCGTATTTCTGGTGCCTACCTCCAACCTGTCCACCTATTCCATATCACTGGCTTCACATCGGCTTCCAATTTCCAGGTACATTCCTGGGCCTGTGCTCTTGTTGGGAGCCCCCAGGCACTGTACTGATTTGAAGACCTCAGAGAGGGGGAATTGAAAGCGGGGCCAAGCAGTGACTGGTGATGGGATAATCAGCTGTTACTTGGCTGATATGCCTGTGCTCTTCCACAGATAATTTACCCCTGCTTTTCTTGGAGGCCTAAGACTTTGGCACAAACAGAGGATTTGCCCTGGAACTTCTCCACTCTATGGATGTCCGCCTACGGTTTTTCAGTTTCAGAGGACCTTCAGCTCTGATTTTTTCCAATAAGATCTTTTGCTTGGATTGTGTCTCTGCCTACTCACTGCAATCTTAGTTATTTAAAAAATCTTAAATAAAACAATCTGCCTTAGTTTTGGTCTTATCCTGTTGGTTTTTCCTTTTTACCATAATGGTCTGATAACTATTTTTAAAGTATCTGCATATAGTAGACATTATCAAATATGTTGCATTGCCCAGACCCCCTTTTCCTATGTTTGGGATGTCCTAACATAGGAGTCCTGGTGTGAAATGGAACCCCAGATCCCACATAGTTGGTATCCCAGCCTTCGGCTTGGTCCCATGCATGTGACCTAGGCTTGATCTGTCAGGTACATCCTCATGGACTTTGAATCTGGAGCGTGTGCTGATAAGAAGCAGAGGCAGTTGGAGAATCTCAGTACCATCCAGTTTCAGAGGCAGTACGCAGTGTCCAGTTCCAGTGGAGGTTGTGTGATAAACAGGAGGTGGCCAGTGGTTTGCAGCTGTAGCCATGTGCTTCTGGATTCTTCTATGGCTTGATATTTGGCTCTGATCTTGGCTCCTGTGAGCCTTTCCAGCAATTATGCGGGACCAATGACAGCCTTTCAGTTGACTCCAATTTAGCAATCAGCCAGAGTTAGTTGCATCTAAGAATGCTACCTATTTTCTTAACTGGTTTTTCTTTATATCGTTTCCTTCTTGTACTTCTGATCATCTTTCTGGGGTCCTTTTCTTTCTTGAGATGCAAGCTTTAGAAGTTCCATTCGCGTGGAACTCTTGACAGTACAGTTGACCCTTGAACAATGCAGGGATTAGGGCACTGATCCCCTGCACTGTTGGAAGTTTGCGTATAACTTTCACCTCCCCCACAACCTAACTACTAATAGCCTACTGTTGGAGTGGATGCCTTACAGAAAACATAAACAGTTAAATAACATACATTTTGTATGTTTTATATATTACATACTATATTCTTAGTAAGCTAGAGAAAGGAAAATGTTAAGAAAATTATAAGGAAGAAAAAATACATTTACAATACTGTCGTGTATTTAAAAAAAATTCCCATATAAGTGGACCTGTGCAGTTCAAACCCATGTTGTTCAAGGGTCAACTTAAGTGCTCTCTGTTTTTATCTGTAAATGACTATTTCACTCTTATCTTTGAAAGATAGTTTTTCTGGGTAGTTATTTTTCTTAACATTTTGAAGGTATTTTTTCCGTTGCCTCCTGGCCTTAATTATCATGAAGAAAAGTCCATTGTCTTTCTAATTATTTCTTTGTAGATGATCTGCCTCTTTTTTTCACCTACCTTTAAGTTCTTCTTAAGAACTGAAGATTAACTGGGGTGCCTGGGTGACTCAGTCGTTAAGCATCTGCCTTCAGCTCAGGGCCTGATCCCAGGGTCCTGGGATCGAGCCCCACATTGGGCTCCCTGCTCTGCTGGGAGCCTGCTTCTTCCTCTCCCATTCCCCTTGCTTGTGTTCCCTCTCTCTCTGGCTGTCTCTCTCTCTGTCAAATAAATAAAATCTTAAAAAAAAAAAAAAAAAGAACTTAAGATTAACTGATTGAAAAGGTCTAGAAATTACTAGAAATTATAGAAATATATATCCTCAGTAAATTTCCTAATTTACTGTTGTAGTCTGAATATCGACTCCAGGAGCCAAGGAGTCCTACCCCATCTGTAAAATTCATTCAGTTTAGGGCACCTGGGTGGCTTAGTTGGTTAGGCATCCGACTCTAGGTTTCAGCTCAGGTCCTGATCTCAGTGGTCTCCCAGGAGTCTAATATACCACCACCATGCCACATAGCTGCCCACTCTCCATCAAGCCCTTTCCCTCTCTCAGAGTCTGGATATAAAGTCAGTAGGCAAAAATTTCCCTCTCTCAGAGTCTGGATATAAAGTCAGTAGGCAAAAATTATGGAAACAGCCTAAGTGCCCATCAACTGACGAATGAATAAAGAAGATGTGGTATATATATACAATGGAATACTATTCAGCCATAAAAAAGAATGAAATCTTGCCATTTGCAATGACATGGATGGAGCTAGAGAGTATAATGCTAAGTGAAATAAGTCAGGCAGAGAAAGACAAATACCATATGATTTCACTCATATGCGGAATTTAAGAAATAAAACAGTTGTCTGGATTGCTCAGTTGGTTAAGTGTGTGCCTTCAGCTTGGGTCATGATCCCAGGGTCCTGGGATTGAGCCCCATGTTGGGTTCCCTGCTTCTCCCTCTCCCTCTACTGCTCCCCCTTCCTTTGTTCTCTTTCGGGCTCTCTCTCTCAAATAAAAAATAAATACAATCTTTGGGGAAAAAAATAAGCAAAGAAAAAAAAAGAGAAAGGCAAAGGAAGAAACAGACTCCTAAAAAAAAAAGATTTGTTTATTTATTTTGGAGAAAACAGGGGGAGGGGCAGAGGGAGAAGGAGAGAGAATCTCCAGCAGATTGCCTGCTGAGCAAGGAGCCTGGTGTGGGGCTCAGCCCCACAACCCTGAGATCATGACCTGAGCCGAAAGAGTCGGGTGCTTAACCGACTGAGCCACCCAGTTGCCCCATGAAATGGACACTTAACTACAGAGAACAAACTAATGGTTACCAGAGGGGAGGTGAGTGGGGGGATGGGTGAAATAGGTGATGGGGATTAAGGAGCGCACTTGCTGTGATGAGCACCGGGTACCGTATGGAAGTGTTGAATCCCTGTTTGTACACCCGAAACTAATATTACACTCTATGTTAACCAACTGGAATTTAAATAAAAACTCAAAAATAATAAAATCAGTAGGTGAGAATGTAATGAACTGAGATAAACGGAGCCCGCCCAAATCGAATGATGTTAACAGATGGGCAAATGTAAAATCAAAGAACCGCGAGCCGCAGAAGGCCAACAGAGACATCATGCCTGATGCGGAAGCACTGGAACCACTCCCACTGAAACCAGGAGTGAGATAAGGATGAATCCCCCGTAGTTACCTTTGTTCTGGAGGTGTGGGCCATTGCAATTAGACTGAAGTAGAGATAAATGGTAAACATAAACATTTCCAAAAGGAGATTAATTGTAGGAAACAAACTGAAGGTCGCTGGAGGGGAGGAGGTGGGGGGATGGGGTAACTGGGTGACGGACGTTAAGGAGGGCACGTGATGCAATGAGCACTGGGTGTTAAATACAACCGATGAATCCCCGACCTCTACCTCTGAAACTAATGATACATTATATGTTATTTAATTGAATTTGAATAATAAATATAAGAAAAAACAAATGAAGGAGATTAAACCAATATTTGGACCCCAGGAATCAACTAAAAGACCAAGTGGTGGGATAATTCAGTAAGGTCAGCAAGACAAAAAGCACAGAAATCGAACTTTATATATTCAAACAATAAACAGAAGTAGTGATGGAAGAAATGATCCCATTGCAAGGTTTGAAAAAGATGAAAGGAATAGACTTAGCAGGAAACATGAAGAATCCCTATGAAGGGAATTGCAAAACACCATGGAGAGAACAAAAAAGAGACTTAAAGAAATATGAAGGCATTGCCACATTTAAGTAGGAAATTTTAACATCTGCGTAATGTCAACTGTCCTTTGGTTGATCTGACTGCAACAGGGTGTTTTTGTTTTTGTTTTTTGTTTGGACAAACTGATTCTGGAAATCATGTGGACAAACAAAGAAGTAACAATTACCGGGAAAATTCTGAAAAGAGAAGATTAATGAAAGGGTACTAACTGTGCTTAAAATAAGAACTTGTTCTGCAGTAATAATAATGAACTACTGGCACATGAGTGAATCAACAATTCAAAGGAGCAGACTAGAGAACCCAGACACCGACCCAAATATACACAGCAATTAAATGAAAGTCTTTTTTTTTTTTCAGAACAGTGGAGAAAAAAGGGATTATTCAGTAAATGGTGTTGGGACAACTGAGTAGCCATCTGAAAAAAAAAAAAAGTTGGATCTCTACTGCAAAAATTATACCAAAATGATTTCCAGATGAATCAAAGAAGTCACATTAAAAAAATGAAACCATGAATTACCAGAAGATAAACAAGAAAATCCACTTATTTAACTACAAGAAAAAAAAATCACATCACCATAAAAAGAAATCAAAAGACAAAGGGACAGATGGGGGAATTTTTTGTATTTTAACCTCACAGACAAAGGGCTAATTCCCTTAACATATAAAAATGCTTATAATTCAGTAAGAAAAAAGACCCAACAGTCCAGAAAAAAATGGGCAAAACCTATGACAGTTTAGGAAAAAGGGGAGAATGTGCAAATGCACATAGGAGAGGTGCAAATGCAATGACAATATGATCTTTTCTGCAACATGACAGCACTTGATTGGTGAGGGTGCGGAGAACCCGGCGCTTATGCTGGGTTCAAGTGTGCATTCCCACAACAGCCGTGATGGGCAGGCTGGATCATAGTAAAATTCTAAGAGTACGTTTCCTTTAACTGAGCAGCTGCAGTCTCAGAAATGGATCTTACGGCTATATTTACATATGTGAAATGATACGAAATGACATATGGACAGGAAAACTCTTCGTAATAGAAAAAGATTGGAAATGACTGTCTATCAGCGGTGGCTGGTTATATAGAGTATGGTGGACCCACGCGATGGAATAAAAAGCAGCTACTATGAGAGAATAGGACAGCTCCAAGAGCTCCAAGATGTACTGTCAGGCTCAAAAATATGAGGCATAACAGGATGTAGAGTAAGCTACTTCAAGTAAGGGAAAGGGAAAGTGTCTATACACACACTCTCATATGCTGTGTCAGATACATAGCATTACTCCCATTTTTCAGATAAGGAAACTGAGGGTTGCAGAGGCTAAGTAACTTTTTAAAGTAACACAGTTATTGAAAAAGTGAAAAAAAAATAACAGATAACAATGGCCATAAGCATAAGAATAGGGGAAATGTAACCACAGGGTTCCTACCCTTTACTAACACACATTGTCTCCAGTGGGGAGGAGAATGTGTACTTTTTGAAAGCTGCCCAAATGTTCACTTTCTTTTATTTGGAGATCCACAAGCAGTAACGAAGCAGTAGTGAAACACTGATGATGAAAAGCCACAGTTCCAGGCTCAGTCGGTTCTGGTCATAGCCCCCTCCTCCAGGGGAGTCGTCTTTTAACCGTGTCTGTGTTCTTCCAGTGATTACCCCCCTCACCCCATAACCTTACAAAATACACTAATTCCTCTATTTCTTGATTTGCCAAACTACGCATTGTCAGTAAGTTCAGTTTAAAATGGTGGAAACCAATAAATGGCATTTACATTATTATGACTGTATCAGAGTTCAACCGGAGAAACAGAACGAGTAGGAGATTTTATCTATACAGCTATCAGGCTATTAGGTGTCAATCTAGCTCTCTATCTGTATATGCACGTGTAAATAGGCATATATACCTATGTGGCGTACACACACATTAGTTTGTTTGCCATTTATTATAAAAGATAAGAATACCGTGCCTTTAATATCTGTAGTCTTTCTGCCTTCTCAGTCATACCTTATACTTCATGGGGTTTCTTTCTTATTTTTTTTTTTTTTTCCAGCAGGAGTCCTCTGTGATCCTTCTCCAGTGGACTGCTCACCCTCCAGGCTTGCTGCCCATGTGTCATCCCAAGACTCACCTTTCACTGTTCTCCTGGATTGATTCCAATTCTTTCTGGATCCCATGTCTTTTGTTTTGCTCGAGTATGTCCTCAAGCAATTTCTTTTCTTTCTTTTTTTTTTTTTTTTTGTCAAAAATTTTATTTGACAGAGATAGAGACAGCCAGCAAGAGAGGGAACACAAGCAGGGGGAGTGGGAGAGGAAGAAGCAGGCTCATAGCAGAGGAGCCTGATGTGGGGCTCGATCCCACAACACCGGGATCACGCCCTGAGCCGAAGGCAGCAGGCTTAACCGCTGTGCCACCCAGGCGCCCCCCTCAAGCAATTTCTAAGAACGATGCATGGGATATAAATTTCTGAGTTCTGGCTGATCAGTTAGATACTGAAGTAGAAATAGACTCACCATTTAATCAAAAAGGAATTTATTTGAGGGATAATGAGGTGCTGCTCACAGACTCAAGGAGACTCAGGCTTAGAAAAAGAAAAAATCAGGCAGGTTCAGGGAGGGTCACAGCAAAACGTGCTCATCCATCTTTCTTGCAACGTACCTCAAGAATGGACTCACACCATTGTCAGTGTTCCTGTTCTGCTCTGATTTCCAGTCCAAGGAGGGAGTACCTGTTTTTTTCTGGTGTGGGTCACATACTTGCCATTTGGCTATGGAAAGGCAGGGGGATTAGTGGTCCCATCAGACTACGTGGAGATGGTGAATCCCCAAAAGTAAAAAATTATTATTAGCAAAGAGTGGTGGAATAGCTGTTGAGTAAAATATGACATATGTTCATTATACTCTGCTTGAGTAAAAATGTCTTTAAATGTCTTTATTCTGTTCTCATACTTCCCTATGTGATGGATTATAGAATCTTAGGTTGGAAAATCATTTCTTTTTCCTGTAGGACCTTGAAGGCTTTGCTCTGTCTCTTCCATCATCCAGTGCTGCTGATAGGACTTGCACCAGCCCTTGTAGTGAGAATGCCTCTCAAAGTTTATTTGGTTTTTGTTTTTTAATAAACACTCCAGTGGCTGTTCAAAATCCAACTTCCTCCAGAGATACTTTCTTGGGACCATCTTGTTGAACCACCCAATTGTCAGGTGACTCCTTCTAAGGGAGCACAGACAGTTGTTGGTGTCAAAGGATGCTGTGATCTTTGGACACATTCCTGATTTGAATTTCAGCCAACCCATCATGTCTCTTTAATGGCATACAGTAATAGAACAGAAGTCCATGGGAGATCAGCGTTCACTCAGATTCCAGATTCTTTTCTGATACAGATAAATTCAAGTACTCCACAGGTTCTTCCTACACTTTCGGTCTCCATGATGTGCTCGTCATGGACTGCCCCAACTGGATGGCAGGTGGCCGAGGACCGCTGGGTCCCCAGCTAGAGGCAGCTGCCAGCGTGGCTGGAGGGGAGCCATGTGCGGGGAGGGCTGAGGCAGGGAGAAGGGAGAAGGAGCTGCTCTCCAGAAGTTTTAAAACATCTTTATCCTTCTGAAATTTCATCAAGTGTGACCAAATACGAGCCTGTTTTCATTTTTCATGTTGACATTTCAGTCTGTATACTTGCGTCTTTCTTTTGCTTCAAGAAGATGTTGAATTTTCTTTGCCCATTGTCTACATTTATTACTTTTCCTCCAATGATTTTACCATTTTTAAAAATTGGTTTTGTTCTCTTGATAGTTTTCCTTCCTCTTCTCTGTGACCCTTACTATGTTTGTGGTCAAAACTGTTTTCTCTTGGACAGCTTGAAGTTTATCTTTATTTCTGAGATTATTTTGTCTTTTTCTTCCATTTCCTGAGTTTGGTCAACTCTCATTTCACACCATCCTGTGTTTTTCTCTGTTTCTGTTCTGGCTTATTTCAAGCTTATTATTCAAGGTGATTTTTGTTTTAATGGGCAAATTCTTCTTTTAACATTTTAATTCAGGTTAGAGCGTTCTGTTACGGTTTTCTCTCCTTTGTACTTTTTGTTTGTTTGTTGCTTTTGGCAGGGAGAATATTTTCATCTGTTGAAACGTTTGAATTCTCATGTCCTGTCTTCTAACAGCTTGGTATGATGTTGCCTGCCACTTTGTGTTCATTTTCAAACATCATATTTTATCTGGACAAGCCTCAAGTAAGGGGCGTGAGTTGAGTGTCTAGCTAGGTTTTGTAATTCAAAAGCATCCTCTTCTGTTCTTTTAGTGAAGTTGTTTTGAAGTCGATGGAAACTTCTGGGGATGGGGCAGTGTGTTTTCTAATTTTGTGGTTCTCTTTTATTTCTGTAAGACCTTTAATTAGATTAGATCCACGGCATCTAACCTCTTCTTCACAATGCATCTCTCCTAACCCTGCATGAAGACTTCCAAGCCATTGCTCTAACCTGCCAGTTCTCAAACCTGTTCTTCGAATTCCCCCTCTTTTAGGGAGGACTCTTTTAGAGACATTATTTGTATTCTAACTGTGCAAACTCCTGCTGTTCTCTGTTCTTTTCCAGAGAGTATCTACCTGACCTTTATTGGTGTGGACTCTGGAGTTGGTTCTTCTGGTTTTAGAGATTGATTTATTTATTTTAGAGAGAGTGTGTGTGCAAGCAGGGGAAGGGGTAGAGGGGGAGAGAGAGAATCTCAAGCAGACTCTGTGCTGAGTGCAGAGCCTGAAGCAGGGCTCCATCTCATAACCTGAGCTGAGAGAGTTTGATGCTTAACTGACTGAGCCGCCCAGGTGCCCTGGTTCTTTAGATGTTGGTTTTAGATGTTGCTTTTCCTACTTATATGCAAATTGAAATTGTTAGTAATCTCTATTTCCTAGTTGCTCTAGGGTTGTTTTATTAATTCTCCTTATTTATGTGATTTTGGGGGAGAATATATGGGGAAATTCAGTTGTAAGAAACCCTCAAATATTTAAATCAAAGCTATGAGTTCATATTGGTACTAAAAAACAAACCTTATTGATTGCTTCTGTGAGGGTGCCAGAGAATTAAGTCATTATTCTCAAACTGATAAGTGAAAGAATGAGGCATTTACTTTGCCTTTACTTAGGAGTGGTACCTCTGAGTAACCAGATGGTGGTTGAAGGAAAATTCATCTTTATAGAAGTATTCCAGCAAATAAATGAAGGATAAATGATAAAATATCACCATCTTGCAGCAATGAGATACTTTTTTGCCTATCAGATTATTATCTCATTCTCAGTGCTGCATTTTCGGGAAAGCCACTTGCCAACCTGTACCAGGAGTTTTCCGTATATTCATATCCTAAGAAAACATTTTAAATGTAGGGACAGATTTTTGTTTAAGACCGTATATTACCACCTTATTCATAACAGGAAAACAACTGAGTGTCTTATGTTTAAATGAATTGTGTGTAGTTATTTTAGATACGTAATTGTGAAAACTTCTGAGAGAACACTTGAATTACATGAGAAAATGGTCAGAATAATGACTGAAAAGCTATATACAGAAGGATCCTACATGAAATATATAAATGTGTAGGGAACAGACTAAATATGTCAAAATGTTAACACTGATTCTGTCTGACTGTTGGTTTATAGGTCATTAATTTCCCTATACCTGTTTGTATTTTTCCAGTTTTGCATAATGAGTACTTCTATGGTCAGAAAAAAATTATGAAGGAAAAAAAAAGTCAAAGTCATCCTTCCAATTAGCCCCTTCCATGGTTCCCAAACCTCCTAACCAGATATCCAGTGCCTGACTTGTGTTTTGGGGGAAAAACATCTCTCATTGCACTGTTACAGGTAAATAATATGCCATGGGAGTTCTCTTGGTACCCATCTGCATCAAAGTTAATTCATCAGTAAGTCTGACTAAAGCAGATCCTTATCTTCTAGGGAAGGAAAGCATTACTCATGGGGGAGGAAGAATCACATGGGGACAAATGGGAAAGGGAAACAGAGGTGTTGCTTGGGGAAAAGAAGGCAAAGTCACCTGCTTCATAATTTTCTTGAGGGCCATTCGTGTGTACCTGCAACAGTGCTCAGACATTGCTATTTTGATGCAGTGTGGGAAAGCAGCTTACCACAGTGTTGTTACAGAGACTTAAAAGTACAGCTCACTTCCATATGAAAACTTCATCACCCTCTGTAATCAGAAACCAGCAACAAAAGGAGCCCAGGTTTCTGATTACGGAGCTTCTCTTACAGAAGAAACATTTTGTTGAGTAAAGCACATTATTTCAGATGGAGGAATAACTTTCTTCTTTAGGTCAATGTCACCGGAAAAGGTAAGAGAAAAGTGTTTCTTTTTTTTTTTCCTTAAAGATTTATTCACTTATTAGAGAGCTGGGGGGGGGGGGGAGGCAGAGGGAGAGAGAGAGAATCTCAAGCAGACTCTGTGCTGAGCACAGAGCCCAGAGTGGGTCTCAACCCCAGGAACCCAAGATCATGACCTGAGCCAGAACAAAGAGTCGGACACTCAACCGACTGAGCCACCCAGGTGCCCCACGAAAAGTGTTTCTTATACAGGCTCTCCCACGAAAAGATGAAACCCACATACTAGCAGGTTCTACGTGGCCATGTGAAAGGATGTCTGCAGGAGAGCATGAGTGTAAGACAGGTTTTATCATCATTGTTAAATTTCCAACCTCCGTGACCATTCATGGCTTGTCAGGTGCTCAGTAAGACAGACAGGTTCAGTCTGGGCTCAATAGCCAAAGGCAGCCTAAGTAGATAAAATCAACCAGACAAAGGACGTTCACAGAACGATGAATCTGGAGAACAGATCGGCATATCACTTGGTCTTGCTGCTTCCCATGCATCCACGGCTCATTCTCATCCTTGTGCTTTGTTTACTTACCCTGTTCACCCTGTCAACAAGGTCTTCTCTATTTTTTTAAAGGCCCAATCTTCCTTGAAGACATGGTTATGAAGCTCTCTTCGACAGATTTTCTTCTCTTAAACCCCATTGTGTGTAGTTGGCATTTCTTTTTAGCATTTATGTTTTTCCTCAGGCATATGTAGGTTTCTGAGCCTTCCTGGTGGATGTATTAAAGATGATGGTTTGGAGAAACTCCACCTCTTGGATTTTTTAAAAAAATGACCTTTGGTATTCTGAAGGAGGCAGTTAATTGGAAATTCCAACTGCCTGCCCTTTAGATTTTCTAAGCCCTCTTCTGTACTTGGTAGCAGCTGATTGGCTGTTACCGGAGTTAGTGGACTGCTAAACCAGTAAACTGAAAACTCAGACCTGGGTCTTCTTTCTCAGCCTGGATGGAAGAAAGCTTGGGAAAACACAAAAAAGAAAAGTGCAACTAGTCCGTCATTCTATTAGGAGGCAGTCTTGGTAAGAAATATTAAAATAAGGGCCCTACTTTATTACATACGGATAATGTGATCACTATTCTATCACAGAGTGAGTAAAGATGAATCAGATGGTGGAAAAGGTAGGTTCCTTCTTTGGGGCAATTCTCAATATTTTTTCTTTTTTTGATGCTAGAGAATAGAAATACCCGGATATGTGACTTAAATCTGGCCATTATATAAAATTCATAATAATTAAATGGGATTGGTAACTAGAGGTAATTGCACTGCTAACAGAGTGAGTAAGGAGTGGCATGAGGATAAAGAAGTTGCTTCAGCAGTCAGGACATGGATTTAGAGCTAGTATTTATCAGTTGCTTAGTCTATGTAAAGCAGCTGTTAAACCTTTAAAGTGTATTACTCATTCAGTTCTCACAACAATGCCTTGAAGTAGCTGTTATCTCTATTTTACCGAATGAAGAAGTTAAGTAACTTTCCAAAGATCAAACATCCCAATGGGAAGAGCCAATCCTATGCCAAAGTCAGTGCTTCTTCTCTAACCAGGAGATGGTTGGTTGTTGAAAGAAGGTAGTACGAAATGGAGCAAACTCGTAATACTGAAGAAGGGGAAAAGGAGACTAATGAATGTATGGAAGGGAATTACGGCGGACACATTTAGCAGTTTTGGTGAGAGGTCAAATCTGATCATGTCCTTCATCGCTTTGTGTTTTTACATTTTCATTTTGTGGCATCCTTGTAAGCTGACTAAATCTTTTGAACCAGGAGATCTTAGTTCTAAGCCTGACTCTCTAACCCATGATCTTGGGTTCCTAGTAATCGACTTTAGACATGGAACTTCAGGTCTCACATATTAACTACTAAAGTACTTTCCATGTCTAAATTTAAAAAAATGAATATGGGCTGACTTGCTAGAACAAGAGAATGTGTAACTACGAGCAGAGCCACAGAGAGCCCAAAGGTCTTCCTTAGCTGTCTCTCCTTTCAGTTATGCTCTCTCAGGTTTCCTGCCTTAATGGAAGCACTTAAAAGCCTTTTAAAGTAGGTTTTTAGTTCTTTGGTCAAAGATAGATACAACCAAATCCACTCAAATGAAATTAGAGATCTTTTCATATTTATTCAAGAGAAATGAATTGGAACAGCTCTGAGGATAATGTAATAATACATCATTCCTCCTGGAGCCCTGGAGCACAATACATTTCAATCTGTTTTTTAGGGAGGAGAAAAACTGTTGGGTTCTTATAATGGTGTGACGTCATTTAATGTGAATGTTTAGCGAAATAATACAAGATTTTCCTGGCAAAAGCCACTATTTTCAAAGTTTGACTGTGATGACTTCTCCATTTAATGTGAAATTCGTTCTTGCACCAAAAACATAATTGAGCATAGCACCACGCTTGTACAGTTTTGCTGTACTTTTGTTATCTTACCATGTGAAAACAAACTATTTTCTCAGATGACCAAAATAGAGCACTTAAAAAAAAAAAAAGATACCACAATTCTTCCTTGACCATGTGATAAAGATGACCAATTTAAAAATCCAATGAATGTTTGAACTTTATATTGTTGGTTAAATGTATTGAATCCAGCAAACCAATTTTGAGGGAGGAAGAACATCAGTTACATGTAATTTACGCAGCAGTTGTCAGGAACCACCCAGGATCTGGATTATGCTTTACCTACATCTGGCAAGTCTGTCTGTTACTGTTTCGTGGATGCTGGCAAGAGATGTGAGACTCCTAGGTCAGAGACAAAGGACGTAATCACTCACAGCAAAAGCAGTAGCCAGAGTGTCAGCATTCTGCTCACTCCGCTTCCCCATGCACCCCCCAGCCAGGTGCCACGGAGCAGATAGCCATCACAGAAGCTGCATTAGCTTACTAGGGATACAATAACAAAATACCGCAGGCTGGGTGGCTTAAACAGAAGTTTATGGATTCACACTCCTGGACATTTAAGGTCTGAGTTCAAGGTGCTAGCAGGGTTGGTTTCTTCTGAGGGCCAAGAAGGAAGGATCCATTCCAGGCCTCTCTCCTTTGTCGTCTTCTCCCTGTGTCTTCACATTGTCTCCCCTTTGCACATGTCTGTGCCCAAATTTCCTTTTCTTATAAGGACACCAGTCACATTGGATCAGGGCTCACCCTAATGATTTCATTCTAACTTAATCACTTTTGTAAAGACCCTATCTCCAAATATGACCACATTCTGAGTACTGGGGGTTAGGACTTCAACAGATGAGTTTTTAGGGGGATGCATTTCAGCCTGTCAAAGAGGCTTGTTTACACACATAGTGGGGTGCATTATAGGAGATTTAGCATGGAAAGAAGCCTGCTTTTGTCCAAGGGGGATGTTACCTCATCCCTCAAGCTTTCTTTCTTTTTTTTTTTTTTTTTAAGATTTTATTTATTTATTTGAGAGAGAGAGTACGAAAAGTGGGAGGGACAGAGGAGGAGGGAGAAGCAGACTCTCCCTGCTAAGCAGACAGCCGGACATGGGGCTTGACCCCAGAACTCCAAGATCACGACCTAAGCCAAAGTCAGATACTTAAGTGACTGAGCCACCCAGGTGCCCCATCATCCCTCAAGGTTTCTTCCCACAAACACAACTCTGAGAAAAGGCGTGGGTAAAAATGTGTCCAGAGCTTTGCATGCTTGGCACACAGGAAGAACATGCAGGGTTGCTCAGGACCCATGTGGATTCTCTCTCTCAAAATGAATGCAGTCCAAATATCAGATCAAGGTACAGCTCTACCATGCTCAAGAGTCTTTTTCGAGTCAGGCTCTGTTTCACACAGCTATAGAATTGACCACACCTCCCAACAGTTGTCTACATTAAAGAAAAACCAGGGCCACAGCCCTTTAGTTTGCAATAATGATATTTATAAATATCTTTAATACCAGCTAGGAAGTAAACATAGAACTTGGTCAACTGTTACATTGTCACAAAAAGGGAAATAATTTTAACTTAAAGGAATAGATGATTTCTTTAGAGTTATTTATAGAAAAAGGAACTAAAAGTATGTTCAGAGTGACTGAACAGAAATAATTCTTATTTCTTTCAATAGATGGAATTGCTACTTTTATATATTATAATTTTACTTTGGAACCTATTTGATTTTTCATCAGGAGTAATATATAATAAAGGTAAGTTTCAGACTCTCTTACTCTCTATTTTCTGGCAGGAGTTCTCCTTTATTCCCTTCCTTGCTAACAATTAAAATACTTTTTTTTGGTACTTCTTTACTTTGTCTTCCAATTTTTCCCAGGTATTATTTATTGTGCTTTTGTCCAGAGGTTTCTAATAATATCACTGTGAATCTATTGTTATTAAGTTGTGTACACAGACACCTTTGTTACAGAGTTTCATCACTTATAAGTCATAGAATATTTAAAGTTTAAAGAGCATTTTGTATTTGAAAAACTTTATTTAATTATTTAAATAGCTTTTTTTGCTTTTTCCTACATGGTTACATGTGGTATGAACTGTAAACTGAATTATAAGGCTAACAGATTGAGGCTGAAGATAATTTTCTGAAAGTAAGACATAGATTAAATTACCCAGTAGGACTTTAATGGTGGAAATTCTTTGTAAAAGGAATAAACAAGACAATTCCCCTCCACTTGTGCAGATTGCCTAGATTCTCTAGCATTTTGGACTGGCTCTGCTAGAACATAGTAGATGCTTAATAAAAAAAAATTGTTAACTGACTAATGGAGAGAGGGATTCAGGCTGTCTTCTATTCACAGGTGTGTTGCAGAAATGCTTGAGTTCTGGGATAACCCAGTACCGGCTCCCAGGTTCTGCTGGAGAATGTATAACACACACATGGGTGTAATCTAAGATTGGAGAGTCATAGGCCAGTTTATGAGATTTCAGAGAAGGGAGCATTTACTTCCAGCTGAGGGGGTTGGTCAGGGAAAGCTTTGTACAAAAGAGGGCAATCAATCTATGTCCCCAAAAGGAGTATCTGTGTCAGTGCATGCATGGGGGAGAGGATTTTGCAAAGACAACATCAGGGTAAGTGATGGTAAAGTCACGGAGGTAGGTAATCATATAATGTGAGGGGAGCAGGAAATACTTCAGTTTGGCCAGAGTGAAGGGATAGAAGAAGTAAAATATTTTGGAAAGATAGGAAACTGGTTCATGTCATAGAATTACTTGAATGCCAGGCTGGAATTTGGGCTTTTGCCTAAATTCATTGGGATGGAGATTGACAGAATGGGTAAAAACCTATGGTCCGACTCTGTGGTCTACAGGAGATTCCCTTCAGCTCAAGATAAAGAGAAGGAGTCTTCCTCCCACCCCCCCCTCCCTACTTTTGGGAGAGGAATCTGTTTCCTATCAATAGCTCTCTATTAAAATACAAATTCTCTCTTCAGTCTCCAACTCTTGCCTCTTTTCTGTGCTCACCAAGGACTTTTAAGAGTCAAGAACTATTTAATATTTACATTGCAGATTTTCCAGCATTGTTTTATTGTCGATCTTTAGTTTTGTACCATTGTGGTTGGAAAATACACTTGGTATGATTTCCGTCTTCTTAAATTTTATATTTGTTGTGTTTCTTTTTCTGTGATTTAGCCAGGGGATTCTTCTGTGTGCACTTGAGGAAAATGGGTATTCTATTTTTCTTGATTGGAATGTTTTTATATATATCTTTTAGAACCATGTAAAGTAAAAAAAAAAAAAAAAAAAAGGTTCTTATTGTCTTTGCATCTGGATAATGAAATTTATTGAAAATTTTAAAAAATTTAAAAAATGAGTCAAGAACTTGTTTTTGGCCACTTCTGAATTTAAAATATACAATTATGATTCTTACTCTTTTAAAATTATTTTGTCAGTTTAAAAAATATGATTCTTTTAATGGAAATTCTTCTATCAGTGACCTAAAATACATGTATTTTTTGTATTATTTAGGTGATATGGAGAAACACTTTGCTTGTGATAGCCAAGGCTTCCCCCAAAAGAATAAAATAATCAAGTTATATCTTTCCTCAGATGACTTGGTAAGGTCCCGTAAAAGTATGCAACAATCCCTCACAGTCTTTTTAACTCCACGTGGAAAACCGGTAGCCCTGTATTCTTTTCAAATACTTTCTACTATGTTCAGACTTGGGGAGGTAAAATCCTATGTAAATAATAATCTTTTCTATTCCATTCCACTTGGGTCAGGTGAAATAGTGATTGCATTTAGCCATTGAACAGCCTGGGTGGTTTTGCCTTTTTTTTTTTTTTTTTCTTAAGATACATCCCCCTTCCCTTTTTAAAAGGTCTGTTATAATGGTCTTTATTTTTTATGGATCTGATTTGTCCTTTTGAAGTTTGACAGATGTAGCCTGTTAGAGAAATTTACTTCACATGATCCAGGGAAAGACTCTTTCCCTTTTATAACAAGTACCACATTGCAGTTGTCATTTGGGGTAAGGAATAATTTGATTTCTTCAGTTCATATAAAGGCATTCAAACTCACACACACACACACACACACACACACACACACACACACCATTTTAAATTTTAAAAAATAATGTACTATTAAGATAGCCATCTAACATGCTAACAAAAGAGTAAGTTAAGAAAAAAATGTACAGATTGTTTGAAAATCTCCGATAAATATAATAAAAACAAGGACAAATACATTTTCCCCCAAAGTCTTCTTGACTTAGTTCCTAATTCCTTCTTGATATGCCAAACATATATTTACTTTTTTATTCACAACTGTTGTGAAGTGCATGCCTTTGAGTCAAAAATGCCTTTCCTCCTTGTGATTACATATTATGGAGAAAGAGAGGAAGAGAGACCTTCTGAGCTGGGGTCAAATCCTGGAGCTATGCACAGACATGCATGGTCTGTGTGCCCTGGGGCAGGTTACCTAACCCTTCTCATCCCTAGTTTTATCCTCTTTAAAAGAGAATTAATTATAACCTACATTTTGGATAGTTGTGATATAGTAGTTCTAGAAGTGATATTAGGAGAAATAATGCCTAACATTTATAAAATGTTTATGTGTGTCAGGCATTTTCAAAGTGTTTTATGTTCATGATGACATTTAATGTTCTGTAAGATAAGTACTTAAGATTCGTGGAGGAGGACTGAGCCTACCCTCTTCCATTCGTACCTGGGGCCTGTAAAATAAATGGACAAAAGACAGATTAACAGGAGAAAAAAAATCAGACTTGATTTACACATGCAGTGCATATAGCCACAGGGAAACTCAGTGATGAGTAACTCAAAAGGCTGAGAATTAGAATTTGGGGCTTCTATGCCAGCTTCACAAAGGGCAAAACATTGTAAATCAGTGAAAAGACAGGGGGAAAAGGTTTGAGTTTACTTTCCCTCCAATCTCCGTTAGAATGTAAGTTCCTTGAGAAACAGGGATTTTTGTCTGTTTTATACAGTTCTGCTTCCCCAGCCCCCATAACACTGCCCAATTCGTGGTAAGAGCTTGGACAATGTTTTTGAAATCAATCAGTTTCCCTGTTTTATAGATAGGGAAACTGAAACTTGGGCAACTTGCCCAAAGTGGTCTTAACTAGGAGAACCAAATGAGATGAAGCTGGTAGTATCCATCTTGCGTTGGTTTTCAGGAAAACCCACCATCTGTAATTGCTACATTCTCATGTACCCTCTCAAAACTGGGAAACAGCCAATAAAATGCACTAAGATGAGTTTTGCCTTATACATTTGCTCCTTTTAAAATTTAAACACAAAATAATGATTTTAATAAAACAGGGATTTCTACACGTGATGGCAGATGGCTTGGATTCTATGTTTATTAAATGTAATAACTTTATGTCCATTTTTCGACAGCAAAGATTATTATATCGATGAATTGAAACCTATTATGACATATCTAGCAGAACAGATGACTGAGTTCTAGAAGTCTACTTTTTCAAAAGAGATTTTTTCCCCCTAGAGACAAGCATTACTGAAGATAGCATCTACTTTTCATAGATTTCCCCTCACTTTTAAATTATTGTAAAATATGCTTCTCTCCATCAAATTGTCTAAATTACTTTTTTTTTGTCCTCCCCTCTTTCCTAAAGAAAATCGAGTGTTTTTTCCAATCTGAAAGTGAGCTTTCTTCGAAGGAATTTCTAGGTGTGTTCACATCAGGAGGACTTGCTCCGAGCTTGGGAATTATAAATAGTACATATACTGGCATCTTCCACTTTAATTTAACTTTGGTAATAATATTTTATTTTATTCTTTAATATTATTAATTAGAAGCATACTCTGTCTTATAGGATGTGTTTTTTTAAAATAGCTAGTCCATAATATCACATCTATATATGTTTTAAGTCTAACAATACAATGTTATACTTTTTGCTTTAAATAGTTTTTAAGAAATTAGTGTACGTGCTGTTAAAGCAAGCTCTAGTTTTTAAGAAATTAAAGAAAAAATTTGTATGGCTGTTTACTCTTTACGTACATATTTGTGATTTCCATCACTCTTCATTCTTTTCCGGAGATAGGAGTTGCTATCTGATGTTCTATTTCTTCAGCCCAAAGAATTTTTATCATTTCTTATAGAGCAAGTCTGTGGGCAATGAATTCTCTGGGAGTTTTATCCCCTCAAAAATGTCTTTATTTTGCCCTCATATTTTGAGGTAACAAAAAAAGAAGTATATCTTTATTAAGATATAATTTGCATACCATACAGTTCACCTATTTAAAATGCACAATTAAATGGTGTTTAGCATATTCACAGAGTACGCCAATTTCATATCTAATTTTAGAGCATTTTCATGACTGTGAAAAGACAGCGCATCCCCGTTAACAGTCACTCCCCCATCCACCCTCTGCTCTCCAGGTGTAGACAACCACTAAACTACATCTGGCTCTATGGATTTGCTTATTCTGAACGTCTCAGATCAATGAAATCCTCCAACATAGTAGCTCTTTGTGACCGGCTTCCCTTCAGTTAGCATAACCTCTCCATGTTTTTCCACATGGTGGCATGTGTCAGGACTTCTTTTTTTTTTTTTTTAATTGTCGAATCATATTCCAGCGTATCAATACCATGTTTTGTTTATCCATTCATCAGTTGCTGGACATTTAGGTTGTTTCCACTTTTGGGGCTGCAATGAATCACGCTGCTATGAACACCTGTGTACACATCTTTGTGTGGAAATACGTTTTTTTTAAATTTCTGTTGGATGTCTACCTGGGAAATGGAATTGCTAGGTCCTAGGGTAACAGTCTGGTAACTGCCAGACCGTTTGCCAGAATGGTTACACTCTTTTACTTCCCACGAACAGTGCATTAGGGTTCAAATTTCTCCACATCCTCACCCACACTTTTTACTGTTGGTCTTTGTTGATACAGCCATCTCAGTGGATGCGAAGCGCTATCTCGTTTGGTTTTGATTTGCATTTCCCTGATGATTAATGCTGTTCAGCATCTTTTCATATGTTTATTGTCCATTTGAACATAATCTATGTTGGGGGTTCTTAACTGGGTTGTCTTTTTATTCTTGTCTGTATTCTCAATACAAGGCCCCTATCAGACACGTGACTGGCCAATATTTTCTCCCATTTTCTGGGTAGTGTTTTTACTTTTTAGGTAGTCTCCTTTGATGCACCAAAGTTATTTTGATGAAGCCTAATTATCCATTTTGTTGTTGTTGACCTTGTTCTTTGGTGTCATGTTGGAAACCATTGCCTAATCCAAGGTCACAGAGATTTACCCTTCTTTTTTCCTCCGAAGAGGTTCATAGTTTTACCTTCTACATTTAGGTCTTTGATCTAATTTGGATTCATTTTTGTGTGTGGTGTGAGGTTGGGGTCCACGTTCATACTTTTGTATGTGGATGTCCATCTGTTTAAACACCATTTGTTGAAAATACTATTATTTTTTTCTCCACTGAATTGTTTTGGCACTTTGTTGAAGAATCAATTGACTGTGAAGGTGAGGGTTTATTTCTGGATTCTCAGTTCTGTTGCACTGATCTATACGTCCGTCCTTACGCCAGTACCATGCTATTTTATAGTTAGTTTTGAAATAGGAGGCATGAGTCCTCCAACTTTGTTATTCCTTTTCAAGGTGGTTTTTGCTAGTCTCTATGTGAATTCGCTAGCTTCCATATGAATTTTAGGATAAGCGTGTCAATATTTACAAAGAAGCCTGCTGGAATTCTGATAGAGATTGTGTTGAATCTATAGATCAATCTGGGTGGTATTGCCATTTTAATAATATTACCTCCCCACCCATGAATCTAGGATGTTTTTCTATTTATTTAGATTTTCTTCAGTTTCTTTGGACAATGTTTTGTAGAATTCAGAGTATAAGTTTTATACTGTTTTTGTTAATTTTATTCCTAATATTTTAGTCTTTTTGATTCTTTTTTTTTAAGATTTTATTTATTTAACAGAGAGAGAGAGAGAGGGAGCGTGCCAGCAGGGGGAGTGGCAGGCAGAGGGAGAGGGAAAAGCAGGCTCCCCACTGAGCAGGTAGCCCGATGTGAGCTCGATCCCAGGACCCTGGGTTTATGCCCTGAGATGAAGGCAGACACTTAACTGACTGAGCCACCTAGACTTTCCTCTTTTTTATTCTATTGTAGAGGGAATTGCTTTCTTAATCTCATTTTCAGATTATTCTTTGCAAGTGTGTAGAAATACAATTAATTTTTATATATTCGTCTTATATCGTACAACCTTGAGAACTCATTTATGAATTCTAATAGGTTTTTAGTGGTCACTTTGATTTTTGAATAATAGTTTTGTCAGATACAGAACTTTTGGTTGACACCCATTTCCTTTCGACATTTTGAATATGTTATTGTGTGTTTTGAGTATGTCACCTGACGCCATTGTTTCTGAATGAGAAGTCAACTAATAATTGTATTATTGTCCTCTATATGTAATGTGTCATTTTTCTCTGGATGCTTTTAAAATTTTCCCTTTGTATTTACCCTGATTGGGTTTTTCTGGGCTTCTTGGATTAGAAGTTTACCAAATTTATAAAATCTTCAGCCACTGTTTCTCTGCTCCTTTCTCTATCTCTTTTGTTACTGGAACTCTAATTATGCACATTTTAGAATATACAATATTGTCCTGCAGATATCTAAGGCTCTGGTCATTTTTCTTTACTCATTTCCCCCCTTTTTCAGATAGGATAATTTCAACTGCTGTATCTCTAAATTCATAATTCTTCTACCATCTCCAATCTGCTCATCCAGTAAATATTTTATTTCAGTTATTATACTTTTTGCCTCATTATTTTCATCTGGTTTTATTGTTATATTTTTCATGTATGTGCTGGGATTCCCTATCCATTCTCTCACTAGGACATTTTCTTTAAGCCTACATACATATTTGTAATAGCTGCTTTGAAGTCTTCATCTGCTCTCTGGACTCACTCTGGGTCAGTTGATCATCTAACTTTTTTTTTTTTTTTTTATCAGTTACATGTTTCTGTTTCTTTTCATGTCTTATCATTTTGGTTGAAACCCAACATTTAAGATAATAAGCTGTAGCAACTCTGGATTCTCTTATGTCCTTATGAGAATTTGCTGGGGGGGGAGTTGTTGGTTGTGGTGTGAAAGGCTCTTTCTTGCCTTGACACAACTGTAAACTGTCTTGTCTATGGTTTCAGCCGCTGTTATCTCTGCTCAGTTATTTAAGCTTCCATGGTTGATTTTTTTTTAACATGGCCTTCATTGGTCTCCTCTGCATTTGCGTTGCCCCAGGATTTGGGGAAATTTATATTGAACTCTTAGCTCCCCACTCTTGCAGTTCCCTTGCCCGTGGCATATTCTCCTTAAATTCCCCAATTCTCTGTCCACACGAAGCTCTGTTCTCTGACACATCAAGCCAGTAATGCCTCAGTTTTGTGCTGCCTGAGGCCAGTTGCATGGTATGCCACTTGATAGCATTCCACATAATCAATTAACATTTTAGTTATTTCCAGTCTTCTATTACAAGCGATGATGAAAAATATTCTTGAGCACGTTTTATTTCACACATGTGTGAGTATAATGTAAGATAAATTCCAAACAGTGAAATTGCTAGGTAAAGGGTATATGCATTAGATGTTTTTATTTAATTTTCATTTCTTAAAATAGGGCGGGATATAACAAAATAAGTGTTACCATTGACATTACCAAACACTGTATTCTGTTGTCTTCTTTATTCAAGTTCAGTGATCGAATTTACTGGTTGATCAATATTCCCAGAGAAAACATTACAAAAAATACAGGTAAGAATGATCTGAGTTAATTCTTTTACTCATGGGTCTGGGTTGCCAAATGTAGCAAATAAAAAACATTTATATTAAAAAATTATTTGCTATTCCATATAAATGTTTCATGTTGTATTTGGGACATACTTACTAAAAACTATTACAGTTCTTCTAAAATTCGAATTTAACTGGGGTTCCTATATTTTATCTGGCAATTCTATTATAGATAGATTGTTTTAACACACATAACATTTGTACTGTTCTTTATTTAAGTAAACTCATTTTCTAGAAAGAACTCAAAAATTGTAGTATGGAGAAATTCATATATCCATAGAACCTTAAAATAGTCTGTAATATGTAACATATTATTCACTACGGAACCTACTATTAAGTGTTATGTGGTAGCATAGTTTTATATGCTATCGTAAATACCCAGATGGAAAAAAGAGGAAAATAAAATTCCAGGAGTTATAAGTATTGAGCTAGTGGACTGAGCTAGTAGACCTTGAGGCATGAAATACATTTTCATAGTTCAAAAATGATGGAGGTCATATTATTTTAATATGATAGGTGCAAAAAGCAGAAACCAACTTGGCTTCACTGAGGAAAAAAGAAGAAATTTGTTTTTGTCACGGAGCCCAAAGATAAAAATGCAACCAGGTTATAGGAAGGAATTAGGACTAAGAAATGGACAACCATCAAACTTTCACTCTATTTCTCATTTTTATGTCTCCTGTAAATCTACATTTATTTCTCTCTCTCTGCAGAGTAGCTTTCTAAAGCTGCCTCACTGCTAGTCAATATTTTAAATTATATATTTCCTGGGGGCCGACCCAATTCCAAATTCCCAGGAGAGTATCTTTAATTGGCCTCTTGTTGATCTAGCACCAACTTGTGTATCATCAAATGGCGATGAGGGACCAGGACAATGGGAATCCTACAGACCAACCCCTCCGGTTACGGGAGTAATTAAAGGGCATATGGGATTGTGTGTCCTTCAGAGTAAATGTGGGGGCTGGTTAGAGTAAGGAAGAAATGATAGAGAAGTTTCCACATAAGGAAGTGTCAAAGACAAAAGTCTGCGAAGAAGCCCCAGTGCTGTAACATCTGATATGAATTAGATTAGCATTTTTATCCTGTATTTGTCTCATTTTTTTCCAAATTAATCTATTGGAAACTTGCTGATTTTTTTTTTCAAGGAATTCATCCTGAAAATTGTACTCTTTTTTTTTTTTTAATCTAACTTAACTCTCATCAGTATTAGGATGGATTTTTCTAGCTCCTTGGCATAATATTGACATTAGTTTGAGAATTGAAAAAGTGAAGATCACTTGTTATTTTTGCTCCTTCTACTGACAAACTTTAATTTCAGAAATGCAGTGATTCTAGGGTCACCCAGACAAGAACAAAGGTGATCTGAGAACTTAAGTATTTTATGGAAAGACATCATATGAGCTCTGCCTCTCTTGATACAACTCCCTGGACTGAGTAAAAAGAAATATATTTGAGCTCATAATGTATGAGGAGAGCCTGGCCTAATTAGTATATGCTAAGAATCAGGGAAAAATACATTCGGGGGAAGAAAACCATACTCGCTCGTTCATTTTTTTCCCTTCCTTAATCATATCTTATCTATTGCCCTGCTATGCATTGGAGTATTATGTAAGCATGACATCCTGGGAGGGGTAGTCAAGGACACATCAACCACAAAGGCAGCAAAATGGCCATCAGAGTAGTAGAAGAACTAGCAGGCTCATCACTACTCTAAATACTTTACCGATACTAACTCATCTGTCCCTCACTATGTGCTAGGTACCATTATCATGTCCATTTTCTTTTCTTTCTTTTTTTTTTTTTTTTAAGATTTATTTATTTATTTGAGAGAGGGCAGGGAGGGGCAGAGGGAGAGGGAGAGAGTCCCAAGCAGACTCTGTGTTGAGCTCAGAGCCCGATGCGGGGCTCAATCCCACGACCCTGAGATCATAACCTGAGCTGAAATCAAGTCAGTCACTTAACCAGCTTCGCCACCTGGGTGCCTCTACCACGTCCCTTTTCAAATGATTTTACTGAGACCCATGGAGCCCTAAGGAGATGCAGTGATAGCTAGAAGGTGCTGAAGGCACTTTGAAGTTTGAACAGCAATGTAAGGTTGAAAGTAATGCTTCGTAATTTGTCCTTTTTTTTCATTTGTAAATAAGGTAAAATTTGCATTCCGTAAACTGTACCCTTTTTGAAAAGCATCTAGTTCTGTAAGTTTGCACAAATGTGTACAGTTGTGTAATCACTACAATCAGGATACAGAACTGCTCCAACACCCAACACCGTTACCCCACCTATAGTCGACCTCTCCCCATTCCCCAAGCCCCTGCCACCACGGATCTGTTTTCTGTTCCTGTTGTTTTGCCTCTTCCAGAGTCATACACATGGAATCATGGAAAATGTAGCCTTTTGAATCTGGCTTCTTTCACTTAGCGTCATTCATCTGAGATTCATCTATGTTGTAATTTCTTCCATTTCCTTGCTGGATAGTATTCCTTTGTATGGGTGTACCAGTGTTAATTTTACTGAAGGGCATTTGGATTTTTCCAGTTTTCAGTTATTTTGAGTAAAGCTGCTACAAACATACAGGTTCCCTTGTGATCATAAACTTTTGTTGCGTTTGGCTAATACATAGGATCGCTATGTTATATGGTAAGTGTAAGAAATTGTCAAACTATTTTCCAAAGTAGCTGTGTCATTCTGCATTTTTACCAACAGGTTATCTGAATCCATGCCAGCAGTTAGTATGTATAAGTGTGTGTGTGTGTGTGTGTGTGTGTGTGTGTGTGTGTAATTTTAGCCATTCTAGTAAGTGTATAATGGCATTTAATAATTTTAATTTGCAATTCCCTAGTAACTAATGACATTAAACATTTTTTGTGCTTATTTGCCATTTGAATTACCTATGCAAATCTCTTGCAAGTTTGTTATATATATATATATTTTTAAAGATTTTATTTATTTATTCGACAGAGATAGAGATAGAGACAGCCAGCGAGAGAGGGAACACAAGCAAGGGGAGTGGGAGAGGAAGAAGCAGGCTCATAGCGGAGGAGCCTGATGTGGGGCTCGATCCCAGAACGCCGGGATCACGCCCTGAGCCGAAGGCAGACGCTTAACCGCTGTGCCACCCGGGCGCCCCTGTTATATATTTGGACACAAGTCCCTTATCAGATACATGATCTACAAATATTTTTTTTTCCCTAGGCTGTGGCTTGTGTTTTTCATCTCTTAAGAGTATCTCTTGAGGGGCGCCCGGGTGGCACAGCGGTTAAGCGTGTGCCTTCGGCTCAGGGCATGATCCTGGCGTTATGGGATTGAGCCCCACATCAGGCTCCTCCGCTATGAGCGTGCTTCTTCCTCTCCCACTCCCCCTGCTTGTGTTCCCTCTCTCGCTGGCTGTCTCTATCTCTGTCGAATAAATAAATAAAATCTTAAAAAAAAAAAAAAAAGAGTATCTCTTGAATATCAGAGTTTTTAATTTTGGTCAAGTCTAATTTATCAGTTTTTTATTTTATGGATTACACTTTTGGCATCATAGCTGACTCAAGTTCACAAAGATGTTCTCCTATATTTACTTTAAGAAGATTATGGTCCCAGGTTTTATATTTAGGTCTATGACTCAATTTGAGCTAATTTGTTATATGGGCTGAGGTTTATTTGGGGGGAATATAGATACCCAATTATTCCAGCACCATTGTTGTAAAAACTATTTTGTTTCCATTGTATTACTATTTCTGTGTTCTCTGTCTTTTCACCAACACCACATTGTCTTGATTACTTCAGCTTTATAAATAATAAGCTTATAATAAGTAATGTTAATCCTTCAACTTTGATATTTTTCAGAATTGTTTTGGTTAGTATACTTCTTTTGCCTTTCCCTATAAATTTTAGAATAAACTTGTTAGTTCTATAAAAAAATCCTGTGGTTTTTTAATTTGGATTGCATTAAATCTATAGTTTAGAGAGAATTGACATCTTACCACTGAGTCTTCCAATCCATGAACACTGTGTACCTCTCTATTTATTTATATCTTCTTTGAACTATTTCATCAGGGCTTTGTGGTTTTCAGCATAGAGATCTTACACATTAAAAAAAAATTTTATACCTCAGTATTTCATGTTTTTGGTGTATTGTAAGTGGTTATTTTTAATATTTGAATTTCCAAACTGTTCATTGTTAGTATGTAGAAATATGATTGATTTTTGTAGATTGTGTGTCTTGCAACCTTGTTAAATTCACTTATTGGTTCTAGTAGCTTTTTGTATATTCTTTGGGTTTTCTACATAGAAAAATCATTCATCCAGAAATAGAGGTAATTTCATTTCTTCCTTTCCAGTATGTATTCATTTATTTCTTTTTCTTGCCTTATTTGTAGTGGTAGGACCTTCAGTACCATGTTGAATAGGAATGGTAAGAGGACTTCTTGGCCTTACTTCCAAATCTTTCATCATTACATATGATGTTACTGTAGGTATTTTGTAGATGCCCTTTATCATGTTAAGGAAGTTCCCTTCTATTCCTAGTTTGCTGAGTTTTGATCATGAATTGGTGCTGAAATTTGTTAAATGCTCTTTCTGCATCTGTTAAGAAAATAAGGATTTTTCTCTTCAGTCTGTTGATATGGTGGATTTCATCAATTCATGTTTGAATTTTGAGCTAGCCTTGCAATCTTGGTTATGATGTATTATCCTTTTTATATATGGTTGCACTCATTTGGCTAGTAGGTTCTTGTGGCTGTCAGTCTGGAGTTTTATTTTCTCCTAAGGTCTTTCTCTCCTTTTGGTATCTGGTGATGCTATCGTTGTAAAATGATTTGCTCTGCTGTTCAGTTGCTGCTACCGAATGCCAGGGGGGCGCTCAGCTTTAAGCTGAAAAAGGACATGCAGGGCTTTGGGGAGGAGTCGAGGTAGCCCAGCACAAGTGATAACGTCCAGGAGCTCTTACGGAGCCTCAGATGTGTTAGAATCTTCATCACCCTGGGAAACGTCTTCGTGATGTCCTGAAGGATCAAGTTATTTGGTTCTTGAGCCCCAGGTATGGAACTAGGAACGCACCTGCCCAGATGCCGAGTCTCCATCGCTCCATTCCTGAGGACTTCAAGAATGTTTTTGACTGGGAAACCACTGATCTGCCCAGAATGCCGAAGCTCACAGGAGGGAGAGGGCGGAGAATGTTTGGCAAGATGCATAAGGTTTCCCAGCCACGCTGCTTTTCTTTTCAAAGGTATTTTCACTTTGGTCTCTGAATTGAAATGCTGTCTACTTAAGGAGTTTCTGGCAGGCTTAAATAAGGGGCTGTGATAACATTGCATTCCCCGTAGATAAAAGAACATGTTTCAATCATTTATATTGTATTGGAAGTCAGGCTTTCGCTAGAAACCTGTTTCTGGATATTTCTTGGTTTATTTTTAATAGCCAGCTTTTGGGTTCAAACTATACAGATTTTTTAAAAAGATTTTTACGTATTTATTTTAGAGGGAGGGAGAGAGAGAGAGAGCGAGTGAGCTCTGCGTGCGCTAGCATGGGGGGGGGGGGAAGAGCAGAGGGAGAAAGAGTCCCAAACAGACTGCACTGAAAACAGAGCCCATCCCCTGGCAACCCCATGACTCTGAGATCAGGACCTGAGCCAAAACCGAGAGTCCCTCACTCGACCGACTCTGCCACCCAGGTGCCCCAAATTATACAGATTTTCAAAAATCATTTTCATCCAGGAATCTGGGCAGAAATGTTGGCTTTTTAGTTTTGATTCATGCTCTTTACTGGACAGTGTTTATGAATAATGAACAAGCTCATTGTTGCTGGGTCTGACAACACTGCTGGGACCAGCAAGGGGCCGTGTGTCCAAATCTCCCCGCCCCACCATCCAGATGGGCTCTGCTTGACAGCTTGGTGCAGCTGGGGTCATCCCCAGGACTTTGAGGGTGAACATTCCCATGGAAGAGAGACGCAGAACAGCAGGGGCAGACGAGAATGCTATGAGAAATTTCGCCTTGTCTTGAGGCCTTCTGTTAAATAAAAGTAACTTTGGGAGCTATTAATTGTATAATTGCTAGAATGATGGTATTGTGACTTCTGAAAGCTGGTGTTTGTGGGTCTGCTTTTCAAGAGGGTGATTTCAAGGTTGAAAAACAATGAGCCTCATTCTAGGAAATACGGCACTTTGCACAGAAGTTGCTTTGAAACGGAGTCCTCGTGTAATTGCCAAAATGAGATACAGGTGACCACTGCTTGGAACCTGCCGCCCCCCCCACCCCCACCCCACAGAGCTGCATGCATTTGTTGTGGTTTTTTGAAATCCTGACTTGCAGGTAAACCTGGTGGGAAGGAAAAGTAAGTACACAGACTTTTAGAACTAAGTAACCCTGAACATAGCAGATTTCTCAAATGAGAAATAGACAAGTACATAAATAGATAAATATGAGGAAGAGTCCGTCCTATGTTATGGAAAAGATTTTATAGTATCACCCTTTCATTGAATGTTTGGTGGGATTCTTCAGGCCAGTGAAAACATCTAGGCCTGGAGTTTTCTTTGTGAGAAAGCTTTTAACCACAAATTCCGTTTCCTTAATAGATATGGGCATACTCAGGTTTTCTATTTTTTGTTAAGTGTGTTTTGGCAGTTTGCGTCTTTCAAGGAACTTTTCCATTTCATCTACAGTCTTGAATTTATGACACAAGAGCTGTTTGTGATATTCTTTTATTTTCCTTAGAATAGGGAGTCTGCAGTGATGTTCCCCATTTCACCTCTAAAATGACTTATTTGTACATTTTTTTCTTCTTGAGTAGTCTGACAAGTTCATTAGTTTTATAGACCCCTTCAAAGAAATATCTTTTGATTTCATTGATTGTGAATATTGTTTTCCTGTCCTTTATTTCATTGACCTTTACTTTTATTATTCTACTTACTTTTGGTTGAATTTACTGCTTTTTTCCTAGTTTCTTAAATTGGGAGCCTTTAGATTAGGGGTCAGCAAACTACACGTTTGGCCGGCAGCCTGTGTTTGTAAACGAAGTTTGGAACACATCCATGTTCATTAATTTCCGTGTTTGCTGTGGCTGCTTTTGCACTATGATGGCAGAGTTAAAGTGTCGTGACAGAGACCATACGGCCCATAAAGCCCAAAGTATTTACTACTGGACTCTGCAGAGGGCTGTTACTATCTTTATCTTGCTTCAGATAAGGGGTTCATTTCTTTTATTCACTATAAATATTTTCCTGCTATATATTTCTCTCTAGCACTGCTTTATCTGCATCTCCTAAATTTTGATTTGGTTGTGTTTTCATTTTCTTTCAGTTCAAAATATATTCTAATTCACCACGCTTTCTCTTTGACCTGTGGTTATTTAGAAGTATGTTGTAAGCATTGCATGGTGCACTGGGTGTTATACACAAGTAATGAATCATGGAACTTTACATCAAAAACTAGGGATGTACTGTATGGTGACTAACATAATAAAAAATATATTATTAAAAAAAAAGTATGTTGTAAGATGTCCAAATATTTGGGGATTTTCCAGATATCTTTGTTATCGATTTTTTTTCTAGATTAATTCTGTGTTCTGAGAACATATTTCATACGATAATTTGTTAAGGTGTTTCCTATGAGCTGTTTGGTGCATCTTCCGTGAGCACCTGAAGAAGGTATTTACTCCACTCTTCTCAGCTGGAGCGCTCTGTAAATGCTGGTTAGCTCAGTCGGCTGATAGTGTTCAGCTTTTCTTCATTCTTCGTGCTTTTTGTCAATTGTGACAGGAGTGTTCAAATATCCCACTACAGTTGTGGATTTTTAAATTTCTCTTTTCAGTTTTATCGGCCTCTGATTCATGTATTTTGAACCCCTTGTTAAGCAGGTACACGTTTACAGGTGTCACACCTTTTTAGTGAATCGATCCCTTTGTCAGATGCGTTGCCCCTCTTTATTCCTGATACTCCCTCCATCTGAAATCTTCTTTGTCGGAGATTGATACAGCCCCTACAGCTATCTGTGAATTCGTGTTTGCCTAACGTATCTTTTTTCACACTCTTGGCTTGTTTTCCCAAGACAACCTTTAGAGCACATTAGTCAACAGAGTGGAAGCATGCAAATGAATTTTGAAATAAAACCGAGGCATCAGTAAGTAAGATCTGACACAAATGTACTGATGCCTCCCACTGAGAATACAATCAGATGGAGGGAGTCAGAAATTTAAATCCAAGAGTGGAGGAGGGATGCCTGTGAGGGGGGAAGGACCCTGGGACCGAATTACCAAGGCAGACTCAGCTGATGTCTTTAACCTCCAGATGCCTCCGGCGCTTACTGGTGGTTTGAGACAAGCATGGCCAGGGGTCACAAAGAGCAACGGGAGGTATCTGCTGTGTCAGGAATGCGGGAGAAGTTCAAAATGCTGTAAAGATTGTGGACACTCAACTCTAACAACGAGGTGGGAAGTATGAGGTCACAAGATCTGTAGGGAGGCTCTGTGCTCTTCTGTGTCAGGCACCAAGCACACTGCAGCAAGATTTGGTGAAAAATTACTCAGGTTACTAGTTTCATGGAGGAGCTGGGGCTGTAGGGACTCCATGGAAAGCAACCGGCTGGTCTAAGCCAAAACAAACATTCAAGCACTGGAGTAGCTATGGTGCTATTTTTCCAAGTGGGATACCATCACCTTGGTTGCTGATCTAATGGGCAAGTCTTCTTTATCCAAAGTACCTAGGGTCTTAACAGCCAGATATCCCTGTTCCCTAGAACTCTTCATGCAGTTCTGTTGTTCTCACTGAGTTCTTGCACGGCATCTGAAGCACATGTGAGGGTACACCCACTGCCTGACGAGGTTTGTTTGGGGCTTTGCCGTTGAACTCTTCCACTTCCAGCTTTTGAACTCTTCCAATGACCAGCTAGCCCTGTTTTGCACAATTTTTGGCTGCTTCATATACATCCTTCATTCTATTAGCCACATCGCAGGTGGGATTAATATTTCTTTATGTTTAGGATGAGCAAGATTAGTATTACCACCAAACAGAAGTGTGTGCTGGTTAATACTCATGTGGAAAGAGATGCAGTAGATATAAAACCAATCCAGAAAATAATTGGATGTTACTGTTAATAAAGATTTGAATCCATGCTTTTCCTTGTATTCAGTCACTCCAAATACCATCATAGGAACCACACCATTTCTGACTTCAGTCAGAACTCACAGAGAGTTATTCAAGACCTGTGGATCCTCAGGGCTCTTCATATTTTAAAAGTCAAAGATAGTTAATGCACATACCATCTTTGAAGCCGTCCCACTGAAGGCCAATTAAGTCATATATCAGAAGATTGACTTCTCTTCTTGGGTTAGCCAGTCACACGGGAAGCTCCTTTATAGAAACCTATATGATGTTTTCTCACACCGTTATCTTTCGTAAAGTCCAGCAATTGCTTGATGGAAAATAGTGACAGCAAGAAGCACAAATATCACTTGATCTACTCAGGAACCAGCTGCTTTAGAGCCACTGGGAGGAGGCATAGTCTCCCTAGAGTGGTGCACAGACCCAACTAGATGCCTGGGTATACATGAATGCCTGTGCAGCCAAGGCGTTTGGGTCAGGCATGTTTTTCATGAGTGTGCCCTGATTTTAGCCTCAGCCTTGGCCCATGTCCTAAGAGCTCCCAAGCTGAGTTCACCACCCATGGCTTCCCCAGGCTGCACCCATTCGTTTACTTTTAACTCACCAATGCCTTTATAAATATTTAAGGTGGGTTTCTTGTAAATAGCATATAAAGTTCAGTCTTGATTTTTACATCTACTCTGAAATCTTTTAATTGGTATTTTTAGACCATGTACATTTAATGTAATTGTTGATTTGGCTGCATTGAAACCTGTCATCAGGCTATTTTCTATTTGTTTCATCTCTTCTCTACTTTTCTTTTTCTGTCATTTATATTATGTTTTATTCCATTTTATCTCCACTATTGGCTTATTAATTATACCTTTAACTTTTTTTAGTGTTGCCTTACAAGTTACACTGTATGTTTTAATTAATCATGGTCTACTTTAAAATAGTAGTATACACATGAGGTGTCATCATTTGCTTTTTAAGCCAGAACAGCTCTTGGAGAAAAATTATGATCTAAAATATTATCCAGGGGCACCTGGGTGGCTCAGTCAGTTAAGGGTGCAACTCTTGGTCTCAGCTCAGGTCTTGATCTCAGGGTCATGAGTTCAAGCCCCACATTGGGTGTGGAGTCTACTTTAAAAAAATTAATTAAGTTAAATTAAATATTATCTGGATTTATGCTGTGGTAGTAAGACCACTTCATAATTCTTTTACTTATTTTACCATCAAAATGTCTGTAGGAAAAACATGGGAAACCTTATATATTAATGCAGTCAAAATGATTGGGAAATGAACATTAATGTTGTTGGTCATGTTTATAAAGCCTTAAATATCATCAACTCAGCATACAAAAAAAATGGCTGATTATTTGCCTTTTGTTTTCAGATATTGCAGCTGTAGAAGAATGGTTAGTAAGGATCACTTTACAACATGGATTAAATATTTATACTACTGAAGGAACACTATTGGATAATGTTCGAGGTAAATGCCAACAGATAAAAGTAAAATGGAACTCATAATATTCTTTCAACAAACATTGTAACCTACTATATGCCAGACTCTGTGCTAAGTCCTAAAGAGAGAGAGAAAGAGAGAGAGATGAACATTACCCTCCAAGAATGACAAAGAATTAAATACAGATGGTTAATTGTTAATAGAGGTCTGTAAAGAGTGCTACAGAAATATGGAAATATATCTTTTTCTATAGCCATGTTGGGGTCATAATAAACAATGGCTCTATAAAGTTAGTTTTTGCATCTTCTAAAAACATGTTATAGAAGATAATGTTCATTGCATTACAGTCTTTATGGTGACTATCAGCAAAAAATTCTTGCTCATTCTTTGTTAGAACATTTACATTTTTTTCCATGAAAAACTGGTTGTTTTAAGGTTATGAACACTGAGTGATAAGATTGTCTAGACTTCTCTTTTCCAATTGTCTGATTTATAGTCCAATTTTCAGATCATCTGTAGCAATATAATATAAAATTTTTTTAAAGTCCTCATTCCTGGACCTTGTACTCATCTGTCCTCACCTTCCTTTAAAAAAAAAAAAAGTTTTTATTTACATTCATTAACATACAGTGTAATATAAGTTTCAGGTCCTTTTTACTTTTACTCTTTTGCTCCCACTTTGATTTGGTGCTATGTAGAATGCAGAGTAAAAATAAAGAAATATTACAGTTTATGGAAAGAATTTCCTGGGTAGCTTTAACCATCCAGCCATGTGCCAATTAAAATCAGACCTCTGCAAGTGGAGCTAGGCATCTGTAATTAAAAAGAAAAAATATCCCCACAGGTGATTCTGATGTGCAGAGGATTAAGAACAGCTCTAGAGAAAAGGTTGCATATGTGCCAAGAGACGCCTGAAAATCTATTTAATTCAGTATTATTTGTAATAGGAGAAATGAGAAACAACATAAATGTCCATCAGTAGGGGAAAAGACAGATACCTGTAGTGTATTCTGTGAAAACGAAGGAAATGGACCCACATATATTATCAAGAACAGGAATCAAAGCATTGAAAGAAAAATCAAGGTTCAGAATAGAATAGGAGAACATTTACTTAAAATTCAGAAAATGCATAAAGCAATGCTATATATAGTGTTCATGGGTACTTACATATTGTAGTAAAAATATAAACATGTGGATTAGAAGTAGATGCAGCAATTTCATGATAATGGTTGCATTTGGAGAGGATTTGGGGATGGGGCCATAAGGGGGCAGAGATATCTTCAATCATATCTCTATTGTTTTATTTCTTTAACCAAAATTAAAATATCTGAGACAAAAATGACAAAATTGTGCTTTCTTATTTTGTCATTGTGTCCAAATTTTTTAAAAATAGTGAGTCATTATCTGACTGCAATTGCAAGCTTTTCGAGACTGATATTTTGAAGTCCTGTGCTAGCTATGTTTAAGTACTAAGATAACAATATATAATTATTTCCATTTTTTAAAAAAAATTTGAAATATGAGTCATTTACATATTGAAATGGACCCAGAATATTATATACTGCATTAAAATTTTAGTGTACACTTATTTAGAATGAATGAAAGTACTGTGGTAGCAAAGAGCTTCGCAAGTTAGTTGCTGTTAAAGGTTCCAGATGCAGACATGAGATTCGTCTGTTTGAGCAACTGAAAGGAGGCCAGTGATGTGAACGCACAGTAAGTGACAGAGTGGCTTAGAGTAAGTTTGGAGAAGCTGCCAAGGAGCATGGTAAGAAGTGCGGATTTTATTTTAATTATAATGAAAAGCTGTTCGAGTGTTTTAAGCAGGAGAGTGACAAATTCGGATTTATGCTTTCTCAATGGATCGTTTTGGCTGTTGTGCAGAGAATGGATCGTTGGAGAAGAATGGCAAGAATGGAAAAAAAAAAAAAAAGTTTGGTTAGCAGTTGTTGCCCTGGTCCACTTGGAAGGTGGTCCAGAGGATGTGGGCTGGGGGATTAGTGGTGGAGATGGCGAGGACTAAGAGTCTTTAGCATTCGTTTTGGAAGTAGAGCTGGTAGGGCTTCCTGGCAGACTGGGGGTGAAGGAGACAGAAGCATTAGGATGAATCCTAGATTTCTTATTGAGCAATCAAGTGGGCGATGGTCTCATTTCCTGAAATGCTGAAGACACTGGGGAGAAAGCCTGAGAAGTGGCAATTAAGGGTTAAAGTTAGGGTTATAGCAGGAGCTCTTTATTCATTACTAACTTAAAAGAGATGTTTAAAAATATGGCCCTACTTCCTAATCTCCAATCCACACCCTAGACCACTCCACTACAACTGTTCCTAATCACAGGCACTCGTCCCCTTTCACATGGGTCACTTTTCTGTCTCCTTCTTGGCTTCTCGGTAATAGTCAAGACTTTTAATCACTCCCTCATTCTAGAGTATTTAAAATACAGTATCTGACTTTAAGGAGCTCGTACATAAGTAAAGAAAAGGTGTTTTCAACTCAATGCAATCATGCCCTGGATACAAGGTTCAATCTCCCTGTCCTCTACGATGGTTATTAACTGCCTGCATAGACATGCTATACCCTGGAGAGTCAGCTGCCATACCCCAAATTTCTTTGAATTTCAGAGTGAATTAGTTTGGTTATAAATTGTATCTCTTTCCATTGTAAGCTACACTGTGTCAACCCAGATGGAAACTTAGCTCCATTTCTTGCTTTGCACAAAGTGAAAAATACATCACTTAAAGTTTTAGGGTTTTGTAGCAGATTTGGGGGAGAGGGTGAAGATTTACATTGTAGAAATATAAACAGCTAAAGAATTGATTATTAGATATCTCTTTTTAAAAGTACTTTGACTGTTTTTGAAATTCAGACAGCAGTATTTTGTCAAATTGCCCTGGCTTGCGTTTTGTACTCCCTTGTCTCATTTTTTCAGAGGAAAAAAAAATCCTCCCATTTTCTTATCATTAACCTTTAACTTCATCCAGCTCCAACCCTTTGCATGCATATCCAAGAATAGATCGCTGGGTTGAAGGGTAGAACGTGTCCACCTCTGATTGATTTTTCCCTTGTAATCCCAGCCCAACTTCTGTGTCTCTTCCAGAAATCCCTCTCAGTGTCTCGGCCACTAATGATACCTTTCCCTGTCCTCTACTGGTATTCTAGATTTATTCTGATTATTCTATATCTGCTGCCGTGTCAATGGAATTGGAAGAAGAGAACAAAAAGTGAATGTGTAGTGTGAGCTGTTGAAGCAGAAGTTGTTCTCTGAATTATAAATGTCCTGTGATCCCACAATTCCATTTCTAGGGATAGGTCCTAGCCTATTGTACTATAGCCAATTGTACTTTCCAAAGATGGTCAAAGCTGTGTCTCCCATCCCACAGGCTCTTCTATGGTAGTGACTGTGCTGGGCCCGCATCAAGGGCGGTTAGACCTCATTCCTTCCACTCTGGAAAATAAGAGCCAACCTACTTCTTAACTGATGAAGGGTGAGGTAATACACCCATTTTGGGGGACAATCGCATAGGCCCTTTGTATAGTTCTTTTAAAACCCTTAAAGGAGGGCACTTGTGATGAGCACTGGGTGATGTACAGAAGTGTTAAGTCACTAAATTCTACACCTGAAACAAATATTACACTCTATGTTAACTAACTGGAATAAAAAGAACAACTTGAGAAAACAAAAGAAAAAACTCTGAAAGGAAACCAGTAACGTTCCCTTTTCAAGACTGCTGCCACAATTTAAATACCTAAATTTGATTTCTGCAGAACCTATTCTTCAGTGGGATCTTGGGACTCTAATGACAAAAAATGACATCACCAAAGTCTACCCATATGTGGTCGATCTCAAAGTGGCAAAGTGTCCCTGTGCCAATGACGTAGCATTACTTGGCTTCATTTTGAATACAACATATAATGGTAAGTTCGCAGCTTTACTCAAAGTTGGAGGTGAAGTTTTGTATTTTGTAACAGTGATGTTTCACTGGTAGAGCAAGTTGGATGTATAGACCTAGGGGAGTAAAACTGTTTTCTAGAAATACCTGTGACTCTACTTTTCGTCACTTCCCCTTGTCTACCTGCAGGTGTGACTTTTGGCCATGTTCATAGTGACTGTAGCATCTCTCCTAATTTCACATATCCCCTGCCACCTCCTAATATGTTACTTCTTCTCTGAAATTATTCATTGCATTTCCAGTCCACCTGCTATTCCTGTGTAAATAGGTATCATGTTGTAAGGCCTCATAACATTATTTTATTATGTATATGTTTTTAGATTACTACCATAGTATTTAATAGCATCTTTACGCATTTCAACTGTTAATGTGTAATTGTAGTTGTTTTTCCTAGGTCATTGGTGACCTTCGAGCCCCCAGCCCAATGAATGAAAAGGGAAATAAAAGAACTAAAAGATAAGAAACAAAATTTTTCTTTGCACAGATAATATGTGCACCCCAAAATCCCAAAGAATCAGTAGCCAAACTATCAGAACAAATACAGAGTACTACAAAATTGAGGGATGAAATAACAACACATAAAAACCACTCCACCAAAGACTAAAGATTATAATTTTTAAAAATCCCATTCAGAAAGTAACAAATCCCAAAAGGTACCTAGGAATAAACGAAGAAACAAAAGAGTTGTGAGGCCTATTGGACAGAAATTATAAAACTTTAATGAAGGTCAGGAAAAAAGACTAAAATAAATATTTTATGTGCATGAACAGGAACGTCTACTATTGTGAAGTTGTTAATTCTCTCCAGATTTATCAGTCAGTTCAATACACTTCCAAGAAAAATTACAGCAGTATCTTGTGTGTATGTGTGGTAATTGACAGGCCAATCCCAGAATTCATGTGGGAGACTGAAACAATGTGAATAACAAAATTTTAAAGAAGAACAAAAACTTGCCCTACCATGACTTCTTATAAAGTAAGAGATTCAAACACTATGCTTTGGTACAGGGATAGGCAAATGGCTTTCCCCCAAACGTCTTTGAATTCCTAATGGCTTAGTCGTTTTGTGTTCTCTAGTTTTGAGAGCCTGCTTGTGCTGAATTAGTTTGGTTAGAAATTGTGTCTCTTCCCCCTCTGTGTCAACCAGATGGAAACTCAACTCTTTTTCTAATCTTGTTCCATGGACCCTCTAATCTTGTTCCTAGGACCCTCTCCTTCTCTCTCTCCAAACCTGCCTTACTTCCCTGAGCCACAGGTGAGGAGCCATTCTCATCTCTCCTGCTCCATCCTGCCAGCGACGGAGAGTCACAGGAGAGAAGGAGCAGCCTCCACTCCTTGGGATCTCACTCAACCTCTCGAGAAAAGAAATAGCTTTAGTAACATTTCTCCCCCTAGCTGCCTTCCACTCTACTGAAGCAAAAACGAATCTCCTACAGGATCGAGCTGCCACTGCCTAAACTTGCAGTCCCTTTGCGAGGCCCTTGTCTGTCCCCACCCCACCCACCCACCTCCCCCATCCCACGCACCCAGCCCCAGCCCCCTGCCCCCGGCCTTCATACCACATGAGGTTAATAGTGGGAACAGGTCTCCAGGAGCCCCGTGGGTTCCAGTCTGGACTTGCTACCTGCCTTCCTCCTCTGTGAACTCCCAGCGCATCTGCCCTGCCTCTCATCCCAGTTTTGTCTGTCATCCCCGAAACCTAAGCTTCCTGGGTCACTTATGGTTCCTATCCCACACACTGCTCTGGACTTCCTTTAATTTGACCCAAACTTCTGTCCCTTTCCATCTACCCGGATCCATTCGTTGGCATTAGGGTTCTGTCTGCAGCAATCTCCCCCATACTGCTCATCTTTTCTCTGAATGGCCCCTTCACTTTGCTGCCCTAGAGAGTAAGCTGGCTGGTCCCAGTGACATCCCCTCTTAAACGCCTCTGCATGTCTCATGCTCAGGGGCGGGGTCATCATCCTTGCTCCTTGGGGCTACTTCTTAGTATTTACTTTGTCTTCCCTTCAAAACTCCCAGCTCCTTGGAACTCAGACTTTACCTCCCTGTAACTCCTCCTGGCTGCCTGCCTATGCTGACCTTCCTGTTACTCATACTCCCTTAGGGATGACTTCAGCCTCTGGACCCCTGCCTTCCTCTCCATGCTATTTTTGTCGCTTTCAGTGACCTCACCATCCCATGCAATACTCAACTTCGAGGACTCCTCTTCTCCAATGATCTTCCCCCATCTTCTATGGCCACATTCTGGACCTCATTGTCTCCAATAATGTTATTATCTGCAGAACCTCCGCCATGAGCATCTCACACTGCCTGCGACCTCCCCATTCTGTCAGTCTCTCCTTGCGCTCCTACTCTAGCACTGCTTTGAGTTCGCTGAGACTTTCTCTACTTCTCAACACCTTTAGTTTTCTCTTTACCCCCATAAGTTGCATAGCCCACTCTTATAGATACTACTGTAACTCCCCTGCCCTGCTCTGTCTTCCGTCCTCGTGCAGACCCAACTCTGGGTAAAACCACCTCTACTCCTGCACTGGAAGAATCGAAAGTTGCCTGAGAAAACACTGCACGTCGTTCTCACTTTCACATTCCACTGACTGGTCTCACTGTAAATTCATGATCACACATCTCAAGTGGGCACTCAGCCCTACCCAGAAATCCTGTCTGTCTTCGCTGGTATGTTTATTTTCCAACTCTGCAAAATGCCCTTATCTCACACCTCTTTCCCCCTCCTCCAACCTTCCCCTTTTCCCTCTCAGCTGTGATTTTACCTAATAGTTTATGTAGAGAACCAAGGTGGATCACAGGGAGCGCCCTCATTGTGGCACCTGCAAACCTGCCACTCCACTTGCGTTCATACTTGCACGCTTTGCCTTCTCACCTGTTGCATCGTGGGAAGTGTCTGCTGCTGTCAGAGCCACCCCAACCCTTGTTTGTCTGGATCCCATTCCCTGCAGCCATCCGAAGCACCTGGCGCCTGCGTCTATGCTGCAAGTGTCACCTTTCCCTCTGCACTGTCTGCTCTCCCTCCTTACTGGATTGGGTCCATTTGCATACAAACAAAACGTAATATCTCCTATCATAAGCATTTCTCTGTCCTCCTTCAAAGCAAAATTTATGGAAAGAGTTTTTTGTAGATGGCTTTCCATTTTCCACCTCCCCACTTTGTCTTCATGCCACTACGGATCAGTGTTTGGTTCTCGCCACTCTTCTGAGACGTTTCTTCCCAAGATCACCTGTAATCTCCCTGCGGTCAGTTTCAGCAGCCAATTTTTTTTTTTTTTTAAGGTTTATTTCTTTATTTATTTGAGAGAGAGAGAGAGGCAGAGCATATGTGTGAGCTGGGGGAAGGTCAGAGAAAGAGGGAGAAGGAGGAAGCAGACTCCTCCCTGAGCAGAACCTGCCCACGGGGTTCGATCTCACCACCCTGAGATCATGACCTGAGCCAAAATCAAGAGTCAGATGCTTAACAGACTGAGCCACCCAGGCGCCCCCAGCAGCCAATTCCTTATCCTCATTCTACTTTCTTTCCCAACAGCAGTTGATACAGTTGCCTAATCTCTCCTCAAACACTTTGTTCTCTCGGCCTTCTCGATACGGCCTTGGACTTTATTCCACCACATTAGTCACTCATTGGTTTTCTAGATGGGCTTCTAGTTGGTATGATCTTCTTAAGTATAAACCAAATTATGTCACTTCCGTGCATCAAACACCCAGTGGCTTCCTTTTGGCCATTAGAATACAATGCAAACTCTTCACAATGGTCTACGTCAGCTTCTGTAAGCCTGGGGTGCCGTGTGGTCCTTGTTATACAGCATGGCTCGTAACTTAATCTGAGTCTAGAAGTACTAACCAGAGTAAGGGATTTATTGCACTTCTTACTTCTCTATTAACTTTGTAGGGGTCTGGTCATGTGATATCACACGGGACACCATTAGTCATCCCTACTTAGAATATAGGATAGTGTTATCTGTGGAAGGAGACTTAGTGCTTAGAAAGACAACACTTGTCGTTGGCTCTGCGCTCCCTTGAAAAAGTGAATGATAACAACACTTCCTGCTACATCTTTCCCCACATGGAAAACAGCTGAGAGTGAAAATACGCATTTCACAATATGAGCGGTCCTATATTCATCTTTGGGAAACAGAATATATGCGTTAGATTATCAGCCGTTTGTAGGCTCCCCCACTGCCCTCAATAGTTACACCTGTTGACTAGACTTTAGGTTAATATTCTGTATTTAAAACAAAAGACTCTCAACATTCCTAGTCATGGCCAGAGAAAGGTGAGATCAAAGTACATGCAGTATGTTCCCTTTTCTTCTTTTACTAGGTTCTCATGAGACATTAGCAAATAATTTTTTCTGTTTTTTAAATCACAAATATTAAAGTAAATCAAACATAGTTTCTCCCTCTTGGAATTTTAATTTTCTTCTTGGAGTTTTTAAAGTATTGACTAAGATTGTATTTCTGAAATAGGAATGTATTTACATTTACAAAAATACCGTCAGAAGAGAAAAAAAACTCTTCCTCTACTCTCTTATGTTCAGAGAATAAGGTCTGTGAATTAAATTAACAAAGGCAGATTAGCAGGGAAAAAAGCACACAATTTTTATTAGTATTTACATTCATGGGAGTTAACTTAATAGAAGTGAAACCTGAGTGGTTATACTTGGGGGCATCGATACCATTTTAAGAAAAGAAAGAAGTTTGAGCTTCACGGGATGATAAATTATGGGGAAGTGACTAGGAAATATGTGGGGGGACTAATGAAAGAGAAGAGCTATTCTAGTAAAGTCTGTTTATGCAAACTTGTCTCAGCGCTGACTCCCCTCCCATCTTGCTCTTCTCTTCCTGGTACAGGGGTGGGGAGGCATGTTTCCCAAATGGAAAATTATGCTCTGCTTCTAGGCAGGTAAGAAGAGGACAGAGAACACTTCCTGAGTCTGTTCATTCTCAATTGCCTTCAGCTCAAAGTAATCCTTAAACCAGAGGGGCATATTTTGGGGTGGCATATTTGGATCGCATTCAATAGAAAACAAGAGCCTTAACATTTAAATCAGGTGGTTGGCTAAAACCCTACATTAACCTGAAGTCACTTCATCTTTCCAAAGCTTAGTAAGTGAGATCCCAAGTGAGGGGAGGGAGTTGACGTGGGTCAGAGAATGGTTTGGAAGGTGGGGCAGATGTGGGCTCTGGCCCCAGAAGACTGAGCACCATACGAGTGGGTGACTCACTTTGTCAAGTTATCTAGAATTAATCTTCCTTTTTTCTCATGTTAGGTATTTACATCGGCCTCAGTTTTTCTGGATTTTGGGATTACAATGATACCGTGTGGTATAACTTGACAGATACGATCTATTCCCAAGTTGGAGAAGGTAATTCCTTTAACTGTGCCTCCGTTGGTATCCCGTGTATATCAGCACTTGATCAGTATTGATGAAATGTCTTTGCTTTGCTGGGGAGCTCACCTTTTCCTTACTTTTTAACCCCTGGTGTGATTTCTTCCCTTAGAACACACAGAGCTTTCAGTGGTGGACATGGTTTTAACAAATCACTTTTTAGTCATCCTCACCTCTCTGGGTCTTTTTGTAAGCGGAGATCTCCGTTACCCGTCATCCTCTGTCTTAACGGTATGTGAGTTGCTTTTAAATATCTCCTGTAACCTAAAGTGGAGAGTCTTGATACTTGAGCTATGTGTGGTGTATCTTAGAATTTAAATGCTTTTTCCATCTAAAAAGTGTAAAAGAATACAGTGACTTTTTCCTTTGCCATGTAGTGTTGAATATATCCTTTGAAAATGGTGCTAGTTTTATTGCTATACAGATTTATAGTAAGTTTTAAATAGGTACATGTAGAAGATTATCTATTTTGTAGTTATATATGTTCCCAAAATACTTCATGGTAACTTATGAAGCTAATTACAAATTAACATAAATTAAAAAGTTAGTTTTGGGATTGAGAGAAGGGGAATATATGTGTTGGTGAGGGTATGTAATATACATACCATGAAATTCTTACTTTTTAAGATTTATTTATTTATTTTGAAAAGTGGGGGAGGGACAAAGGGAGAGGGAGAGAGGGAATCCCAAGCAGACTCCCTGCTGAGCACGGAGCCCCACACAGGGCTCGATCCCATGACCCTGAGATCATGACCTGAGCCAAAACCAAGAGTCGGACGCTCAACTGACAGCCACCCAGGCGCCCTCATTACATGATTTAAAAAAAAAAAAATCTCAGATCCTTTCTGAAATTAAGTTCAAGTACAAATAAATTAATAAAATGGTGAAACAAAGACCAAAGATGAAATCTTAAGAATATTATATAAACTATGTTAGAGGCCGGTTTTAGTGAGCGATGCTCCCAACTGCTGGTGTATAAAAAGCGTCATTTCCTCTAGTATAACTCAGATTGCTATGTTTTGTTATGCCTTCTGATATGCAAGCAAAAATTAAAGTGTTTTTTTTTTCTTGTAGTTTTCAAGGGCAGACTTTTGTGGTTTCGAAAGGGTAAGAAGCTTTAAATTCCCAAGGGTTAGTTGGAAGATAGGTGTTTCCTTGATAACCTAAGAGAGGAGGTGTAAGACAACAATCCACAACATAGATCATTCCTGTTACTATGATCTGATCTACAGTTTGAACTTAAAATGTTTCCAGCAATGATCTTCCCTTCTGTTTCAAAGGAAGAAGTGCCTCTCCTTGTTCAGAGGCCGCCCCTACCCCTTCTTTGTATGTTCTGTCCGGACTGTTGTGGTTGTTGCCGTGTATTGTGCACAATGTTGGAAAGAGAGTGGGGGCTGAGATTTGGCCAACACTTTTCTTTTTTTTTTTTTTTTTTAAAGATTTTATTTATTTATTTGACAGAGATAGAGACAGCCAGTGAGATAGGGAACACAAGCAGGGGAAGCGGGAGAGGAAGAAGCAGGCTCATAGTGGAGAAGCCTGATGTGGGGCTCGATCCCGTAACGCCGGGATCACGCCCTGAGCCAAAGGCAGGCGCTTAACCACTGTGCCACCCAGGCGCCCCCATGGCCAACACTTTTCTCCCCAGTCCATCTGCCCCCATATGGGTCTGTGCCTACCTGGAGAAAGGCTAGCCACAGCTCTGCTTCTGGCCTTGGGCGGTGGGGGAGTTGTTCCATCAGTTTTTTTTCTCTTCTATTATGAAGTCAAGTTTCGTGATTCAACTAGGTCATTCCCATCAACACATAAGCATTTGTCAATTTGGAAACCACAAACAAAATTATGATTGTTCCTGCCCTTTTGCCATGTCCCCTCCCCCTTCCATTCTCATACAGACCTGTGGGCACACATCCATGTGCGCGCACACACACACACACACACACACACACACACACAGAGTCACTTACACCACCTAGAAGGAAGGGGCACTTATGTCTTAGGACGCAAATGGGATTGACTTCTTGCCATACTAGTTGGAGGAAATGTGAAGCAGAGAACCAGGAAGGCCAGACAGTCAAAATTGATGTACATTAGAAAGGACAGGGGGAAGTACCTGTCAAAATGGAACCTCAAACCTAGCTCAACTCTTTCATTCAAGAATGAGGGTGAAGAAAAGAAATTTTCACAGATAAGACATTAAGAGAGCTTCCCACCCAGAGACACCCATGAAGGAGTGGGGTGTCAGAAATAGTGACAGAGCTACAATGTGAGCTCTCAGCCCTAACAGAGGCAGGCACCTGGTCTGTGATCTCCACTCTGGAATCTGTGTCTAGCATGTGCCTGGCACAAGGTAGGCACTTAGTAAATATTTGTTCAAAGAATGGAGTTGGTATAAAAAATAACAGTTACAAAATTTGTGTTTAGTACTGGGGTGGAACCAAAACTCCAGATAATACAAGGAGGAATGGAGATAATTTTCAGTGAATCACCAACCCATTTTAAGATCCTTGTTTGGTAGGAGAATCAATATGGAAAATAACTTTGGAATTTGATAGAAAAAGGTATAGTCCCATACAGATGATAAAGTTTAAAGGATAATTACCATAAAAGAAAAAGAAATATAACCTAAAGCTTCCAACCCACCAGAGAGGTAAAAAAAGGATTAAAGAATAATCCAAATTGGTTCCCACAAAAAGCAAGAAAGGAGGAAAACAGGCGCAAAGATAAAAGAATGGAAAACCAACTATAAAGTCAGATGTTAGAAATCAATCCAAATATATCAGCTAAACTAAATCACACAAAAGTGATAAAATAAGGAAACAAAGGAGACTATAACCTGAGCTTTGTTCCTTACCGCTCAGCTCCCACTAACTTCCATTTCCTTTCCACCTGCCTGGTGAGTCAAGGGTGTTGGGGATGCTGGACAGCTGGACTCACTCGAAGCCCAAGCTTTGAGGAACCCCACTGAGGAAACCTGGCACATCTTTCCTCTCACGGGTCATGTGAGAACAAGGCCTTTGGCTGTATAGACATGCAGGTGGAGGACTAGAAGGTGGGGGCTCCTGGAGAGAGCTTGGTTTGCAGAGCTCTGGGAACCCCCCAGAGAGGGTTTCTGTCAACCTTGAGAGAGTGGCTGGTCTCCTGGAGAAAAGCCCAAAGGGAAGCCTATATTCTCCCTGCATCTGAGGTGGGCAAGTTGAAGGAAACCAGAGCAAGGAAGCCTCTTTCTGGTTCTGATGAGGGGGGAATGGCAGCCCAGAGGTGGAGAGACCTCCTGGCCTTCTGTCACTCCCATATCACCACAATCTGAGGTGCTCCCCAAACCAGACCTGAGCACTCCCTTGAAAATACATCTAAGCCAGCCCAGCATCCTGAGAGCATCAGGACATACACTGGAGTTGCTGATGGAGAAGACAACAACTGAACAAGGACAACAGAACTTAATTAATCAACTCCTTTAACAGTGGTCCAATGAGCACGTCTTATGTGGTTACTGTTACTGGCACTGAGATATTAGCAGAAAAAAAAAAAAGACCACTAACATCTATTAGCTTAGCGTTTCAAGTGCCACATAAAAATACTTTCTGGGGCTAAATACCACAAATTGCAATGAAAAATGGAATAAATAGAATAGCCACTGTTCAGATCCAAATAAGTGGCATAGAAAGATGAAGAGGAAGAAACTTCTCAAACCATCTAGGGAAGATAAGTCTTTGAGAATAATCCAGGTCTAAGAGGTGAGAGAATTTTTGGAAGGAATAAAAAAGGAGCAGAAGACAGGTAATAGTACCACGAGTAATAGAAGAAGATTACACTGAAATTAAGAAGGATCCAAGGTTATCTATTGAAAAGGCCCACTAAATCCTGGAAGAATTGACAAAGATGTATGCATAGGCATATCCTAATAATATTTCTGAATTTGAAGGTGAAGGGGAAAATATTACAAGTTTCCAAACGGAAAGAACAAAAGCAAATATACGTCACTGGTATTAGATTCCACTTATGTAACAGTAGAAGCTGGAAAGTAGTAAAATCCACATCTACAGACCGTGAAGACAAAGGGACCAAAATCCTATTACCAGCCAAGAGATTATTCATCTTTCAGACTGAGAAAGAATTCAGAGACTACGTCACCCAGTTTTCCCAGCTAAAGAAAATACTCAAGAAAGAACTTTAACAAAATAAACCAATGAGCACAGATATTAGGGAGACAAAGAGATGAGCAAACAGTGGTGAGCAATGGTTTCTCTCATTTTCTGTAATATCTATGTGTTCGGTCTCTATAGATCAAAGTGGAGTGCGAGATGATCTGGAACAGAGCATGTTGCAAGGGAAATTAGAATTTTCAACGTCTGAAAATTATTGTTTTCAAATAGTAATACATTCCCCCTAGTTAAAAACCAAAAAGTTTATATAAAGATCTACATTGAGAAGTCTTACTTGCTCCTTAGTGTATACTCACCCTGCTTCTCTCCGTCTTCTCCATCTTTTCTCTTTACAGTGATTTTTAAATGTAAATTTAAATAATTATGAATATAAATTATTCTCACTTTCTTATACTATATTCTAAATATATACATACCTGTTGTTTTCACTTAGCAATATTGGGGGGGGAAATTCCATATTAGTACATGAAGAATGACCTTCCCCCCCTTCTTTCTTTATAGCTCTAAGTGTTCCATTGTGTGGAGCTCCCAGAGTTGACTTAACCTGTTCCATATTGATGGATACTTGGGTAGTTTTGTAATCTTCTGCTATTACAAACAATGTTGCCATTAATGATTTTGTACCTGCCAGGTTTGTAGTCCAAGTATATGGATACAATACATTTCTAGAACTTGGACTGGCAGATCAGTTAATAAATACACAATGAATAAATTCTTAATGCAAATTGTCCTTCAGAGAGGTTTTTACTATTTGCAAGGATATTGTAATAAATCTTCTTGAGCTAAAATATCTCAGGGAGTTTCGGTAGTGATGAGAGGGGGAAAAACAAGTATTCCAAAAGTAGCAAAGTAGTGTGGCAGGAGAGGAAAGGGAACAAGTTAACTTTTTCTTAAAAGTGTAGGGATTTATCTTCAGATAAGACCTTTTTTATAATGATTGAAGGAAAGATGGTAGGAATGGAATATATGTAGTTATTTGGGCAAGTTACTACTTGATGATTTATTCCTTCATTTATTCGTTCATTCAACAAATACTAGTGTGAGCACTTGCTGTCCGCCATGCCGGTTTCAACAAGGGGGATTCTATCTGTGGAATGGGACCAATAAAGTCCACTAGTCTCCCGGGGCCTACCATTCTGTTGAAGGAGGTAGACTTCAAACAGGTTCATAAACAAATGTATAATGTGACTGCTGATGGTAATTCGGGCTTGTCGGCATGAAAGCAGGGAAGAGAAATAGGGAGTGAGGAAAAGATAATAGTGTTTTAAACAGGGTGATTCTAGCAGGGCTCCCAAGGAGGTAAAGTTTAAACAGAAAATCAAATGACTCCTCGGAATGGTTTTGACAAAGCATGCCCAGAAGGAAGTAATAAGAAGTACAAAGGCCCTAAATTGGGAGCTTGCCGTGAGGCGAAATCCGTCAGTTAGCCACCTGAGTCTGTTCCGTGGACATAGCAGGGACTTCAGGTCAGTTCTTTAAATATAAATTCAAACTCTTGTGAGACATACAAAAACCTTCCCGGTCAGAGCCTTCCTTACCTTCTCCAGCCTTGTCCTGTCTGCTCTTGCCGCAAGCTATCCTTGCCAGTCAGAGTCGACACTCGCCCTCCGTGAGATGGGCCAACACTTCTGGCACCTCGACTCCGTTGTGTAAGATGTTTTATCTTCTCAGCAGGCCGTCCCTCCTTCTCCTTTAGATTTCACGTGGAGAATTTCTCCTCATTCTTCAGGAATCCCTCCCCAACCACCAGGGGGCCCTTCCTGAGCAGTCTCCAAAGCTTTCAACACTAATTCCTCTCACTCACCACCCTCTTCTGAGTGGCCCACTAAGCAACCTCACGGGACTTGAGGCGTCATGTCAAGGACTGTCTCACCTGCCATCCTGTGTGAGTAAGGTACCATGCTGCCTTGCAGACAGGGGGTCTCAGTAAATATTTGCGGAGTCAATGCATGAGTAAATGGAGCCAGACGGGAGCCACATCTTGTCCTGGCTTAATAGCCATGTCACAGTGAACTTTGAACCAGCTGTATCACCCTCTGGACCTCATGATAACAAACTTAGAAAAATCGTTGGATTCTCTCCCGTATACGGATAGTCAGAACCTTCTGAAGGCAAAGGACAGAAACCAAACTAAAAGTGATTTTAGCAAAGGAGAAGCTGTTGGCTCATGCACGTAGTGAATTCAAGTGGGGATGGGTCCAGGTTCCAGACACAACTGGATTTAGAGCCTACCAGATGTCTGTAGGACTCTGTCTTCTCCGCGTTGGGATCTGTTTTCCTCTAGCTTCATTCTCATTCGGATTTCTCCAGTTGTTAGTAGGAATAAGCACCAGGTTTTGATGTAGTTGGTTTACTAGTCCCAAGGAGAATGAATTATCTCTTTCCCAGGAGGTCTGGGCTGACTCATTAACCTGACTTGGGTCATGTGTTCATTCCTGACCAATCCCTGCATCTGGAGCTCATCCTTGGAATGAGGCCAACCTGGTCAGCTTAAGTTACCCCCAAGGATATTCAGTGGACTTTTACCAGTTTGCTTCCAAGTAGGAAAAAAAGCAAGGACTCTAAAGAGAAGGAAAAGGAGTAAGTCGAAGCCCAATAAAAATTCTACATCAATTGCCTAGATATTATAATGATAATTACAGTAGCCTGCAAACCTGAAGATTGATGTAAGAACACTAAAGGTTCGTTTGATATAGCAGCTTGGCTTGAAGATGTTGCACCATTTAAATAAATTGCTGTCCATTCCATTTTGAAGTGCATTTTTGTTTGCTGGGCAGTTTTATCGAGATAGAATTCACATAGCATACAATTCACCTATGTCAAGTGTGCAACTCAGTGGCCTCTGGTACAATCACAGAGTTGTGCAAGCACCACCACAATCTATTTTAGAACATCTACTTAAAAGACTTTTAATGCACAGATTACAAAGACTTTCTTGCTGGTCTATGAAAATGCAAGGTCTTCCTTTTGTCTCAACAATACTTTGAACACAGGAATCTTGCTCTAACAAAACCATCTTCGAACTCTCACACGTAATTCATATCCAACATATACAGTCTCACTTTCTTGGAAGCTTCTCTCTTATGACTGATTTTTTTCAAGACCTGTATTTTTGTGGCTTTTTTTTTTTTTTCTTCTGCTTCTTGCTGCCATCAGGCTTCTGTGAAGCCTCCTGGAGCCTAGCTGAGTCTAATGACAAAGGAAAGATAAACATGTGACCCATCGTGACTATGGTAACTGCCTGACAGCTTCTGGTAGTTCCAGAATGACAGTCTTATACTGACCGACTGCAGCATCTGTCACTAACAGAGACCAATTCACATGAAGTTTTTTTCCTTTTTATTCCTTTTATGTGTGTTGTTCAAAATGCATAGTCTTGTCCCTTGCCCTCACTCTACAACCTTTTCTTTTGTCGGCATACAATTTTCCTCCCTTTATTTGATTCCCATTCCTAAACTATCCTACTTTAGAATTTTTTATTAAGTTTTTCAATTTTATATCTTAAGTCTATCTATTCCCTAAATGATATTTTTATTTCTTCATTTATTCATGTAGGTTGACTATGTCAAAGGAAAATTGTGGTATAATGAAAAATGTTTTGCTAACAGAGAACACTTTGAAGGTAAATTGAGAAAAGATATAAACAGGCTCTTTTCAACATAGATGGCATATAAAGATTAAATGACATAAAATAAAAATAGGATAAAGTAGAAAGGTAGGCTTGCCTTGTATAAGTCAGTGGCCTAAAACTGAGGGGAAAAAATTAAATCTGAGACAAAGTGCAAAAAAATTGTATGTGAGTATACTTAATGATACATTTAGAAATATAGATACTGCTTGTAATTTCTGTACCTTTATATTTTATAGTGGATTATGTTACTATCACCTTTGAGAGAAACAGGACTCTAAGTGAGGTATTGTATTAAATATTTTATTTTCTTTTTATTTTTTTAAGATTTTATTTATTTGAGAGAGAGAAAGAGAGTGTATGCCCAATTGGGGGGAGTGGCAGAGGAAGCAGGAGAAGCAGGCTCCCCACTGAGCAGGGAGCCTGATGCGGGGCTAGATCCCGGGACCCTGAGATCATGACCTGAGCCAAAGGCAGATGCTTAATGACTGAGCTACTCAGGCACCCCTGGAATTAAATATGTTAAAAATTAAGAAATTTTATTTCTTGGGTTGTTTCATGGATTGTTATTCATCTAAAAGATGGCAATTCTACAGGCCGAAAAGCTTCATCCCTCTTTGCACCCAGTTGTGCCTGTACTTGGGTTTAATGGCAGTTACCTAGTGATGTTAAATCCAAACCTACACAGTTGTTCTGGAAAAACAACCCGTGCCAGAAAGAGATGCTTGGCAGTGTCTTCTGGACTCCCAACCCCAGAAGAGAAGCATAGACATCAAAGAGTTATCACTATTATTTGGGGTCGGTCAGGACAACACAGCGGTTTGCTAGTTTGTTTGCTTAAGATAACTGATTAGAACTTACATCTTAAAAATGGCATTAACTTTTCCTTTCTCTTTTTGTAGTCCAGCTCTTGCTTTTATACCAAAGAACCATTTCGTGAATGGTTTCCTTGCTTACCTCATATTTTAAAAGGAATGAAATCTTTTCCTTCAACTTTGGTAACATTTCTTGTTGACCAAGAGCATAGTGCCGGAATCTACCTCTTCTCCAACCAGGTAGGCCATAGGTGGTTGCTCTTGATGACACAACAATGAAAATTTATCTCAGCAAACATTTATTTCCAGGTTCTTCTTTATCTGCGGCAGTAGAAGTTGATAAAATTAGCTACAGCAAAATTTATTTAAGGTTAATAATATAGTTTAAGGCACTCTAGGGATTTCTTGCCTCTGCTGGTCATTCAGTTTGATGAAAGTAGAAAATAGGATGCTCTTTGCATAGTGATTCTTCTTCGCTTATTCTCTAGGAGACTATAAGCTGAGCTTGGTTTATATAAACTTAAGGTTCCATAAGATAGTTTAAATGAACAAAAAATGGAATTAGCCTTAAACTCATAATTTTAGGGGAGAGAAAAAAATAATTGTCCTCTATCCTCTTATGTTCAGTGATTGGGGCCCTGCAAATTAAACAGGAGAAGAGAAAATGATTTATGTGTGCAGTGTGCATACGTGTAGGTGAAAATCAGTGAGGAGAAAAACTAAAAAGTGGTTAAAATTTGGGGGCTACAGTGAATATCATTCTTAATGGGGAAAAACGGAAAGCCTTTCTAAGATCAGAAACAGGACAAAGATGTCCACTCTCGCCATTATTATTCAACATAGTACTAGAAGTCCTTGCAACAGCAATCAGACAACAAAAAGGGATAAAAGGTATCCAAATCGGCAAAGAAGAAGTCAAACTGTCTCTCTTCACAGATGACATGATACTCTATATGGAAAACCCAAAGACTCCACCCCCAAATTACTAGAACTTACAGAGCAATTCAGTAATGTAGCGGGATACAAAATCAATGCTCAGAAATCAGTTGCATTTCTATACACGAACAATGAGATTGAAGAAAGAGAAATTAGGGAATCCATTCCATAGCACCCATAATCATAGGTTACCTTGGAATTAACCAGAGAGGTAAAGGATCTATATTCTAGAAACTACAAATCACTCTTGAAAGACATTGAAAAAGTCACAAAAAGATGGAAAAATATTCCATGCTCATGGATCGGAAGAATTAACATAGTTAAAATGTCTATGCTACCCAGAGCAATCCACGCTTTCAATGCCATCCCAAACAAAATACCAATGACATTTTTCAAAGAGCTGGAACAAACATTCCTTAAATTTGTGTGGAACCAGAAAAGGCCCTGAATCGCCAAGGAACTGTTGAAAAGGAAAAACAAAGCTGGGGGCATCACAATGCCGGATTTCGAGCTGTACTACAAAGCTGAGATCATAAAGACAGCATGGTACTGGCACAAAAACAGACACATAGACCAATGGAACAGAATAGAGAACCCAGAAATGGACCCTCGGCTCTTTGGGCAACTAATCTTTGACAAAGCAGGAAAAAACATCTGGTGGAAAAAAGACAGTCTCTTCAATAAATGGTGCTGGGAAAATTGGACAGCTACATGCAAAAGAATGAAACTTGACCACTCTCTCACACCATATACAAAGATAAGCTCCAAATAGATGAAAGACCTCAATGTGAGACAGGAATCCATCAAAATCCTAGAGGAGAATATAGGCAGCAACCTCTACGACATCGACATCGGCCAAAGCAACCTTTTTCATGACACATCTCCAAAGGCAAGAGAAACAAAAGATAAAATGAACTTGTGGGACTTCATCAAGATAAAAAGCTTCTGCACAGCAAAGGAAACAGTCAACAAAACAAAGAGGCAAACCATGGAATGGGAGAAGATATTTGCAAATGACACTACAGATAAAAGGCTGGTATCCAAGATCTACAAAGAACTTCTCAAACTCAATACATGAGAAACAAATAATCAAATGAAAAAATGGGCAGAAGATATGAACAGACACTTCTCCAATGAAGACATACAAATGGCTAACAGACACATGAAAAAATGTTCAAAATCATTAGCCATCAGGGAAATTCAAACCAAAACCACATTGAGATACCACCTTACACTAGTTAGAATGGCAAAAATTGACAAGGTGAGAAACAACAAATGTTGGAGAGGATGTGGAGAAAGGGCATCCCTCTTATACTGTTGGTGGGAATGCAAGTTGGTATAGCCACTCTGGAAAACAGTGTGGAGGTCCCTTAAAAAGTTAAAAATTGAGCTTCCCTATGATCCAGCAATTGCATTACTGTGTATTTTCCCCAAAGATACAGACGTAGTGAAGAGAAGGGCCATATGCACCCCAATGTTCATAGCAGCATTGTCCACAATAGCTAAATTGTGGAAGGAGCCGAGATGCCCCTCAACAGACGAATGGAATAAGAAGATGTGGTCCATATATACAATGAAATATTACTCAGCCATCAGAAAGAATGATTACACAACATTTGCAGCAACATGGACAGGACTGGAGGAGATTATGCTAAGTGAAATAAGTCAAGCAGAGAAAGACAGTTATATGGTTTCACTCATTTATGGAACATAAGAAATAGCAGGAAGATCGGTAGGAGAAGGAAGGGAAGAATGAAGGGGGGTAAACAAAAGGGGGAATGAACCATGAGAGACTATGGACTCTGGGAAACAAACTGAGGGCTTCAGAGGGGAGGGGGGTGGGGGACTGGGATAGGCCGGTGATGGGTAGTAAGGAGGGCACGTATTGCATGGTGCACTGGGTGTTATATGCAAATAATGAATCATGGAACATTACATCAAAAACTAAAGATATACTCTATGGTGACTAACATAACATAATAAAAAATTATTATAAAAAATTAAAAAAAATTTGGGGGCTATATATCATCTTAATAGTTTAAGGGAACAGGTGAGAAAGGCACTTAAGGGTAAAGAAGTGAAAAGATAATGGGTTAACAGGGAAACAAATAGGAGATAAGAAAGTTTGTGATAATGTTTGTTTATACAAGTATGAGTGGTTTTCTCATCTCCTCAGGGCCATAAAACTCCGCAGGAGGAGGGATTTGGGGTTGGTTTTATTTGCATTCTCCCTTCTGAGAGTAGACCTGTTCTGAAGGTGAATTATTTCTGAAGGTAGCCTTATTTCTCAGAAGTTGCTGCTTTTAGTCAGAGAAGGGAAGTCTTCTTTTCTGCATCTGCTGAATCTTAAATGTCTGCAGCTTACAATAATCTCTGTACCACAGTGGCATGTCTTGGGATACATATCCTGACCCCCTACAACTTCACGATCCAATAGAATTGGAATGTAGCCCAGGCATCCACACTTAAAGAGGTAGTTTGCCATCACAGTTGTAAGCATGGACTTTGGAATCTGTCTTTGGAGTTCAGCAATGGTTCTATAATAAAACCTTCCCAAGCCATTTATTATAGAAGCTTGGACAAATTATTTAATCTCCTGAACTTCATGTTCAACATCTGAAAATGGACACCTAAGGCAGGGGGAGGCAGAACAAAGACATATTGATGGTTGCTGATTCTTCCAGTTCTATGCTGTGTTAATGGATGCGTCCCTATCTTAATCAAAATCCACGTAACAGGAAATTGTAACATAGTCTAGTAATATTAATGGTAATGTTCTGCTGATTTGTTCATGGTTTTGCTTATCTATTTCTAGAAAAGCACCATTGCCTCTGTGAGAATCCTAAAAAATAACAAACCAGGATTAAACCCCAAATTTCCACTTTTCGTATTTCCTTCATCATTCTCTTCTCCTGTTGGAATGGTATTCCATCCACGAAGCCATTTTCTATATGCTTACGGCAATCAGGTGCGTACACATGAAATTTCACGCTCTGGTGTAGGTGTAAATCATTAACTTATTCTATGCTGAGTGGTCGTACATCAGATAAAGACCAGAGTCACTCTGGTGATCAGGGAGGTCGAAGGCCCAATGAAGAGAGAATGAGAGGAGAGGAGTTAGTGACAGTGAATAGAAACAAATCTTTTGCAAAGTTTTGGTGAAAAGTGGAGCAGTGAAATGGTAGCAGGAGGAAGGGAGGTCAAGAGAAAATTGAGATACAGAAGGTATTAGGCTGTGCTGATGGGAATTATTCAGTAGAGAGAGAAAAACTGATGATGCAGGTGAGAGAGAGAGAGAGAGAGGAAGAATTGCTGAAGTGACATTTTTAAATAGGTAAGAGGAGATGCGATCTATTAACTAGAAGACAGGTTAGTCTTAGGAGCTCCTATAGTAACGGGAAGAAGGGAGAGTTTTTGGGTTCCAAAGCTGATAAGTGGGTAGATGTGGTAATGGAACGGTGTGGGAATTTATCTTTTATTTTCTCAACAAAAATCAAAATTATTATTTGAGAGTGAGGATGGAGGAGTGTCAGGGTTTGAGAAAAGAGAACAGAGAGAAATAGTTGTCCAGGGGGGTGGAGAGCAGATTGAAGGAAGTCAGTATGATCGCTTATGCTTTGTGTTTATGAATTCCAAGCATGACCAATTCAGCATTATTGAATGGTCTTCTCCGTGTTCAGTTGAGGGGATCCATACTTATTGGAAAAGACAGAGAGTTGTATTTAACCCCAGTTGGAGTTTTACGAAGGAATTATTAAGAAGTAAAAGACTGTACTGAAGGGAATGCAATAAGACAAAGAAAAAAAATTAAGAAATCAAAGGCATGAATATTAAGTCCTAAACAAACTATTTACTTGCAGAAGATATGATCGCCCAAATAGAAAACTTAAAAGATACTTACAAATTATTAAAAGAAGCAGAAGAGTTAAACAAGGTAGAAGGGCAAGTCAGTTGCATTTCTACACATGATCAACGAATTTGAAAGCATAATTTTTATGACACTATTTACAATAGCAAAAACAAAACAAAGCAAAATGACATACAAAAAAACTATAAAGTGGTGCACCTGGCTGGCTCAGTTAGTGGAATATGTGACTCTTGATTTTGGGTTTGTGAGTTCGAACCCCATGTTGGGTATAGTGATTCCTTAAAAATAGTATCTTAAAAAAACCTATACATAAGAATAAATCTAAGATTTCTAAGATCTGTATGTAGAAAATCATAAACTTTATTGAGGGGCACTTAAAACTTAATAAAGAAATGGGTATAAACATACTTGTGGATAGGAAAACTAGTCTTACAATATCTTCCTCAAATTAATCTATAGATCTGATATAACTTGAATCAAAATCTCAAGGCCGGTTGTGGAGTTTAAGTTCATTCTTAAGTATATACGATGTATGTCATTTCTACCTCTGTTTAAAAAAATTTTAATGGAATAAAAAAAGAGAATATATGGAAAAACAAAAGACCAAGAATAACCACGTCACTTCTGAAGAAGAATAGGATGAGGGATTTGCACTAGCAGATATTCGCACTTTTTAAAAAGTTGTAGTAATTATGATGATGCGGTTTTGACCCAGGAACAGACAAATTGACCAATGGAATGAGATAGAAAGCCCACGAATAGTCCCACCATATCTAGAATGTTAGTAGAGGCCAAAAATTGTTTAACTCTTCTGAGGGAACACTAAGAGATAGCTCAAAATGGGATGGGAAGTATTGGTTACATATGGAAAATGTTGAAGTAGCTACCCACACTGCAACGAGCATCAAGTCCAACTCCTGGTGGCTTGACAATTTAAATATATATGGATTCTGAGAAACAAACTGAGGGCTTCAGCGGGGAGGGGGGGGAATGGGATAGGCCGGTGATGGGTAGTAAGGAGGGCACGTATTGCATGGTGCACTGGGTGTTATACGCAACTAATGAATCATCAAACTTTACATAAAAAAATAAATAAAAATTAAAAATTAAAAAAATAATTTAAATATACAAAAACTTTTATTTAAAAAAATTTTTTAAAGATTATTTATTTGTTTATTTGAGAGAGAGAGAGCATGCATGCACAAGTGAGGAGGGGAGGGGCAAAGGGAGAGGGAGAAGCAGACGCCCCACTGAGCAGGGAGCCCAATGTGGGGATGGATCCCAGGACCCTGAGCTCATGACCTGACCTGAAGGCAGGTGCTTAACTGACTGAGCCACCCAGGCGCCCCTAAATACAAAAACTTTTAAAGGAAAATATAAGTGAATATCTTTCTGAAATCAGGGTAAGGAAAGCGTTTTAAAACAAGACTTAAAAAAACAGTAACCATAAAAAGTAGCATTACTTTCATTATAAAGAAAAAGTCTGGGTCTGCAAGATGGCAGATTAAGAAGCTTTAGGCCTTTGTTTTCCCGCAGACACACTGAGTCAGCAACAGTATACAGATCAGAATACCTTTGTAAGAACTCTAGAGACCGGTTGATTAGCTACAACACCCAGACCAACTAAAACCAAAAGGGCATTCTAACAAAAGGGGCAGGAAAATTTGCCCATCTATGCCCCACCTTCAACCACTCTAGTGTGACACAACCAGGAGGAATCCTCCTGCTCAAGAGATCCTCCCTTGGGATAGAAACAAAGTTGTGGACCTTGCATGCAACACTCTGGCTTCTCTGAGGGCTGCTCAAGGCACTGGTTTCGGTCTTGCCTACCCCAGAGCACTAATAGGACTTGTTTGGAAACTGCCGAAACAAGGAGGGTAATGTTGGCAAGATGGAGGAGCAGGAACCTTCAGACCCTCCCTTTCCCCCAGAGACACCAACATAACAAATGCAGACCAGAATACCTTTGCAAGGACTCTGGAATCCATTGGAGAAGCTACAGCATCCAGACCAACCCAAAGCCAAAGAGAGTCCAACAAAAGGGGTGGGAAAACTTGCAGCATTTTCCATATCCATCCACACCTCTCCTCTTATCTGACTTAATGCAGCACAACTTGGAGGAAACCTCTCCTGCCAGGGATCCTCCCTCAGGATAGAAACAAAATAATTAACTGTGTGTCCAACATTCTGGCTGGACGGGGGAATCTGTGTCATCTGACTCAGAGCACTGATGGAACTGGCAGACGTGTTCAGAAACTGTTGAAAACAGTTATGATCACTGTCGCACATTAGAGCTGCAGTTCTTTCTTTCTTTTTTTTTTTTTTTAAGATTTTATTTATTCATCTGACAGAGATAGAGACAGCCAGCGAGAGAGGGAACACAAGCAGGGGGAGTGGGAGAGGAAGAAGCAGGCTCCCAGCGGAGGAGCCTGATGTGGGGCTCAATCCCAGAATGCCGGGATCACGCCCTGAGCTGAAGGCAGATGCCTAACCACTGAGCTGCCCAGGCACCCCTAGAGCTACAGTTGTACACCCACATGCCAGGGGCAGCAAGAACTTATGGGTGTCTGGAAGGAGAGGGATAAACTGCTTAGGCAATTTGAGACAACTAAAAACACAGCACAAGCCAGAGAAAACACATCCTTCGAAGAGATTTCAGAAGTCCTAGAGCCTCTAGCTGGTCTGATTCGTAAGGGTCTGCATGAAGCCAGTCCATAAACACTGGGAGAAGTGGTTGTGTTATCGAATGCCCACATCTCAAAATAATAGCATGACAGGCATGGCAAAGAAACAGGGAAACAGGGCCCAATCAAAGGAACAGAATAAATTCCTGCAGAATGACCCTAAAGAAATGCAGACCTCTGAGGTGCCTGACAAAGAATCTTAAACAACTGTCATAAAGATGCCCAATGAGCTAGAAGAGAACACAGACAACTAAAAGAAATCAAGAAAATAATGAACTAACGGAGAATATAAAAGAAACTATAAAAAGCTCAAGCAGAAGTTCTGGAGCTGAAACATGCAATAACTGAACTGAAATACTAGGGCTGAGTAGCAGACTTGATCGAGCAGAAGGAGCAGCAAACTTTGGAGAGCAGCTATGAAATCATCAAATCGGAGAACAAAAAAGCAGAAAGAATGAATAAAAGTGAAGAGAGCCTCGGGGATGCGTAGGGACTATCAAATGCACATATCCACGCAATATGGGACTTACACAAGTAGAAGAGAGAAAAAGGGGCAGAGAGTGCTTATTTAGAGAAACAACGGCTGGAACTTCCCAAATCTGAGGAAAGAAATGGGTGCACAAATCAAAGAAACTTAAAGAATTCCAATCACAATAAATCCAAAAAGACCAAAACTGAGGCACATAATCAAAATGTCAAAAGTCAAAGACAGGATGGGGGCGCCTGGGTGGCACAGCGGTTAAGCGTCTGCCTTTGGCTCAGGGCGTGATCCCGGCGTTATGGGATCAAGCCCCACATCAGGCTCCTCCGCTATGAGCCTGCTTCTCCCTCTCTCTCTGCCTGCTGACCCCATCTCCCCCGCTTATGCTTTCTCTCTCTCTCTCTCTCTCTCTCTCTCTCTCTGTCAAATAGATAAATAAAATCTTTTAAAAAAAATTTCCAATCAAAAGACAAAAATAAGCTGAATGCATAAAAAAAAAACAAAACAGCACCACCACCACCAACAAAAAACCCAGGATGCAACCATGTGCTGTCTACAAAAAATTCACTTTAGATCTAAGCACACACATAAGCTGAAAGTGAAAGATTGAAAAAAAATATTCCTGCAAATGGTAACCAAAAGAGAGCTGGTCTGGCTCTACTAGTATCATACAGAATAAACTGTAAGTCAAATAGTGTTACAAGAGACAAAGAAGTTCATTATATAATAATAAAAGGTCAATTCACCAAGAAGATGTAACAATTAAAAATATCCATGCAGCAAGCATAGAGCTAATTATGAAGCAAACTTTAAAAGAATCAAAGGGAGAAACAGCAACATAACAGTGGGAGCCTTAAATACCCCACTTTCAGTAGTGGATAGAAAAACCAGAAGATAAATAAGGACATGGAAGATCTGAACCACATTGTGGACCAGTTAGACCTAACAGCCATAATCAGATGACTCCACATGACAACAGCAGAATACAAATGCTTCTCAAATACACACAGAGCATTCTTTAGGACGGAACGTAAGTGAGGCCACAAAACAAGTCTTAATACATTTAAAGTGACTAAAATGGTATGAAATGTCTTTTCTAATTGCAATGAAACAAAACTAGAAATCAACAGCAGAAAGAAAACTGGAAAATCTACGAGTATATGGAAATTAATCGATACATTTTTATTTATTTTTTAAAATTTTATTATGTTAGTCACCATACAGTACATCATTAGTTTTCGATGTAGTGTTCCATGATTCATTGTTTGCGTATAACACCCAGTATATTTTTTTAAATGATTTTTTATTATATTATCTTAGTCACCATACAGTATATCCCCGGTTTCTGATATAAAGTTCGATGATTCATTAGTTGTGTATAACACCCAGTGCACCATGCAATACGTGCCCTCCTTACTACCCATCACCAGACTATCCCATTCCCCCACCCCCCTCCCCTCTGAGGCCGTCAGTTTGTTTCCCATAGTCCATAGTCTTTCATGTTTCATTCCCCCTTCTGATTACCCCCCCTTTCTTTATCCCTTTCTTCCCCTACGGATCATCCTATTTCTTATGTTCCATAGATGAGAGAAATCATATGATATTTGTCTTTCTCTGCTTGACTTATTTCACTTAGCATTATCTCCTCCAGTGCCGTCCATGTTGCAGCAAATGTTGAGAATTCGTTCTTTCTGATAGCTGAGTAATATTCCATTGTATATATGGACCACAACTTCTTAATCTAGTCATCTCTTGATGGGCATCTCGGCTCCTTCAACAATTTAGCTATTGTGGACAATGCTGCTATGAACATTGGGGTGCATATGGCCCTTCTCTTCACTACGTCTGTATCTTTGAGGTAAACACCCAGTAGCGCAATGGCTGGGTCATAGGGTAGCTCAATTTTTAACTTTTTAAGGGACCTCCACACGGTTTTCCAGAGTGGCTGTACCAACTTGCATTCCCACCAACAATGTAGGAGAGATCCCCTTTCTCCACATCCTCTCCAACAATTGTTGTTTCTTGCCTTGTCTATTTTTGCCATTCTAACTGGCGTAAGGTGGTATCTCAGTGTGGTTTTGATTTGAATTTCCCTGATGGCTAATGATTTTGAACATTTTTTCATGTGTCTGTTAGCCATTTGTATGTCTTCATTGGAAAAGTGTCTGTTCATATCTTCTGCCCATTTTTTTATTTGTTTATTTGTTTCTCGTGTATTGAGTTTGAGAAGTTCTTTGTAGATCTTGGATACCAGCCTTTTATCTGTAGTGTCATTTGCAAATATCTTCTCCCATTCCATGGTTTGCCTCTTTGTTTTGTTGACTGTTTCCTTTGCTGTGCAGAAGCTTTTTATCTTGATGAAGTCCCACAAGTTCATTTTATCTTTTGTTTCTCTTGCCTTTGGAGATGTGTCATGAAAAAGGTTGCTTTGGCCGATGTCGATGTCGTAGAGGTTGCTGCCTATGTTCCTCTAAAATTTTGATGGATTCCTGTCTCACATTGAGGTCTTTCATCCATTTGGAGTTTATTTTTGTGTATGGTGTGAGAGATTGGTCAAGTTTCATTCTTTTGCATGTAGCTGTCCAATTTTCTCAACACCATTTATTGAAGAGACTGTCTTTTTTCCACCAGATGTTTTTTCCTGCTTTATCGAAGATTAGTTGCCCAAAGAGCCGAGGGTCCATTTCTGGGTTCTCTATTCTGTTCCATTGTTCTGTGTGTCTGTTTTTGTGCCAGTACCATGCTGTCTTTGTGATCACAGCTTTGTAGTACAGCTCGAAATCCGGCATTGTGATGCCCCCAGCTTTGTTTTTCCTTTTCAACAGTTCCTTGTCGATTCGGGGCCTTTTCTGGTTCCATACAAATTTAAGGACTATTTGTTCCAGTTCTTTGAAAAATGTCCTCGGTATTTTGATCGGGATAGCATTGAAAGTGTAGATTGCTCTGGGTAGCATGGACATTTTAACTATGTTAATTCTTCCGATCCATGAGCATGGAATATTTTTCCATCTTTTTATGTCTTCCTCAATGTCTTTCAAGAGTGATTTATAGTTTCTAGAATATAGGTCCTTTGCGTCTCTGGTTAAGTTAATTCCAAGGTAACGTATGGTTTTAACACCCGGTACATTTTTAAACAACCAATGAGTCAAAGAAGTAGTCAGAAGGGAAACTAGAAAATATCTTAAGAAAAATAAAATGAAAATGAAACACAGCAGATTTATGGGATGCAGCAGTAGCAATACTAATAGGGAAGTTTATAGCTATAAACATACACATTAATAAGGAAGAAAAATCTCAAATCAACAACCTAACCTTACAATTTAGGGAACTATAAAAAGAAGAGCAAATCAAACCCAAAGTTAGCAGATGGAAGGAAATAATAAAGACTAGAGCAGAGATAAATGCAATAGAGAATACAAAAATAATAGAAAAAAATCAATAAAACTAAGAGCTGGTTCTTTGAAAGTTCAACAAAATTGATAAACCGTTAGCTATAGTCAGTAAGAAAAAAAGAGAAGTCAACTAAAATAAAAAAATTAAAGAGGAGACATTACAAATGATACCACAGAAATAAGGATTTTGAGATTATGAAAAATTATATGGTAGCACACTGGATAACCTAGAAGAAATGGATAATTTCCTAGAAACACATAACCTACCAATAGTAACTCACGAGGAAATAGAAAATCTGAACAGACCAAAAACTAGTTACAAGATTGAAAAAGGGATTAATATCCAGAATATATAGAGAACTTCTACAACTCAGCAATTTAAAAAACAATCTCATTAATAAATTGGCAAAGGACTTCACTAGAAATTTCAGTAATCAAGTATCTCCCAACAAAGGAAATCCCAGGACCAGAAGGCTTTGAATTGATTTGATTGAATTGTTCCAAATATTCAGTAATCAAGTATCTCCCAACAAAGGAAATCCCAGGACCAGAAGGCTTTGAATTGATTTGATCGAATTGTTCCAAATATTTAAAGAATTCACACCAATCCTCCTCAAATTCTTACCAAAAAATTGAAGAAGAAGGGACATTTTCAGGGTCACTCTCTGAGGCCAGTGTTACCCTAATACCAAAGCCAGATAAGTGTACTATAAGAAAAGAGAACTAGAAATCAATATCTCTGAAGAACATTCATGCAAATATCTTCAACAAAATGCTAGCAAACTGAATTAAAGAGTGCATTAAAAGGATTATATATACCATGACCAAGTAGGATTTAATTCTGGAATGCAAGGATGGTTCAACATATGAAAATTAATAAATGTAATACACTGTATTAACAGAAGGAAGATGGAAACCCACACAGTCATCTCAACATGAGATGTTGACGAGAATATGGATCAGTCAGATCTCTTATCCTTTGCTGATTGGAGAATGAATTACTACAAACTATTTTGGAAAGCAATTTGGCATTATTATCCTGTAAATTATAATGGTTGCATGTGCTATGACTCACCAATTTCACTTTTTTGGCCAGGGAAACACATATATGAAGAAATATTTTAAAATTTTCATCATGGCACTGTTAGTAATAGCATTAAATAACTGAAAATAATCCAGATGACCAGGAATAGGAGAATAAATAAATAAATTGCAGTTGATTCACATAATGAACTATTATACAGCAATATAAAAGCAAATGAACTGAGCTATGTGCAGCAGTATGAATATAAGTGAATAATGTTGAGAGGAGGAAAAGTAAGTTTTAGAAGACAATATACGGATGGTATCTTTTTATAAAGAGCAAAAAGTAAATTTAAGCAATATGTTATTTAAACACGCATACATATATATTGCTAAAACTAAAAAAAAAAACTAAGGGAATGAAAACACAAATTTCATTTCAGAACATGATACATCTCTGAGGGAAGATGCAGGATGACAGGATTGGAGAGAAAGAAGAAAATGCAAAGTACTAGCAACATGCTAGTTCCTGGGTTAGAATGTCAGTTCACACATGTTCATTATATTATGAAATAACATAAGAAAGATAAAAGTGAGCTGTACATGGATCAATAATTTAAAATTGAAAAAAATGCAATGAGATGCCATTGTTTTCATTCAGGTAATCAGTAAATATGAAAAGTAAATTTTTGATAATATCAAGTATTTGTGAGGTTTAGGAATACACTGCTAATGGGAATATAAAGTGGTTCAGGGAAACTGGAAAGCATTTTAACATTTCAATTAAAACTATACAAATATGCATAGCCTCTGACTCAGCAACTCAGTTTTTCAGCATCTGCACTAGAGATACTCTTTCACATTAATACAGAGAGACAGGTGAATGAATGCTCCTTGCAGTATTGTCTGTAACAGCAAACATTCTGATACAACCTTTGTGCCCATTAGTAGGAAAATAGAGTATCTCCCGTATGGTGTAGCCGAAATATTGGATACTATGCAGCAATATAGAAGAATGTGAAGATCCACAGGAGCTATCATAAAATGATCTGAGCTTTCTGTTGAGTGGCAAGTGTAACTTATAGAACAATGGGTACAGTATAATGACATTTCGAATGCATTGTTCAAAGTACCTTCCCTCACCCACCCACCCACCACCACACTCACTAGTAACATTCGCAGGAGCCAAGCCAGAGTAAAATTGGAGGCCCCCCTATCCTGTGTCTAGGAGTATCGATTGTGCTATGCCAGCAATGAGCACTAATTTCTGAGCAATAGAAATCTCCATGTGTTGTTTAATACATTTTCTCTGTAATATGTATGCCCTAAACATGTAATCCAGGGCGAGGATAAAGCTAGTCTAAAGCTAGTATGGCACCCAGATATAGAAAGATATAGCTACAGAAAATATAGAATATATAGAATATATATACGTATATGTAATATATAGAATTTTAGAATATAAAACAGTGGTTACCTCTGGGAAGGGACAGAGGAGACCACAATTATATAACATAAGGTAAAAAAGGAAAATTATTTAGATGGTGGTCAGAGAGACTTCAGCTGCATTTACAATGTTTTAAATTTAAGAAAAGCCTATTTTCAGGTATAATTTGTCATTAAAATTAATTTTTTAAAAAGAACTTTAAAACCCTGAAATCCTCATCTGAGTAAGACTTAGGCCAGTAAAAGAGGTGGCAAGCCAGCAGGATTCATCCAGTACAGGATCCGAGTTATCTCCAAGCAACTGGTAAGTGAAAGATGAGGGAATAGAGAACCTTCCATGGTGGAGGATATATGAAGATTTGCTAAGGTCCCAGGACACACCTGCGTAAGTGTCCATGGGGTCCTGCACACAACACTTGATCACATACATATTTTCCAGATGCCTGGAACCTAAAGAACTTACATTAGTATGAGGTAAGCTCTCTCCTTCCCATCCAAGACCCAGCCCTTTATCCTTTTATGATCAAGGGGACCCTGCTTGGGAGATGTTAGGATGACTTCATTCTTTTATACACTCACTATGCACACTGTGTTGACCTGAGACTCTGCCCCCAACACTGTCATCCAGACCCTCGAAAGGAGCTAGCTAGAGTGTTGACCACGTGGGTAAGGCGTCTGTACGTGTGTTCGTGCGCGCATGGGATGGATGTGGGAGTATGGGAAAGACCGTGGGACTTTTCTTACGTAGGAGGATCAGGCTGATTAGGTTAGTGCTGTCAGATGGCAGCCTCTTCAGTGAGGTACTATCTTTTTATTCCCTTAGGTGTGGCTTTCAATCGACGGCGGCAACACTTTCGAATTATTAGCTGATTTTCATGATGATATCATAAAGAATACTTACCACAGTTTTTATACTTCAGATATTACGTTTGTTTCCCAAAGTGGAAATGTTTACTTGACAAAGGCAGGTAAGAAATTCACTTTCATTGGTGTAAGAACTACATGTGAGCCAGGGATTAGAACATACATGGAAAAAAGCTACCATATTAATCAACTAGTCTTTAAGTCTCAAACCTATTAGAGGCAACAGATTTTTAAAAATTATTTTCATTGTGGTAAAATACGCATAACATGACGTTGACTATCTTACTTATTTTTAAGTATTCAGTTTGGTGGTATTAAATACATTCAAAATTTCTGCAGCCATCGACACCATCCATCTCCAGAACCCTTCCTATCTTGTAAAACTGCAACTCTATATCCCTTAAAAAATAAATCCTAATGGGGCTCCTGGGTGGCACAGCCAGTTGGGTGACTGACTCTTGGTTTAGGCTCAGGTCATGATCTCAGGGTCATGAGATGGAGCCCCCTGTCAGGCGCCACTCTTAGCACAGAGTCTGCTTAAGATTCTCATCTCCCTTTACCCCTCCCCCGCCCACTCTTTCGTTCTCTCTCACTCACGCTCTCTCTCAAATAAATAAATAAATCTTTAAGAAATAAAAATAAAAAATAAATCCTCATTTCCCCCCTTTCCACAGCCTGAGCAACCACCATTCTACTTTCTGTCTCTCTGATTTTGACCACTCTCGGTACGTCATATAAGTGGAATCATACGGTATTTGTCCTTTTGTGACCGGGTTATTTCACTTAGCAGAATGTCCTCACGGTTCATCCATGTTGTAGCATGTATCAGAGTTTCCCTCATTTGTAAGGCTAAATAATATTGCGTTGTATGTATATCACATTTTGCTTATCTGTTCATCCAACAAGGGACATTTGTGTCGCTTTCATGTTTTTGCTATTTTGAGTAGCACTGCTATGAACATAGGTATACAAATATCCCTTTGAAACTCTGCTTTCAGTTTTTTTTGGGTATATACCCAGAAGTGGAATTCCTGCATCATACGGTAGCTCTGTTTTTAATTTTTTGAGACCTTACAATTCTCTTTTCCACAGTAGCTGTATCATTTTACATTCCCACTGCCAGTATAAAAGAGTTCTAATTTCTCTGCATCCTTGCCAACACTTGTTATTTTCAGTTTTTTTGTTTTTGTTTTGATAGTGGTCATGCTAATGGGTGTGAAGTGTAGTGTCTCTTAGTTTTGATTTGCATTTTCCTAATGACTGAGCATCTTTTCTTCTGCTTATTGGCCATCTGTGTATCTTCTTAGCAGAAATTTCTTCGCAAGTCCTTTGCCAATTTGTTAATCAGATTGCTTGTTGCTGTTTTTTATTGCTGAGTTGTAGTTCTCTGTATATTTGGGGTATTAATCACTTATCAAAAATTTGCTGATGTTTTTTCCCCCCTTCTGTGGGTTGCCTTAAATCTCCTTGGTTAAGGTAATTCCTACATATTTTTTTGGATGATATTATAAACGGAACTGTTTTCCTAATTTCCTTTTCTGATTATTTAGTGCTAGTGTAATACAACTGATTTTTGTGTATCGATTTTACATTGTGCTACTTTGATGAATTCATTTATTCTAATAATTTTTTTTTTTAGAATCATTAGGGTTTCTACATACAGGATCCTATCACTGTGAAGAGGGATGATTTTACTTCTTCCTTTGTGATTTGGATGCCTTTTATTTTTTTTTTTTTCTTCACTAATTGCTCTGGCTAGAACTTCCAATATTATGTTGAATAGAAGTGGTGAAAGCAGACATCCTTGCCTCATTCCTGATCTTAGAGGAAAAGCTTTCAGTCTTTCACCATTGAGCATAATGTTCACTGTGGATTACTCATATATGGCTTTTATTATGCTAAGATAATCTCGTTTATTCCTAGTCTGTTAAGTGCTTTTATCATGAAGCGATCAGAGCACAGATCCCCAATATTTGGAGGACAGGGTCCTTTTTGCCCACCCTGGCTCCTGTAAACTGCCCCAGGAAATTGTGCACAGCCCTGCCCCGTGCCTCTAGTGGCTGATGAGTAGCTACTGCTAAGGGCTGAAATTAACCACAATTTACCATCCAAGCCTTCCTCTGGAAGTGGCAAGCCTTCAACAGACTCCAGAATTCCAAAATAATTACATCAGATAGATCCTGCCAATGCAACTGTTGTCCGGGTGAGGAGACAGATTCCTGGTGCTTCCTTCTCTACCATCTTCCCCGTATCCTCCAGGGGGTGATGGAGCTTTAGGAACTCCAAAAGTAGGATCCTATGAACAGCCCTGAAGAAGGGAACCCTGGAACATCATGCTATGTGCTCATTTACAATTTCTGCGATGTTTTACTTTCCCAAAAGACAATAATAGCTCCTGTTTAGCTGCATTTGAGCTTGGCATGTTACCAATATCATCTTGTTTAACATTCACAGCACTGGCTGAAGTAGGTAATATTAGCCTACTTTTACAAATAAAATTGATGCCACTGAAATCACCCAACTTGTAAGAGGTGACGTTGTGTAAATGTTATGTGGCTCTCCGTCTACTTTAACTTTGCGATTTCATTGATTGAGCCTACATCGCTCCTCTCAGTTTATTTGTGCAGTAAAAGAAACAGCTCGTATTGATTGACTTTACTGACAGATGCCCAATCTTTTCCAACTCGGTTGAATTTTGTGAACCAGTGTTGGAGCCTACAATGATAAAGGAACATAGTTCTCCATCTATGTCTGTATCTCTATGATCTGCATTCTCATTTTATTTTGTTACTCAATTATTAGGTCTTTGAGGTCTTGTTTTGTTGAATCTATTAATTTATTAAGGCCCTTAGATGCAAAATATGGGGGAATTTTTAACCTGCTCCTGGGATAGGCTTCGTCTTCACTGGATTCTTTATATCTTTTATATGCTGTTAGTACCTTCTCTGCCTTTTCTTTCCCCACTGCCCTCTGCTATCCCCCCACCTTCCTCTTTACCCCTTTTCATTCTTCATGCCTTCTTTCTATCTCTGCTCTTCCTTTCTTTTTCTCCAGTTCATCATTACAGTGTGTGCAGCACGGGTCAGACCTTTTATTTGCTCTGATGTAATGTAGGTGAATTATTCTTGAGACCTGTTTGCTTCCCCTCATCCAGGTAGCACTTGGACTTGTTCTCATAGTACAGTGCCTTGGAAGGTGGTAGACCCGGCTACACTCGAGAGGGCCTGATTTTTTCCTTTGAGTACCGTCGTATCCATTGCCTGCTTCTCTCTTGATAGGAGCATACTACCAAGACCTTAGGATTTCGGTGATTTATCTTCCTTCTCTCTCTCTTTTTTTTTAAAAGACTTTATTTATTTATGTGACAGAGAGACAGCCAGCGAGAGAGGGAACACAGCAGGGGAGTGGGAGAGGAAGAAGCAGGCTCCTAGCAGAGGAGCCCGATGTGGGACTCGATCCCGAACGCCGGGATCACGCCCTGAGCCAAAGGCAGACACTTAACAACTGCACTACCCAGGCGCCCCTATCTTCCTTCTCTTAATATGACCTCAAAGGCCCGGGTGTAGAGTAGTGTGACCTGTTACACCAAAATTTTCTCTTTCTTTCCTTAGTGCTTTATTGTGTATGTTTTGGCATATTGTTCTTTTTCCTTTTTCGACTGTTTGCTGGTGATTTTGTTTTTGTTTTTTGCTACTTATTTTTGTGGTACAATATACTTAGTACAAAATTTAGCATCTTAACCATGTTTGACTGTACAGTGCGGTGACATCAAGTGCATTCACATTGTTGTGCAAACACCACCAGCCATCTCCCTCCAGAACGTTCCCGTCTTCCCACTACACAACAACTCCCCATTCTTTCTCCCCTGCCCCCCGGCCTCTCACAACTACTTTTGGCCCTATGAATGTGACTATTCTAGGTACCTCCTGTAAGTGGGATCATACATTTTTTGTCCTTTCGTGACTGGCTTATTTCACTTAGCACGTCTTCAAGTTTTATCCGTGTTGTAGCAGGTAATCAGTACTTCCTTTTTGTGGCTGAATAATATTCAAGTGGATATGGTGCATTTTGTTTATTAGGACATTTGGGTTGAGGGGCGATGTTTAAACAGTTTTTAGCTCTTACGAATAATGCTTTTATGAACAATTTACATTCAGATTTTTGTGTAGAAATATGCTTTCCATTCCCTTGGGTATATATGTAGGAGTCTCACTGCTGGGTCATATGGTGACTCTGTGTTTAACATTTTGAGGAACTGCCAAGCTGTGGCTGTACCGTTTTACATTCCCACCAGCAACGTAGGAGCATTATTTTTCCACATCCTCGCCGACACTTGTTACTGTCTTTATTTTAGCTACCTGAGTGGGTAAGAAATTGTATCTCATTGTGGTTTTGATTTGCATTTAACTAATGACTAATGATGTAAAGCAACTCTCCATGTGTTTAGTGACCATTTGTACACCTTCTCTGGAGAAATGTCTGTTCAAACCCTTGGCCCATTTTAAAAGTGGGTCGTCTTTTTATTGTTGAGTTGTAAGAGTGTTTTATATATTTTGGCTCTTAGTCCCTTCTCAGATATACGATTTGGATATCTTTTCTCTCATTGTGGGTTATCTTTTTGACTTACTGGATGGTCCTTTTTGATGCACAAACATTTTTAATTTTGATGAAGTCCAATTCACTTTTCCTTTTATTGTTTATATTTTTGGTGTCCTATCTAAGGAACCATTCGTTGCCTAATCCAAGGCCGTGAAGATCTACTCCTATGTTTTCCTCAGAGAGGATGATAGTTTTCATACATATTTTTTTGGTCCATTTTGTCAGGTATTCATAAGACAATGAAGCTATCAATCGTATAAAGAAATAAAGCTAAAATTCAGGAACTTAATAGGCGAGGAGATCTACCTTCAGAAATACGGGCTCTCCAAACAGTGCTTAAGTTGCACTTTTGTAGATTATTGGGTAAATTTGGAATTTGGGCTAAACTTGGAGATACCTGATTAGGTCTAACCAGAGTATGAAAAACATTGATTGTTTTCAAGACAAGAGTGAGGTTGGGTTTTGTTGTTGTTGTTGTTGTTTTTAATATGTCAGCATTCTTGCCTGTTTAGCTTCAAACTAGTTTCTTCTGGTCTCTGACATGATTTTAAACAAGCTTTTTAAAGGTTTCTGATATGACTTCAAAAAGCAAGCTTCTTTAAACTCAGTATTGTGTCCTTGACGCCCACCAGCAGAATTCAGTGTTATCATCATGAAATCTCCTCATTGGTCCTTCCTTGTTCAAGGATAAGAAGAGACCACCAAATTCATATCCCGTTTCCCCAGATCTTCACCACTGTGTTTATGCATTCTCTATTCTGTCAACAAAACCTTTACTCAATTTCTGTTAGTATCGGGTTAATCTTTCTGGTGTATTTGCTGGAATACTTCTTGAGACAGTAGTTGTGCAGTAGCACTTGAGAATCCAATGATCAGCCATCATTTGATCACAAAATAAACAAAAATGACTATGAGTGATATTAGGAGGGGTTGGAAAGTAGAGTGAGGTACGGAACATTTGCAGTATTCCAGAAAGTTCCCTCATGCTACTTTGCCATCAGTGTACTTCTAAGGGTACCCATTATTCTGACTTCTAATACCATAGATTAGTTTTAACTGGTTTTGAACTCCACGTAAATACAATTTTGCAGTATATATATATATTCTTTTATGTCTGACTTTTTTCTTTTTCAGTCAACATTATAACTGTGAGATTCCTCCACAGTGATGTATGTGTTAGCAATTTGTTCTTTTTCACTGCCGTGTAGTCTTGCATTGCCTGAATACTATATTTATCTATTCCACTCCTACTAGGTATTTACGTTGTTTCTATTTGAGGCTTATTATAGAGAAGCCGTGGACAATTTTTGTATTAGTCTTTTGCCGGATGGAGCTTTCACTTCTATTTGGAATATACCTAAGAATAGACCTGCTGCGTCATAAAGTATGTTTGTTTAGATTTTGTGGACGAAAATATTAAGTTCTGTCAACATTTTCCCTACCAGCAATGTAGGGACAATGACTGTCCCGCCAGCAATATGAAGGAATTCCAGTCGCTCCCCCTCTCAGCAGGACTTCGTATTGTTAGTCTTTTAAATAGCAAGTCGTTGTGATGAGCATGTAATTGTACCCACTGAGGATTTTGTTTGCGTGAGTAATGATGTTGAGCACATTTTCCTATGTTCACTGGTTGATTTTTATATCTTTTTTGGTAAATTATCTCAAGTCTCTTTTTAGCCAAAGTTTTTATTGGAATGACTTTTTTATTGATTTCCATGAGTTGTTAATGTACTATGGACATGAGTCCTTTTTAGAAACATAACTTGCAAACATCTTTTCCCAACCAATGGCTTGTCTTTTCTATTCTCTTTATGGTGTCCTGTGAGGGGCAAAATTACTAATTTTTAGAAGTTCATTTTGTCCATCTTCGCTTGTATGGTTAGTGCTTCTTCTTATATCCTATTTGAGAAGTCTTGGCTATCCCAAAGTTACGAAGGTATTTTCCTATTTTCTTCTAGAAGCTTCTTTTTAGATTTGTTACACAGTTCTGTGTGAAATTTCTATTTCTCTGTATGGTATGAAGTGAGGGTTCTTGTTTCCCCATATAGCTGTCAAATTTTCTACTGTGACCTTGAGTTTGAATAATCAAGATCATGAGTAAGGTTTTTTTGGTAACCTCTTTAATATAGCCATAAAAGTCATACCATCCTGCAGTCTTTGTAAAAACCATAATTGTCATTGTTGCACCCCATTTGATCATCTAAAGTGTTCCCCTCCACAGACATGCCATCCCATGCGACACCAGTAATAATTTGAATAATTGTGATGCCCGTACTTGCTGTGGATTACCAGTGTCACAGTAGCTACCAGGCATAGAGGTCATCTGTGCATTCCTTAAATATGTGAACAACTCAGTCCCAGAATCCAGCCTTGATATTCTATCTTCCAGGGATATATCTAGTAAAAATCTGTGTCACTTATAGTCCTGGCAGGAAATGTAATTCCACTCGAGTGTTTCACCTGGAAGGCCTTTATAAGGAGACTATTTGCAGAGCAGTGGACTGAGTTAAAGGAACCAATAATGATCTTAAAATACCCAGAGATTAGCAATGGGAGAAAACCATTACAGTCCCTTTGATTTAAGGAATAATGCAAATAAATAGGTGATAGATAGATAGATAGATAGATAGATAGAAAGACAGAAAGACAGAAAGACAGAAAGACAGACAGTAGATAGGTAATAGCATCACCTAAGCCCAGTCAAAGCTGAAATGGAGCAGGGGTCACCCTGCAAGAGGTATAGTCTAGGAGACAAAGCTCGTGTCAGAACTGCATCACTAAAGTAGGGAGAAAGGCAGTAAGAACTACCTAGACTTTTCTCTCCTTCCCTTATTCTTACCTCCTCCTGGTGCCTTTCATTGGCCAAATCCAATCAGAAGGCATCTGGAAACACAGCACAAATATTGCAATTCATAGGGGTCAGCCTTTCAGTGTACCAGGCAGAGAAAAGAAAGCCTGGGGATGAATCTGGAGGAACAGGCAAATAGAGAATAAATAGCACATATTGTGAAACAAAAATCAAAGCAGACTAAGCAACATTACTTTGGAAACAGTGAAAATAACACCAAAGAAAATGGAACTAAATTGTCCATGTGCGTGATAAACTGTTACATATCACAGATATCACTAAGAAACATGTCCACATGTAGAATGAATAAATAAGTGGAAAGAATCTAAAATGATAAATATAGATGCTAAAGATGGAGAAACTGCAAGTTGGAGGAATTTCCAGTGATGACCAAAGTTCATCAGAGCGCATTCAATGGCTGGATGGGTGAATGAATAAATACTGAAAATAGAAGAAAAACCAAAGGAAACCAAAATGCACAATAAGATGTTATTTTTTAAACTCAAAGCAAAAACGTGTCTGAATTATTTGCAGTAGAAAATGTAAATCAATTTTAAAGGCACAAAAAACCAAGCTAGCCTTGGATTTTGCTGCTGCAACAATGAATAGCACATGTTCTTCTCAGAACCTTCGGAGAAAAATAGTATTACCTAAGAATTTGGAGCCAACTCAACTAGTTATTCGTATGCAAAGCCAACCGAAGAACGTTGTAAAGCCTCTCCTTAACCAAATCTGAGTCACTGATTCTGAGATGACCTTGTTCTATTAACACTAAGAAAACTGTCCAATTAATCTTTTTTTTTTTTTAAGATTTTATTTATTTATTTGACAGAGATAGAGACGGCCAGCGAGAGAGGGAACACAAGCAGGGGGAGTGGGAAAGGAAGAAGCAGGCTCCCAGCGGAGGAGCCTGATGTGGGGCTCGATCCCACAACGCCGGGATCACGCCCTGAGCCGAAGGCAGACGCCTAACCGCTGTGCCACCCAGGTGCCCCTGTCCAATTAATCTTTAACACAGTGTTTTAACAGCGATCCTAAGTGATGCATAGATTACCCTGACATTATTTCCCCTGCCTATCATTGCATTGCTTGGTGTGTGATAAGGCAATCATTTTGAGTGTATTTCACTAGCAAAAGATAATGCAATTTCATCTACTTGTGAGTTTCTTCCTTTCTTAGGTCCCAGAAAACGCAGTAATTCTTCCAGTGTCATTTGCTTTATTGATAAATATATGCCCTGCTTTATCTTCCTCTCTTATTGCACCCACAGTAACTTTGTTTCAATGCCAAATTATAATGTAATATTTTTGAAGGCATTTTAAACATCAATAAAATTCAACATTTATTATGGTAGTGTTTCAGGAAACTCCAAGGGATGGACAATACAGAGCTGACACCAAGTACGTGCAAACGTAGCAAATTGACCACTGTAGCGTGGGTGCCACCTGGTGGACAATGACTGCAAGACACAGCAATTATAAAAGTGATCTCAATCAAGATGTTAAAACGTGAAAAAACTGTATTGTATGTTTACAGCTGAGCTACGGCATATGAACCACAGCAATTGTAATGGTTCCATTTTATGACTCAACTTGACCGGGCCAAGGGGTGCCAAGATGAAACGTTATTTCTGAATGTGTCTGTGAGGGTGTTTCCGGATGAGATTAGCATTTGAATCAGTGGGCTCAGTAAAGCTGACTGCCCTCCCGGTGTGGGTGTGGGTGGGCATCGTCCAATCCATTGCGGGCCTGAGAAGAACGAAAGGGAGAAGCAAAGTGGAATTCACCTTGTTTGCTTCCTGCCTGCTTGTGAGTCTTTTCCTGTCCTTGGAATGGGACTTAAACCAGTTGTCTTTCTGGTTCTTGGTTCTCTGGTCTTTGTCCTCTGTCTGGGAGTTACGGCAGCCGGTCCCCCAGTTCTCAGGCTTACAGACAGCAGATCACAGGACTCCTCAGCCTCCATGTTTGCATGCGCTAAGTCCTCATAATAAACCTCTTCCCATATCATACCGGCTTGTGCAGGGTGACAGCTGGAAGTGGTAAGAAGAGGTTGCGTTCTCTATATATCTTGAGGCAGACGTCAGTAGCATTTGCTGATGGATTAGATGTAGGGTGTGAGAGAAAGAGGGGAGTTAAGAATGACGCCAAGGTTTTGGACTGAGCAACAGGAAAAATGGCAGTTGCTGTGATGGAGATGAGGAAGACTACAAGGGAGGAGTTTGCCTGGGGATTGGGAACTCAGTCTAGGATGAGTTCACTGTGTGATGCCTGACCACCATGGATCTGAAGCTGTCAGCAGGAGGCTAGATACACAAATCTGGAGTTGAGGGAAGAGGATGAGGCGGGAGGTTTAAATTTGGGAATCATTCACATAAAAATGGGTTTGAAATCCTTAAACTGGGTGAGATCTCTAAAGATCGTGAGAGAAGAGATCTAAACATTGAGTCCTGGGGCACTCCGTTGTTCAGGGGTCAGGGACAGAGGAATGGACCAGGAAAGTCTGGCCAAATTGGGGTGGGGGTGTGGAAATCAGCCTTTCGCATCTCAAGACCTGAGCTTTCAGGCTCCAGTCAGGGGAGGCAGCTTTCTCTCTCTGGACCAGTGCCTGGTTGGGTGCATGCTTGTTGTATGAACCACCAGATTACTGCCAGTCCTGCTTAACAGGTTGCCCTAAGGCATGGGACAAATGCAGGACACCAAATCCGGTTCAACATATTCATCCTGGGATAGCTAATGACCCAGTGGTCTCTGCGAATAATTCTCCTTGCCTCTCCGAGGGTTACTTTCTTACTGCCTTCTAGCTCTGCAGGTGTCCGGTTTCCTGGATCAGGAAGAGGAACCGCCACCAGGGGGCGCTCAACTCTCCTTCTCTAGACCTCTACCTCGTCCCCCTCGGTCCTTCCTGTACTTCAGCAAACAGGTTCTGTAATGAGATGGAGCCTAGAAAGGACTTCCCAGGAACTTTAAAGACTAACATTTTATTAATTCTGGAGTCTCGAAGTCCTCCTCCCACCCCTTGTTTAAGTGAATGGTTGTTTTTGGTTTCTTTCCCCAAGGTATGGTATTGAAAGTTCTCTAGTTGTATTATGTCAATATCAAGACACTGCTGTTTCTTTCCTAATAGGATTAAGAAGATACAGTAAAATCGGATCTATTTCTGATAATATTTTCACATTATACTACGACCACATGGGCTTTATACATAAACTGACTCCAGACCATTTTGAACCTGATGTGTCACTTACAACCTTGGGGAATTCCAGAGGTATTTTTGGACAGGTTAGTGATATCGTGCTTTGAGATGGTTTGCCTTGTTTTAAGAATAGATGCCACACTCTACATGCAGAATTATAGGAAAACGGGAAGGTGTTTTGCTTGGGACAAACTCTTATCAATGCATTTTGTTCCGTTTGGCTATAGAGGAATCCGCCATATACCAGAGAAAATCTCCAAAACCTTCTTCCCAGTCCCATACAGGGTTGTATAGATTTAACTCCACCCAGAATACCTCCCTACAAATATTCACAGCAACACCACCAGATAGTCTAAGCTATGACTTAGACCTATTACTTCCAACCCAGGTTCATGGAAGGTTTGATTTCCTACCTCCCAAGGCTGACCAAGAAACACAAGTTATCTTTTTCCCGCTGGCTTACCTTTCCTCTTTTGTATTCACCCTGCCCCCCCTTTTTTCCTTTTCTAATGCTAATATAGAAAGGAGAAATATTATCTTCTTCATAGGTGATACTGCACACAGGTTTTTCTAATAATTTTACTGTATAACGTGCCACTTGTGAAGGTACATATGCCTGAGAACTCATCACTGGGCACAGTCGTGACAACGGACTTTCCTCAGCATATCAGCGAAGAATCAGACTTTTTTTCTTTTTAACTGGGGCTTAATAAAACCCTCCCTTGGTCTGAAGGGAAATAGAATAAAGGCTGACTCTGGTTTTAATAGATCATTCCAAATTACCAGCCCAAGACCTGAGTTGAAAAGATGGTGTTTTCACTCTCCTTGTCTGAGATGTGTGGGGAGTGAGGTGGGAACTTCCCTGTGACCCTACAGTGCTGCCACGTGACTTCCCCGTGGACATGCAGTACTGCCACATGACTTCCCCGTGACGGTACAGTGCTGCCACATGACTTGCCACAGATTTGCCGTCTGTTAATGTGGGCTCTGCAGAGACACAAAGGATGTCAGCGGGAGGGTAGGACTTACCAAAAAAAGGAGATACCATCATTTTTCACTAACTTCACAATTTGTAGAAAACGTCTTAGCTCCCTTATGTGAAAGTTTAAATTATTAAAATCCAGGGGCGCCTGGGTGGCACAGCGGGGGGCGCCTGGGTGGCACAGCGGTTAAGCGTCTGCCTTCGGCTCAGGGCGTGATCCCAGCGATCTGGGATCGAGCCCCACATCAGGCTCCTCCGCTATGAGCCTGCTTCTTCCTCTCCCACTCCCCCTGCTTGTGTTCCCTCTCTCACTGGCTGTCTCTATCTCTGTCGAATAAATAAATAAAATCTTTAAAATCCAGGCCGGTCAGGGGTTTTAGCCTCAAGATGAGTTTGCTTCCCAACCCCCAAGGCAAACTATGCATGTGTCCTCTCTGGATAAAAATAATCGCTGGCCTTTATTTGGCTCTACGTGCCAGGCGCTGTTGTGCATTCTTAAATCTTTATAAAAACTATTTTCATTTTATCGATGAGGAAAACGAGGCATAGCAAGGCTAAATAATTGAGCTTAAGTTGCTCACACCACTGGGTAGTTGTTGGATCAGGCATCTACCTGGACAGCGGGTCCCAGGGCCTGTGCTTTTGTCAGTGTGGGGCCTTTCACTGGGCTGGTAGACACTTTTCGTGGGATGTTCTTGTCACTCCCAGCCTAGAATAGCATTGGGAATTCTAAAGCACTTTCAGCCTTTTCAAGAGGCTCTTCAGAGAGCCTTCGGACATCAATCAGTTCAGTCTCATGCCAAGTCTCCTTGCCTCTGTTTTCCACTGTCTCCTCTTCTCAGTGGGTTCTCCACCTTAAGAGGCCAGGGGACAAAGCATGACAGAAAATGGGTCTTGTGGGCACCATTGAATGCCTGTGCCCCCAACCAGTCTGCACGATCTACCATCTACTACTCATGTCATGGCCACCAGGTCAACCCCAACATCCCCTTTGGGATGGTCTTTTCAGCACACCCTTCTCTGATCCTGATCCTGTCCAGCTTTGGGAACTTTGGGGACCAACCCAAGGCAAGGAGAATTGGCAGCTGCTTTCAAGTGAGGAGACACATGCCACAGCCCCTTCCTTAAAAAAAACTCCAGTAAGAACTGAACTCTAAAATCTACACCCCCAGACCTCTCCTGCACAATGGAAGACACGTCTCCATGCACCCTCCCACCCCAGACATCTACCAAGAGCACAGCAATCCTAAACTGAACCTTACTCCCTAGAATGTCTTTGCCTCCTTAATGGAAAAATGCATTATCCCTCGTCCACACACGGATATACAAACAGACCATATGGAGATGTTACTCCTACCGAGAAACAAAACAGTACTGTTGTGGCATGCACTGGAAACCAATCTGATATTTGCATTTTGCCCTAATCGAAGTATTAAATAGTATAAATGCAGTGTGTTTTGTTCTTCTTTTCCTTCTCCAGCCTCCTGATATGGGCTTTGAAACTGCCCTTGCGCCACAGTACATCTCCTTAAAAGAAATTATCTTTTATGCATATGTGCCTGCAAATGAACCCCAGGGAAATATATACACCAAGAAATTCAGCAACATGCACTTGGGAAAAGTGATACATTCCAGGTAATTACTGATTTGCCTCCCATTTATTTAGATCGCACATTGGTTTCTAAACTTCGAGGTGACTTCTTTGAGCAGTTTTCTTGGTGAGATAGAGTACGTCTTTTTTTGGTACCTCGGAAGGCCAAATACATTTATAGACTCCGAGGTGTCTTGAGTGATGCCCCAAGCGTAGAAATGTGGGGCCGATTACACGCTACAGAAATGTGCTTTGTCATCTGGAGTATCGAATATGTTCTGGGCTTCACTGGACACTGTTTGTCCACAGGGTTCACACACATGGCCATTCTCACATGTCCTAAAGACAGACTCATCTAACGTAAGGAAGACCATCTTGCATGAAATACTGCTACCTTTAAGGTCTGAAACTCTCTTTGAAGAACATTATGAATGTTACGACTCCTGAACTATCTAACAACCAGAAAAGGAACAATTTCGTATGACCAGAAACTCACCCTATTCCTTTTCTTTTTTTTTTTAAGGGCGGAGGGGCAGAGGGGGAATCTTAAGCAGACTTCACACCCAGCATGGAGCCCTGATGCGGGGCTCGATCTCACAACCCTGAGATGGTGACCTGAGCCAAAATCAAGAGTTGGATGCTTAACCGACTGAGCCACCCAGGCACTCCTAAACTCACCCTATTCCAAACACAGTGGGTCCTATTCCACCAGATTGAGACCTGTTTATTGTATTTGTACGGGGCTGTCAGTATGCTCCCTGTCCCATAGCCAACAACTCCACGTGTCATGGGGCAGCTCACACAGAAGTTGAGGTGAAGACTGAAATCAGATATGATAGAAAAAGTGCTGGATGTAGGCTTTTTTTTTTTTTTTTCTACGAGGATTATAGAACTTTCTGTGTTGAAGAAAAGCACCTGTGATCTCTAAAACTGTATTTTGTTTTCAGTGGTTTTTGTATGGGTGACATTCCAAGCCACTTAGTTTCTATACGTATGTCCTTGTAGAAAACATACAGAATCAGGGTGCGTGGGTGGCCCAGAAGGTTAAGCATCTGCCTTTGGCTTGGGCCATGATCCCAGGGTCCTGGGATCAAGCCCCATGTTGGGCTCCCTGCTCAGTGGGGAGCCTGCTTCTCCCTGTGCCTTCTTGCTCTGCCTGTTTGTGCTCTCACCCTGTCAAATAAATAAATAAAATCTTCAAAAAAAAGAGAGAAGAAAACATATAGAATCACTTTTTAAAAGAATATGATTAATATGATCTCAATGTTAATATTAATTTTTTACATCCTAATTATTTTAATAAGCATATGATCACTCTCTTAGGTATCCAAATAAAAGTTTCCCTCACTGTCTGAAAGTGTGGAAATTCCTACGAAGCTTATCACAAGCCGAACTAGAGTAGAGCAAAGAAGCAATTGCCCTTAATTTATATGGAAAAATTTCTGAGCATTCCCAGACCCCCCCAAAAACCCTCTATTAGGCTTTTTCTGATACCTTAGGACACGTCTTGCTAACAGATGCACAAAATAAATGGTGATAAAGCACAGGTGTTCAGCCAGGTCGAAGCTCCTGCGGCTCGATGCTGAGATGCTGCGTGTGGTTTGCAGGGAAGGAGCCAGGCGGGGAGCCCCCATACCGGCTCTGCTCACTGCAAAACAAAAGCTGGATGCTATTTTCACTTTTGGTGCTTTTTTTTTTTTCCATGAAAGTGAAAATTCTCTTCAGATTTCTTTCAGTTAGCAAAAACAAGTGCTAACATAGGTCTTTTGTCGAAGTGAAGTGGCGTAAGGCGAACTTTGAAAAAGCGAGGGTACCTGTATTTGAAAACCCGAACAGCACATTCTCTGATCAGATTCAGTAACTTGGCTCTCCTGGTGCAGAAACTAGGGAAGGAGCATCTCCAAGCCAGGAAAGGGGTGCAAAGAGCAAGGATCAGAGCACTGGAGGCAAGCCAGACTTCAACGGGGCAGGTCAGGGATGGGGGACCTAAACTCCCGAAGTCAGCAATAGGCCAATGCAGATTCTAGATAGCCGGGGGGTGGAGCAGGGTCAGCCCTTCATTTGTTTCTTCCACAAATAATTGCTTAAAACTTACTACATGCAGAGCGCTCGTGGTCCCCTGATGGAGCCGTGAAGAGCGCATTTGAACCCATGCACAGCTTGAACTCCCGTAATGACAGTTGACAGCCGAGGAGCCCTTGTCTGGAGGATGTTGGAAAGTTGCTCAGAGCCAGGGAGCTTATGATGAGATCGGAAGAATGAGGACAAGGGGGGATGAGGGGGAAAGTTCCAGATTGAGAGAATAGTGTGTGGAAGGCCCTAGGGCCAAAGGCAGCATATGTGTGTTTGAGAAACCAAAGGAAAACCAGAGTGACTTCAATGTTGTGAAAAAAGGAGAGAAGTCATTGAAGACCGTGGAGCCAAGTCAGGGAGGGCCTTCTGAGTCCCAGCCAGGGCTGGGAGCAGGGGTTAGTGGTCATTCCAAGTGAGGGAGAAGCATCGAAGGCTCCTAATTAGGTGAATAACTGAATTGATAGATGTGAAATTTGCTCCCTGAGTAAGCTAGAGAGACCACCCTGAATTTTCCTCCTACTGTCCTTCAAACTCCTCGATGGCCTTAACCTCCTTTCTACCTCTGGATAAAGTATCAGGCAAATCCCATAGCTTTTCTCTTTGAGGGCAGAGGAACATTTCCTTGGCTTAATAAAGTCTAAGTCAGTCTGATAATCACATGACTTTCTTCTTGTCCAGTGTTTCAAAAGAGGTTCAATTCTTACCTAATTTAAATTTGTTTCCCAGCCCCTATTTGGGCCTGACCCAGACTGGGGAGCCTGGGGAGGTGGGGCTATTACTCATGCTTACTATTTTCCAGCTTCTCTCTTCCTCCCTTGAGGCTTTTGGTTTCTAGCCCTTCCAGAGTTTGGGGGAGAGAAGGCAGGTGAAGTAAAGGGGGCAGAGGTCATCCTGACGAAGACCCCCGAGTCTTTTGGGAGGACAAGGGTCCACCTGATCACAGCTGCCCCTGTCACCCCAAGGCCTCTGGAGCTCTTCTACCTTGTTGGGTCCCTTCACCCTTAGGGCAGTTCCTGGGAACCTTTCCTTTTCTTTCCTGCTTCTCCCCTGCCCCCCATGATGCCAGTCTCCCAGAGATTGGCATCGTCTCAAATTTTGTATGAACGTTGAGACATTTTTTTTCTTTATGGCTTTAACAGGCAGCTATGCATCAGAAGGTACCGTTCGGTTCTGCTAGGTGTATTGTTCTTCTGCGGCTCGCCTTTTCCGTACAGCGATGAGGCTTTCTAAACTACTCACATCGAGGCCTCTCCAATTCACTGGCGTGAGCACACCTCGCTGTCTTCACCGATTCTCCCGTGTTTTCTTGTAATCGCTTTAAACTTTCGCTTTTCATGTTGAAGTGTTTAGTCTGTCTGGAGCGAATATATGTCGTGTGGAGTGAGAACTGATTTCGTCCTTTCTTTTTTTTATGTGAGTAACCAACTGTCCTTACAAGTCACTCCCTTCCCCGCTGATGAGCTCCCCCACCACGACATGTCAGGGGTCCGTGTGTGCGTGGGTCTGTTTCTCCTCTCTTCTATTTCATAGGATATTTGTCTTCTGAGTAAACCTCTGTGTAACACTCCCCCCCCCAACCCCCCCGCCTCCTGGATTTTCTTGGCCTTTGTCCTTGCATTTAAACGTTAGATTCAGCTTGTCAGGTTCCATTAAGGAGAAAAAAACCACAAAACACCAAAACACACTAATCTGTTGATAGAAATTACTTCTTGCAGCCAAATTCTGCCTGATATCTGCAGTTCAATCTTGGGTGGAAATTTCTGGCTGTTCTCCTCACAATGAGATAATTCTTTGTTCTCTCAGAATTTTAGGCCCGAGACAGCTTTCTGACCCTCTGTAATGGCTACAGAGTTACTATTTTATCCTTCTGTCATTCTTAACGTGTCTTTGCCTGTGCCCCATGGATGAGTGGCTTTGTTTCCTGTCCTCCAGTAGCTTAAAGCTTTTGCTACATAGGGGAAATGGGGGGTGCGGGGGTGGGGGAGGCAGGGAACCAGGGCTTCTGGGCTAGCACCTTCCAGGGACCCCTCCCAGCACAGACCACCTCTTTTGAGGCCTGTGTGCAGAAATGATTCAAGTCCAGCCTCCCATGGCTTAAAGCTTTTGCTTCCTATTAAAGAAGGTTCAGGAAAGTGGGTGATGCTTCATGCCTGTTGCCTCCCATCCTCCAGGGTGCCTAGACCACAGCAGGGGCTCCCTCTGGTCCACTGGCCCTGCTCTGGGCTTTCTAATAAGCCTCCAGGGAAGCCCACGGGAAAAAACTTGTGAGTGTAGACTCCCCTTTGAACGTGCCCTAGCTTTTCCAAACTCACACGCCAGCATACACTTAGGCTTCACCTTTTTTTTTTTTTTTTAAAACAATTTTAGCTAATTCTTACTTGTGTGGTGGCCAGCACTGTGTTCTCCCTCCCAGACTCCTCCGCAGGTGAGACTGTTCCTGCGTTCAGACTCCCTTTGGAATGGCTCATTCCCCTGGATCTCGTGTGAGTCAGTTATCTTTGTCGGTGACCCTCGTTCTCGGATGGGCTAATGGAAAGTGCTGACTTTGTGCTTTATCTGCTTTATTTTGTTTTGTTTTCTTTTCTTGTTGTCCTGAACTTTCTGCCTCCAAAGTCTGGTAACTGACTTCTGTATAGCAATCGGAAATTGTGCAAATTTGCTAAATTCCTTTAATTATTCCAGCACTCGTTCTATGTGTTATTCTGGATTTTCTGAGTAGTGGTAATGGTTTTTCTAAGAAGATCACCGTATCGCCTGCCAGTAGTTTGTTTTGTTTCTTCCTTAACTTTCTTAGCATAGTACACCTTTTCACTCTCACAGTGGCTAGGATCTTGTTAACTAGAAAGGGAGACAGTGGGTGTCTTAGTCCGTTTGGGCTGCTGTCACAAAAATGCCACAGACGGAGCGGCTTACCAACAACAGAAATAGAGGTCTCATGGCTCCAGATACTGAGTCCACGCTCAGGGGCCAACATGGTCGGGTTCTGGTGAAGGCCTCTTCTGGGGCAGACTGCTGACTTCTTACTGAGTCCTCACATGATGGAGGGCTTAGGATCTCTCGGGAGCCTCTTTTGTACAAGCATTATTCCCATCTGTGAGGGCTCCACACTCATGACCTAAATCACCTCCCAAAGTCCCCACTTCCTTATACCATCACTTTGGGCATTAAGTTTTGACATATGAATAGGGAGGGGACAGGCACGAACATTCAGGCTATCGCAGGGCTTTCTTGTTGTTCCTCACTTTTTTTTTTTTTTTTGGAGAGAGAGAGGGAGAGAGAGAACAAGCAGGGTCAGGAGCAGAGGGAGAAGCAGACTCCCCACTGGGCAGTAAGCGTGACTCAGGACTTGATCCCAGGACCCTGGGATCATGTCCTGAGCCGAAGGCAGACGCTCAACTGACTGAGCCACCCAGGTGCCCGTGCTGTTAATGACTTTTAAAAGAATATTTAAAGCGTTTCACCATTATGTATTATGCTTTTCATCTTTTTTTTCTTTTAACCCTTTTTGCTTGTAGAAAAAAAAATTTTTTTTTCAGTTTAAGATATGTTTTATTTTTGGTATTCAATGGCCCTGCATCTACTGAGCTTATATATAGAATTTTCCCCTTTAACCTTTTATTTAGCATTGTGATTTTTTTATGGATTTCACACATCTAATTCCGGGATTTACCAAGCAGTATGTCTTGGAATACACCTATTTTGGTCATTGTGTGTTATCTATTTTCATAATTTCTGGATACAGTTTGCTAATATTTAGGATTTTTGCATCTATGTTCATGAGTGATTTTTTGCCTATAATTTCTTTCTCATATAGTCCTCGTATGATTTCTTAAACAAGATCATACCAGGGTCATAAATGAATTTTTAAATTTTATTTTCTGGAACAGTTTGTTTAAGAGCAGAATTTCCTGTTTCTCAAAAGTGTGATTTTTTTGAATTTGGTTGAAACTTTCTTTATGGTGAAGGACTAGGCTATTTATTATGCTCAATTTTTGTAAATATCCCACATATGTTTATACAGACTATAGACTCTGTTGTTCAGTGCAATGTAAATATTTGTCAGATTAATTTTGTTAATTTTTCCAATTTTCCAGATCCTTACTGATTATCTTTTTCTGCTCAGTCTATTAATTATTGAGAGAGCTGTATTAGAATTTCCTCATGTGTTGTTGGATTTGTCAATTTCTTTCTGTGGTTTTATCAATTTTGTCTTATATGTTTCGAGGCTCTTGTTAGATCTGTGCAAGTTTAGAATTTTTTTGAGGCGGGGAGGGGCAGAGGAAGAAGGAGAGAGAGAATCTTAAGCAGGTTCCATACTCAGCGCGGAGCTGGACGTGAGACTTGATCTCACGACCCTGAGATCACGACCTGAGCTGAAATCAAGAGTTGGACACATAACCAACTGAGCCACCCAGGCACCCCATAAGTTTAGAATTTTTAAATCTTCCTGGTGAGTTAACATTTTGTTGATATTTGGTGACTATTTTTATCTCTGTAATGCTTTGTGTGTGGGGGGGATTGTTTTGTTTTGTTTTTTGTTTTGGTTTGACTTCTGTATATGCTTCAAAGTCAAAGAAAAACTGGACAGGAAATCTAAAACCAGAGCCTGGCATTCCTGTAAGAATAGCTATTTATTCAAAAATCTTCTCAAGTCATGCTGACATCAGCCACTCCAGACAGGGGATTTTGACAAGGTTTGGGAGAGTGTTGAAGAGAAAGATTATTCTGGAAACTGGGGCATTCTTAGTTGGGCAAAAAGAGGGCTTTATGAAGGTGTTTCCACAGTTAGAATGGGTGACTTTGAACGTGGAAGTACTGTTCTGGGGGCTACTGAGCTGTGAGTCATAACAGAGAAGGCTGAAGGGAAAGGAGACAAAAGGTTATCTAGAGGCAATTCAGTCATTTCCCAGTTTTACTTAGGACACATGTAGTGACAACTGCAATTGGAAATTATCCTGAATGCCCATAGCATAGACTGACCATATCTATCTTCATTACTTTGGTCTGCTGTTAGCCAGGTGGGCAGTGATGACTGGGCATTTTGCCCAGGGACTTGAAGACCCATGTTGCTGTAGAGATGATGAATGGGAAGCAACTGGTATACCTTCCCAATCTCATCTTTTTAAAAAAATATACACACATGAATATAAACAATAAATATATGGAGAAGGAGCATTATTAGAGCAACTACACATAAATACTGAAGAGTTAAGTAGGTAGCACTAAAGAGTAAGATTCAGATAAACATTTACTTGCTTTCTTAAATTTTTAAAAAATTTGTTTAAAGATTTTAAAAATTTATTTATTTGACAGAGAGAGAGCACAAGGAGGGGGAACAGCAGAGGGAGAGGGAGAAGCAGACTCCCCACTGAGCAAGGAGTCCGATGCCATGTGGGGCTCTATCCAGGACCCTGGGATCATGACCTGAGCCGAAGGCAGACACTTTACTGACTGAGCCACCCAAGGGCCCCTATTTGCTTTTTTTAAATAATGATTTTATATTGGGCCCCCTGGGCGGCTCAGTTGGTTGAGCACCGACTCTTGATTTTGGTTTAGGTCATGATCTCAGGGTTGAGGTCAAGCCCCGCGTTGGGCTTGGTGCTTAGCAGGGAGTCTGCTTGAGATTCTCTCTCCCCCTCTCCCTCTGCCCCTGCCCCTGCCCCCTGCATACTCTCTCTCTCCCTCTCTAAAATAAAAATTTTAAAAATAATGCTTTTATTTTGTATTTAGTCCTTTCGTTGTAGTAAAATATACACAACATAAAGGTACCCTTTTAACCATTTTTAAGTGCACGGTTAAGCATGTTCACATTATTGTGCCATTGTCATGACGATCCATCTCCAGAACTTTTTCATCTTCCAGACTGAAACTCAGTAACCATTAAACAGGAACTCCCCATATCACCGACCTTACAGTGCCTGAAAACCACCACTCTGCTTTCTGTTTCTATGAATTTGACTAGACTGGGGACCTCATATTAGTGGAATCATACAGTATCTGTTCTTTTGTGGCCGGCTTATTTCACTTAGCATAACGTCCTCAAGGTTCCTTCCTGTCGTACCTTGTGAAAGGATTTCCTTCCTTTTTAAGGCTGAATCATATTTCGGTGTATGTCATATATACACACATCCATACAGGAAAACGTACCCCATTTTACTTATCCATTCATCTGTCAATGGACCATCTTTTGGCTTTTGTGAATAATGCTGTTACGAACATGGATGTACAAATATCTCTTTGAGACCCTGCTTTCGATTCTGTGAGGTATATGCCCAGAATTGGAATTGCTGGATCATATGGTAATTTAACGTTTGCTATTTTGAGGAAACTTCCTACCATTTTCCACAGCAGCTGCGCCATTTTACATTGCCAATAACAACAGGGCCCAAACATTCCAGTTTCTCCACATCCTGGCTAACACTTGTTGCTCTCTGTTTAATTTTTTTGGTAATAGCCATCCTAATGGATGTGAAGGTGGTATTTCATTATGATTTTGATTCAAATTCCCTAATTACTAGTGATGGTGGGCATGTTTCCATCTGCTTATTGACCATTTATATATCTTCACAGGAGAAATATCTATCCAAGTCGTTTGCCCATTTTTAAATTGGATTGTTTGTTTTTTTGTTGTTGAGTTACAGTGGGTTTTTAGGGTTTTGGTTTTTGTTTTCTGCAGGAGTCTGCTATTTGTATAATCTTACTAGCCTTCTTACAAGCCTATACTTGCGTGGTATATTATTTCTTTTATTTTTCTTTTTTACTTCACCTGCCTGTGTATCTCTCTCATAAAAGACATGCACGGATTTTACATTTTTTAGCCAGTCTCACAATTTTTGTCTTTCAGTTGGAGAGTTTAGTCCAATTACACTTATTATTTTTTTGCTAATATATTTGAATTCATTTCTACCATCTTCTGTGCTCTCTCTTTGTCTTTTTCATGTTTCTTTTTTTGTTCTCTCTTCTTTCTTGCCTTATTTTATTTATTTTTAATTCCAGTATAGTTAACGTGCAGTGTTGAATTGGTTTCAGGTGTATGATATAGTGACTCAACAGTTCCATACATTACTCACCACTCATCAAGATAAGTGCACTTCCTAATCCCCACCACCTATTTCACCCTTCCCCCCACCCATCTCCCCTCTGGTAAGCATCAGTTTGTTCTCTGTGATTAAGAGTCTTGTTTGCCTTATTTCGAAGGTCTCTTTGTCTCTCATTCCATTTTTTTTTTTCTTTTACTGGGTTGGGACTTTTATATTCTGGTTGGATATTTATGTGTTGTTTTTGTTCTGAGAATTTTTTTTTTCATGTTATACAAGATTTTTATATGTGTGTTAAGTTAAAGTCTAAAATTAATTGATATTTTAAAAAAAGATTTATTTATTTATTTATTTTCGAGAGACAGAGAGCAGGAGCAGGGGTGGGGGGGAAGGGCAGAGGAAGAGGGAGAGAGAGAATCTCAAGTAGACTCCCTGCTGAGCACGGAGCACGACATGGGGCTCGACCTCATGACCCCGAGATCATGACCTGAGTTGAAATCAAGAGTCAGACACTTAACCAACTGAGCCACCAGGTGCCCCTAAAATAAATTATATTTTTATCCCTGCATATATAACCCCAAACCCTAGATGTCTGGTCTGTCTCCACTCTTTACATTTTCCTAGGATGAGTCAAAATCTAATCCCTATGCCCGTCAAACCTCAGAAGACATGTCAGCTTATGAAGTGGTCCCCTTGAAATTCCTCTTGGCTTATCATGGGGAGAAGCACTTTCTTCTTCTCATAGTCAAGTGGCATGGAGATGAGAGGTGAAATGCACAGCACACCATTATTACTGCCTTCTTTAGACTTATAAAGACATGCACTTTTTAAAAGAATACCACTATAGTTGTGTTGTGGAAAATCAATTGTGGATTCATTAGATCATTTAAAAGGCATTTTCAGTGGTCTAGGATAAATTTTGGTGATTTAGTCATGTAGTCTAAAGTGTTGATAGTAGAAATGGAGAGGAATCCAGGGATTCGAGAGACATTTGGGGGGTAGACTAACAGGACAACAGAGCCAAAGCAATTTCCATTACTTTGCTTCATTGCCTGGCTCTCTGTCCAAGCACAAAGGTGCTTGTCTTCTGCTTGCTGCATCATCTTATCACAGTGATGGAATCTGAGGTCCTCATGTTGTGCTTAAGAAGACCGGTACCTGAGGTAGACAGGCTATGGGTGAGGGATCAGGCAGTGTGGCAAATGGTAGGCTTGGAATTCAAAAGAGAGTTTGAGGAATAAGACTCAGGAACAGAGGTTAGATGGCAGAAAAGAAGGGATTCAGAGCATCTGCAAGGAATGTGGATCATAGGGGTCAAAAGCCTTATATAATCTCAACAACAGGCATAGGGTACCACCTACAATGAGATGTTGGGTACTGAATCATACTCCTTCCCACAGTAGGAATTGATTAAATATCCCCCCAGGTAAAAAACTGTATCTGCTTGGTGACTGGAGAATTATAGTCACTTCACAAATGATCAAGTATTGAGAAGGAACTTCTCTCATTTCAAAACAAGGTCAGTTGTTCCTAGGAATCTTCATAAACTCCTAAAAGTGGTAACAATGTCAATATTCCTACTAAATTGCTTAAAAGGAAAGCATCAACATTTACACATTTTTAGTAAGGCTATTCAATAATTCAGTTAATATTTATTGAGTGCCTAATTCGTGTCAAGTCTTATTCTAGTACTGGGAAGATAGTAGTAAACAAAATAGAAAGGGTCCTTGCCCAAATGGAGAAGACATTCTAATGACCAGAAGCAGGTAACAAATAGGTAACAAAAAACAAAATAGTTTTAGATCTCATACATGCTAAGAAGAAAGTAAACATGGTGACCAAGGGATTCAGAAGGATCAGCAAAGAGCTGAGAACAAAGAGCCGAGAACTAAGGGAAAAGCTATCTAGGCAAAAGAAATTGCAAGTGTAAATGCATGGAGTAAGAAAAAAATCCAGTGTGTTTGATAAACAGGAAGGAAGGCTGTATGGATGGTGCATAGTGAGATGGTGTGGTGGAAAGGCCATTGAGGAGGTAGGCCATTGGGGTGGGAAGGGGGTGGGGGGCAGGACGGCATCAGTCTTGGAATGGGAGCTTAGCACGTATAGGTAGTTAAATTTGATGATATTTGTCTGTCCTTTTGCAATGTTTTCCCCACTCAGATATTCCTCTGTCTGAGGAACTCACTGACTCTTCTAATTGTAAGCCCATCCTTCCAAATCTCCTTCCTTCCTCCTTTAAAATCTGATTTCTTACCTCTCCTGGAATGGTAGAGCGTGATTACCCCCAAGAGCAATCCTAGATACTTGAATACAAGAGACTCCAGTGGAGAAGTGGGGAAATTGTTTTGGTAGTTAAGGTGGCTGCCTGGCCATTGGTCATTGACTTCAGATGCAAAGAGGTTAAGTTTTTTGGTTTTTTTTTCATTAATATACTATTTTTTGGAGAAGTCTTGGGTCCACAGCAAAACTGAGCAGAAATTACAGTTCCCATGTACTCACCCTCCACACCCACACACACCCTTCCCTTCTATCAACGCCCTGCATTATGGTGGTACGCTTGTTACTAGCTAGGAAGCTACACTGACATACCATCGTCGGGATGTACCTCAGTTGTATATCCACTCACCTACTAAAGGACAGCTTGGTTGCTTCCCAGTTTTTTTGGCAATTATGAATAAAAGCTCTTATAAACATCCTTATTTAGGTTTTTGTGTGAGCTTAAGTTTTCAACTCATTTGGATCAATACCAAGAAACGTGACTGCTGGGTGACATGGTAAGAACATTTCTAGTTCAGTAAGAAACTGCCAAGCTGTCTTCCCAGGTGGCTGTACCATTTGGCATTCCCACCAGCAATGAGTGAGAGTTCCTGTTGCCCCACATTCTTGCAGACATTTGGTGTTGTCAGCATTTTGTATTTTTGCCATTCTATTTTTATTTACTTTTCACAAAGTCTGCTTGAGATTTTCTCTCACCCTCTGCCCCTCCCCCTGCTCATACTCAAGCTCTGTCTCTAAAATAAATAAACAAGGGGCGCCCTGGGTAGCGCAGTTGTTAAGCGTCTGCCTTCGGCTCAGGGCGTGATCCCAGCAATCTGGGATCGAGTCCCACATCACGCTCCTCTGCTGAGAGCCTGCTTCTTCCTCTCCCACTCCCCCTGCTTGTGTTCCCTCTCTCGCTGACTGTCTCTCTGTCACATAAATAAATAAAAAATAAAAAATCTTTAAAAAAAAATAAAATAAAAAAAATAAAATAAATAAATCTTAAAAAAAAAAAAAAAAGAAGAAGAAGAAGAAAAGAAAGAAGGAAATCTCTGCCCTCCCCCTCCCTACCAGGAAAGGCAAGAGGATCTCTAATCTCCAGAGATTCTATCAGCCCAGAGACCTGAGTGGCATCTACGTAACAAATCTCACTGAGCAAGACTTCTCTTTCATTAGTTTCCCTCGTATATTAACTTTCCCACCGTTTAGCACTCCTGAAAACCGGCATGCCTTTTCCTGTGTCTTGTCACTTCTCTACAAATTTACTGTTCTTTGTTAAAATGCTCTGCAAACCCCAGGTTCTAACCATCCCCTTGAGTTTCTCATCACTGACATTTCTCTCGTGCGTAAACATGACACACAGGTTAATAAACGCTATTTGTTTTCCTCTTGTAATCTCTCTTTTGTCAGTTTAATTTCCAGGGCCCCAGGTGCAGAATCTAGGGAGGTAGAGAACAAAAAAGGCGTTTTTCCTGCTCTGCGGTTTATTTTGGATAACGGTCCTTTATCAAATGTGTCTTTTGCAATTATCCGTGCCCCTGCCCCCCCCCCATATGTGGCTTGTCTTCTAATTCTATTGATAGTGTTTTTCACAGAGCAGAAGTTTTTAATTTCGATAAAGTTTTGGCTTATCAAGTTTTTGCTTTCATGGATCGTGCCTTCGGTGTTGTATCTAAAAAGTCATCCCCATGACCAAGGTCATGTAGGTTTTTTTCCCCATGTTAATCTTGTATGAGCTTTATAGTTTTGTATTTTATATTTAAGTCTGTGATCCATTTTGAGCTAATTTTTGTGAAGGGTGTAAGGTCTGTGTCTAGATTTATTATTATTTTTTTGCCTGTGGCTATCCCAAGTTAACGTTTTAAAAATAGATTTTTTTTTCCTCGTACTTACTCATTGTACAAATTTCTTAAAAGTCAGATAAACATGGGCCTGCCTGGGTGGCTCAGTGGGTTAAGCGACTGACTCTTGATTTGGCTCAGGTCATGATCTCACGGTCCTGGGATCCAGCCCCATATCGGGCTCAGTGCTTAGGACAGTCTGCTTGTTCCTCTCCATCTGCCTGCTGCTCTGCCTACTTGTTCTCTCCGTCAGCTAGCTAAATAAATAAATAATCTTTTAAAAAAACGTCAGATAAACATGAAGAAGCGAGTTAAAATCACAACTGCTTACATTTTGATGAATTACCAATTAATCTCTTAAATATGCATTTTTAATTTTTTAATTAACATTTTTCACCTTCTTTCATTTAGACATTATAACATGACCACTTTCCTTATGCAATTAAAAACACTTCCTAAATACGATTTTAATAGTTGCATTTGTTCTAAATTAATGATGTATTATCATTTACTTAATTTTCCTCTCATTGTCTTATTTCTAATTTTTATCATAATGCCATGAGGAACATCTCTGTGTGGAAAGCTTTTTTTTTTTTTTTTCCTCCTGTGTTTCAAGTTATTGCCTTAGGATAGAGTCCTGTCAGTAGACTTACAGATTCAGAGGGGGAAAAATATAATGCTAGAGCTCTTAATGCATAATGTCAATTTGCTTTCTGGGAAGTTGGTACCATCAGTAGTGGCTGACTGCCTGTCTCCACTCAATCCTTGCCCCTCCTGAACCCTGTCATTTGAAAATCTTTGCTAATTTGATGGGCGAGAAATTGTATCCAGTTGCTATAGCTGGCATTTCATTGATTGCTAGTGAGGTTGAACAAATGTTAACCAAATATTCATTTGTTAGCTTTTGTGGTATATTTGTAAATCATGTGTGTTCACAAACTTGTTCATTTGAACCACTGTTTTATCCAGATGGCTTAATGTTTGTCGGTTTGGCTTTTAGGAAAACTGGAACGGCTTACATAAGAAAGGTATTACAACACAACACTCCTGAAGGATTTTTGTCCTCTATTATTGCGGAAGTGATAAACCCTTTTGGAATAGAAGAAGCGAATGAGAGCTCTTGTTTGTCTAGTTCCCTTTCCATTAATCAAGCTGGAAATGCCTCCTATAAGCTTACTCTCCAATCACAAAGTAAGTGTAATAATGTAGTACATCTCCGAGGGCTAGGAAAAAATGAAGAATTATCTTTTGGGAAGATTGTTCCTGCTCATTTATAGAAGAACAGTAGATTTCAAAATTTAGTCCAATTGGCAAGCTGCTGAAGTCTACATACACTTAGGCTCCTGGAGGAATTTTTAATTTCTAATATAGTAAAACCTAGCTATAACCTCATTAATATTTCATCAATAGCAGTGCCTGGCATTTATTCTTGTAATGTTATTTTTTCTTAAACAGTATTCCAGAGAAGTGAAAGAAAATAGGAAGCCCGTGTAGATTTTGCCCTACATATTAAATAATTATGTAGGATATTTCTATTTGAAGGATTATATGCAATAGATATAAAGCCAAAGTGAGTATCATTTATTGTAAGGATTTGGCTTTTATTGTGAGTAAATGGGAAGCCATTGGAGGGGTTCAAGCAGAAAGTAACACGATTGGGCTTAGGTTTTAACGAGAGCACTTTGGTTCTTGTGTTGAGAATGGGCTGGGCAGATGATAGAAGTCAAGAAGGAAAGCAGAGGAATCAGTTTTGTGATTGCAGTGATCCAGTGAGAGATTATATTAAATTTAAGATACCTGTTACTCATCCAAGGGGAGAAATGAGGCTCCTATTTAGGAAGACAAACCTGGAATTCAGGGAAGGCATCTGGACTGCAGAGAGAAATTTGAGCAGTCAGTGTATGTGTGGTGGTTGATGCTGTGAGACCAGAGGACATCATGGGGAAGTGACTATAAATATGGAAAGGAAAAGGCCTGATTGCAGTCCTTGGCATTGCAACAATTAGTGGTTAGGGAGCCGGGGGAAGAGTCAGGACAGGAGAGCGGATGGTCTGCTCAGGGAAGAATGAAGAGAAAGTGTCTCGCAGAAGCCAGGTGAGGAAGGTCTTTCAAGAAGGAGGGAACCAGTAGGTCAGGTCATATGAGGAAGGAAAACCAGCCAGCAGATCTGTGGGCAAGGCATTGGTCACCTTGACAAAAGCTTTTGTTGGGTGGAGTAGTGTAGACGCAAAGTCTGATTGGATTAAGTTCTAAACAGTAGGAGAGGAGAGGAGTAGTGTAGACGCAAAGTCTGATTGGATTAAGTTCTAAACAGTAGGAGAGGAGAGGAATCGGAGACAGTGAATGAAAGCAGCTTTCTTGGGGGGAGAATTTTGCTATAAGGGGAGGAGAGAGAATATATGGTAGTTGGAGGGAATGGAGAAAAGGATTTTTGTTGATTTGTTTAAAGTGGGAGAAATTATGGGGCGGCTGGGTGGCTCAGTCGGTTAAGTGTCCGACTCTTGGTTTCTGCTCAGGTCATGAATTCAGGGTCTTGGGATCGAGCCCTGTGTCCAGCTCCATGATCAGTGGGGAGTCTGCTTGAGATTCTCTCTCTGCCTCCCACTCTGTCTCTTCCCTTGCTCTCTCTCTCTCTCCAATAAATAAAAAATAAGAAGAAGAAAGTGGGAGAAATTAGAGCATGCGTGCACAATAAAGGGAACTACGAGGGTCTCTTCTGACTACTTCTATTGATACTTTCAGAATGAGGAGAACATTGGTGGTGGTGGTATATTCCCTGACCTGTCAAAAACATTTGACTGTGGCGACCTCCCCTTCCTTGAAACAGCCTTCTTGTGGATCCTCTCACATCCTCTTACATGGGGTTGTTCCTTCCGGTCCTGCCCTAGAGTCTAGTTTCTTTTAAATCTTCACACTCTTCCTAAACAATCAATTATTCATCTCCTCAACAAACATTTGTTGAGCTCCTTCTATACAATCGACAGACCTTAGGGTCCTGGGGAAACACTGGCTGTGTTATCCTTCTCTTGTAGAATCACAATAAAGATTCTAAGTTATTAAGGCTCTTGGCAGTTCTAAAGTAAAGGAATCAGCTTTCTTGTAATTACTTAGCCCTATGTCGGTGGTTTTTGTTTTTTTCCTGTGGAGGATTTTATAGAACTAGTTTCATAGTAAAGGTTTAGGTATAGGTTTGTGCTTGACATATTTGTGATACACTTTCTACAAAATAATTTGAACTCTAACCTCAAAACTGGCCAATGTGTTCTCTGGTTAAGACCATAGTTTAAAAACTCAAATAATGTTTTCATCAATTATGGCCACCAGTATGCTTGAAGAATACTGGCTATTTTAATTTATAATAATTATTCCTTTTTTTAGCTCCAGGTATTAATTCCTCATTTCAAGACCTGGATGTAGAGAAGACTGTGGTGATTCCCGGGTACAGCAGCTTCCTGATCACTCGTGTTTTGGATGCTAAGAATGCTTTAGCTATTGCTACCATGCCTGAAAGAGCACTCAGCAATATGAGCTTCCAGAAAGACTCCTGGTTCTTATACAACTTGGGGCACAAGAATGGACGGATGTGGTCTATATATGCAAAACCATGTAATTATTGGTTTCAACAGGATCACTCCCTATCCCTCAATGTCCTGAAATACATTGATCTGGGGAAATCTCATACGTTAAAAGTTAAGGTCATACCTAATACAAAAGGTAAGTTTATTTTTACTGGGAAACATCAAAAGGAGATGTTTTTCTTGAATGTGAAATATACTCTTTGATATTTCCATTATCTTTGGCTTACATAGTAGCTGGCGTTCTGTTAATAACAGTGTTAGCTTCTAATTATTGAACACTTACGATGTGTGAGGCTCTGTACTAAACTATTTTTATGTACTTTTCACTGAATACTTGCAGCAACTCTAAAAGGCTAGATTTTAATCCTCATTTACAAATGAGAAAAATGAGGTTAAGGTAGCAGCCCAAGTTTACACAGGATTTTAGTTTAGATTCTTGCTGTCCTCTGAAAAGAAATCCATTTAGTTACTTTGGTATTGTTGTAGTTATTTCAAGTATTTATTTTAAGCCAAAAAAATGGCTTTTAAATAGTATTCTGTTTTCCCCATTTTTCCATGGCATTTATTTATTACAAAAGTAGTATTAAACTTACTAAAGATGATAGAGAAATGGCATACCGGAAAAACAAAAATTTTGGTAAATAACTGAGCTAGAAAGAGAGGGAGGGAACGTGGAGGGAAGGGGGGGAAAGAGAAGAAAATCCTGTCACCAGAAACGAAGCGGGAACTCAAAGCCAAAGAAATTAGCTACTTTGTGGCTCACTGAAAGATGCGAGGCTCGGGTATGGGCCATATAGGCAGAGAGATGGATTTTAATGCCCAAGCACTGGCAGAATATACTATGTGGTCGGACGCTGGAACCAAAACCATTACGTGAAACTGGGAGCTTAAATCCTGAAAAGGGAATTATGAAAACTCTACCTCCCAACCCAAGAGGGAGCTCAGGGGATTATCATCTCCATGAGACTCAAAGTACAAAAAAAGGATCTCCTGTAAAAACCCCAGACTCCAAGACTGTGTATCCCCTAGAGACAGCACATCAGTTGTAGAAATCCCAAGCTGAGAAGTAATTATAACACATGGGCCGCAGCTTAGGCAAGCATGAAACCCTGGGTAGGAATATTTCCATAATCCAGGGAACATAGACTTCCATGGAAAAACCGATCTCCATTGAACATGAATCGAGGAAAACATTTTTTTTTTTTAAAGATTTTATTTATTTATTTGACAGAGATAGAGACAGCCAGCAAGGGAGGGAACACAAGCAGGGGGAGTGGGAGAGGAAGAAGCAGGCTCATAGCGAAGGAGCCTGATGTGGGGCTCGATCCCATAACGCCGGGATCACGCCCTGAGCCGAAGGCAGACACTTAACCGCTGTGCCACCCAGGCGCCCCCGAGGAAAACATTTTTAAAACTACATAACAAAATGACTTAACATAAGAGAACTTGATCTTTATTTTCATTTTATTGATTTATTTACTTACCTACTTACTTACTCATAAAGTAGGCTCCATACTCAGCATGGAGCCCAAAGCAGGGCTTGAACTCATGACCCAGAAATCAAGACCCGAGACCAAGAGTCGGCTGCTTAAATGACTGAGTCATCCAGGCACCCCAAGAACTCAATTGTTAATCTCCAAGGACTTGAAATAATAGAAAAATCAGAAAGACACTATAAACCAAGTATATTTAAAACTCTTGAAGAGACAAAAGAAGACATATGAATCATAATGAAAGGACAACCACAATTTTTTTTATTTTTAAAGATTTTATTTATTTATTTGAGAGAGAGAGAGAGCACAAGAGGAGGGAGGGTCAGAGGGAGAAGCAGACTCCCTGCTAAGCAGGGACCCCGCTGTGGGACTCGATCCTGGGACTCCAGGATCATGACCTGAGCCGAAGGCAGCTGCTTAACCAACTGAGACACCTAGGTGCCCAAAACACAATTTTTTAAAAAGGTTCTTTTGAAAAACAGAACCAAATACAATTTATACAAATGAAAATTATAAAAAAAAAATTGGGGGACATCTTTCTGTTTCAATCAATATTGTGGACCTAAATATTGTAAACAAAACAAAGCAAAACAACCTTCCTCCTGAAACTCTTAAAATCCTTTCTCATTGATTATATGACTAATTGTCCATATTTCCTTCAAGTAATTTTGGAATTTTAATTTTATAGTTTTAACTTTCCGTCTAAATCTTTAATTTATGTAGATTTTGCTTTGGTATATTGTAGGTGGTTAGCTAGTTGTTCCAATATCACTTCTTGAATACTGTGACCTTTCTTTTTTTTTTTTTTTTTTAAGATTTTATTTTTATTTATTCAACAGAGAGAGAGAAAGCCAGCGAGAGAGAGAACACAAGCAGGGGGAGTGGGAGAGGAAGAAGCAGGCTCATAGCGGAGGAGCCTGATGTGGGGCTTGATCCCATAACGCCGGGATCACGCCCTGAGCCGAAGGCAGACGCTTAACCGCCATGCCACCCAGGCGCCCCACTGTGACCTTTCTTAACTGGCTTCAGAATACAGTAAATAATTTACCTATCATCTTGACCATTCTGGATTTTTAAAATTCTGTTCCTTTGTTATCTCTTCATACTCTGGTGCAAGTCCTACAGTGTTCTAAATATTTCAGCTTTAAAATGTATCAAATTCATTGTTGAATGGTACAGTTTTACTCATTCGGCCTGATGGAAGCAAATAGTCATCAGTGTATGAACTCAGTTGCCTCTTTGTGAAGCAAAGCCTAGTGCATGCTACTTGAAGTGTGGGTGCCTAGACCAACCACATCAGCAGCACCTGGCTGCTTGTTAGAAGTGCAGAATCTTCTGTGGTTCCACACAAATTTTAGGGATGTTTTTTTCTATTTCTTCGAAAAACCCTATTGGAATATTGGTATGGATTGCATTGAGTCTGTAGGTACAAACATTTTAACAATATTCTTGCAATTTATGAACACGGGTTATCTTTCCATTTACTTGTATCTTCTTCGTTTTCTTTCACTAGTATCTCATAGTTTTCAGTGTACAGGTTTTTTAGCTTGGTTAAGTTTATTCCTACGTATTTTATTCTTTTCGATGCTATTGTAAATGGGATTGTTAATTTCTCTTTTGGATGGTTCGTTGTTAGTCTACAGAAACACAACTGATTTTTGTATTTTGACTCCGTATCCTGCAACCTCACTTATCTCTATATAAGCTCCTGTTATCTGCAAACAGAGGCAATTTTACTTCTTCCTTTCTGATTTGGCTGCCTTTTATTTCTTTTTCTTGCCTTATTGTTCCGGGTAGGACTTCCAGTACCATGTTGAACAGAAGTAGCAAGAGTAAGCATCCTTGTCTTATTCCTGACCTTAGAGGCAAAGTTTTAAGCTTTGAGTATGATAAGTATGATGGCATATGAGTATGAAGTTAGCCGTGATCTTGTCATATATGACCTTTATTGTGTTGAGTTCCATTCCTTCCACGCCAAATTTATCGAGAGTTTTTATCACGGATGGATGTTGAATGTTGTCGAATGCTTTTTCTACATCTATTGCGATGATCAATGATTTGTACCCTTCATTATGTTAATGTCGTATATCACATTAAAAACCCTGAATAGCTAAAGCAGTCTTTAGGAAGAACAAAACTGGAGGCATCACACTCCCTGATTTCAAACTCTATTACAACGCTACGTTAATCCAAACATTACAGTACTGGCATAAAAACCATACACGTAGCCCAATGGAGTAAAATAGCCCAGAAATAACCCCGCATATATATGGTTGATTAATCTTTGACAAGGAAGCCAAGAACACACAGTGGGGAAAAGATAGTGTCTTCAGTAAACGATGTTGGGAAAACTGGATAATCACAGCCAAGAGAATGAAACTGAACGCTTATCTTACACCCCTCACAAAAATTAATGAAATGGATTAAAGGCTTAAATGTAGGTCCTAAAACCATAAAACTCCTAGTAGAAAACAAAGGGGGAATGATCCTTGACTTTGGTCTTGGCACTGACTTTTCTGGATATGACACAAAAATTAAAGGCAACAAAAACAGAAGTAAATAAGCGGGACTACATCAAACCGAAAAGCTTCTGCACAGCAAAGGAAACCAGCAAAATGAAAAGACAGCCTGTGGAGCGCGAGAAAATATTTGCAAACCATAGGTCAGATAAGGGGTTAATATCTAAAAGGTATAAGGAGCTCACGCAACTCAATAGCAAAAAGCAAACAAACCCCCACAAATAATGCAATTAAAAAATGGGCAAAGAACCTGAATAGGCATTTTTCAAAGAAGACATATGAGTGGCCAACAAATAGAGGAAAAAGTGTTCAACATCACAAATCATTAGGAAAACGCTAATCAAAACCACAGTGAGGTATCACCTCAAACCTGTTAGAATGACAGGTGTCAAAAAGACAAGAGATGACAAGCGTTGGTGAGGTTGTGGACAAAAAAAAAAAAGGGAACCCCTCATGCCCCATTGGTGGAAATGTAAACTGGTGCAGCCACTGTGGAAAACAGTATGCAAGTTCCTTAAGAAATGAAAAATAGAACTACCATATGATCCAGCAATCCCACTTCTGGGTATATACCTGGAGGAAACAAAATCAGTTTCTCAGAGATATCTGTGATCCCATGTTCATTGCAGGTTATAATAGGCAAGATACAGAAACAACCTAAGTGTCGGTTGATGCAAGAATGGATAAAGAAAACATGGTGTGTGTGTGTTTGTGTGTGCGTGTGTGTGTGTGTGTGTGTCTGTGAGAGAGAGAGAGAGAGAGAGAGAGATTACTCTTAAGCCATAAAAAGACGAAAATTCTGCCACTTGCAGCAACAGGGATGAACCCGAGGATATACTAAGTGAAATAAGCCACACAGAGATAAATAAGAACTGTATTATCTCACTCAGATGTGGAATCTAATTTTTAAAATTCTAACTCACAGAAATAGAGAGTAGAATAAATGCTGGTTGCCAGGGGTTAGGGAGTAGGAAAAAAATGGGACAGATGTCGGTCAGTGGATACAAACTTCTTGTTGTAAAACGAGTAAGTTCTGGGGATGTAACATATGCCATGGGGCATATAGTGAATAATACTGTACTGGAGGCGCCTGGGTGGCTCAGTCAGTTAAGCATCCGACTCTTGATTTTGTCTCAGGTCATGGTCTCAGGGTCGTGAGATTGACACCTGCTTCAGGCTCTGTGCTGGGTGTGGAGCCTGCTTAAGATTCTCTCTCTCCCTTCCCCGCCCCCACACTCCCTCCAAAATAGTAATAGTAGTAATAATAATAATAATAATAATAATAATAATAATAATAATAATATAATAGTACCGTATTGTGTACTTGAAATTTGCTAAGAGAGTAGATCTTATATGTTCTCACTACACACACAAAGTAACTATGAGGTGGTCGATGTGTTAATTGTGATCATTTCACAGTGTGTGTGTGTATATACATATACATATATATGAAATCATCACATTATATACTTTATATACAGTTTTCTTCATCAGTTATGCCTCAATACAGCTGAGGAGGAGGATGTATGACCTCAGCGCCCTCTGCGGACCCTGGTAAATCGGAATCTGCATTTTAACAAAAATACCTAGCGACAGTTGAGGAAGCACTAGCCAGCTCGCTTTGGGTTAAGGAAAACAGCTGCAGATGAGACTTCGGGCAAATCATTTCCTACTTCTCAACCCTGATTTACTGATTAGTAAAGATGGCAGACAGACTACATGGTCTGTCAAATCTCTTCTTCTAGTAAATTTCTCAGTATGGAGGGATGGCCAGCAGGTGGCCTGCAGACAGAAACTGGCCTGATGACAGTTCATGTTACCTGCCTCGTTTTGTCTTGGCAACAGTGGGCTGATAACTCTTGAAATCAAGCGTGCATCTTTAGTTTCTTCACTGAGCGTGACCGGTACTGTCCAAGTGACCTTTCCATGCGTTTGAGACCTTGGCTGAAGAATGAGAAATGGAGAGGAGCAATATTTCTGTGAGAAAATATTTGTGAAGTTCAATTTTTCTAAGAGCCATCAAAGATAACTCTATATAAATGCCTAACTGTATTCGTAGCCATTATGAAGCCTTCATAATAGATTCTGTAGATGTTCTCGACTCCTGATGAGCTAGCTAGTCATTATGAAATTGTTGACAATTTTCATGATTTAATTTTTTTTCTTTTCTGGTTTCCAGATTTTTCTTTAGTACAATCGAGACACAATGATTTAATTTTAACCTTTAGCCTTGTTTCCATAGGTGTTCGAACACTCGAAATACCACTACTGAAAGTCATTGTTGGAAACGCAAATCTGTTGGAAGTTAAAGCTGAAGGCTCTTTTGATGATACCGATAGTTATGTAATGAAAATTTCTGCGGCTAGCAAAGCTTTACGTCAAGTAAGATTTTCTTTAATTACAAGAAAGTCTATTAATTATGGAAAACGTAGAATATAAACTAAGAGAAAGAAGGGAAAATTACACATAATTCTACCTCTCAAGAATGACTAAACACTTTTAACATTTGGGGAATTACAAAAAGGCAGTACAGCATTACAAGGGATGTCTGGGTGGCTCAGTCAGTCAAGCATTGCCTTCAGCTCAGGTCATGATCCCGGGGTTCTGGGATCGAGTCCAGCATTGGGCTCCCTCTCCCTCTACCTGCCTTTCCCCCCGCTTGTTTTCTCTCTCTCTCTCTCTCTTTCTCTGACAAATAAATAAAATCTTAGCATTACGGAACAGAGGCTCAACGAGCGAGCTTTGGACGAGACTGCCTGGTATAGATCTCACTTCTGGTGCTGTCCGGGAACCTTACTATGGCTAAGTTTAGTCACCTACAAAATGAAGATGATAATGACAATACCCACCTCACAGGGTAGTTTTTGAGAATTCAGTGTGATCACTCAAGTAGTGCATCTGAATGTCTGGCACGTGGAAAATGCTCAATCACTATGAACTGACAGCATTTTTTTTCTTTTTTCCCTAGAACTGGGAAAGCATTGTATACACACTTTAAACATTTTGCCCCTTCCACTTAACTATGATTTAATCCTTTTGAGTCACTAAATATTTTTCTACATATTCCAAAATTGTCTTTATCATGAAGACTTTCATTTATAGACCAAAGTAGAATTTCCATATACTTAGTACTCAAACGATAGTCAAGACTTTGCTACTTTTGTTTTATCATCCTCCCCCCACCTTTTGGTTTTGTTTTATAGTCTGAGATATTTTAGAATGAAAGCAAACGTTGTGTCATTTCACTCTTTATGTGATTCAATATATATCTCTAAAAAATATGTGCATTATCTCTCATATAACCATTATCATGCCATTGTTGTTCCTAAAACTTAATTTCCTCGGTATCCTACAAAACCTAGTCCATAATCAAATTTCTCCAATTTTCTCAAAAATATTTTTATAGTTGTTTTGCTTGAATTGGGAGCCAAACAAGATTCTCATGGTATGTGATTACTTTTTCTTTAAGTGTCTTAAGTACTAGTCCATTTTCTTCATTTGCCATTGAATTGTAGAAATCAGATCAGTTGTGTTATAGAATGTCCAACATTTTGGATTCTTATGTTTGCTTCCTTCCTGCATAGATTCTGGTTCAATGTATTTTGGTAAAAATTTTTTAAAACATATCATTTTTAATGGCTATAGAGTATGGGGATAGAGGTACCAGAGTCTACAACATCATCACAGTTATTAGTATTTCTACATTTAAAAAAATTTATTGATTTGTTTTGAGAGAGACAAAGAGAGAGCATGAGTGAAGGGAGGGCCAGAGGGAGATGGAGAGGGACAAGCAGACTCCCCAGTGAGTGCAGAGTCTGATGCAGGACTTAATCCCCCTTCCTCTGCGCTGTTTCTTATATTCCTCATATGAGCGAAACTATGTGATAATTGTCTTTTTCTGATTGACTTGTTTCCCTCAGCATAATACCTTCCAGTTCCATCCATGTCAATGTAAATGGTAAGATTGCCTCCTTTCTAACGGCTGAGTAATATTCCATTGTATAGATATTCCACATCTTCTTTATCCATTCATCTGTCAGTGAACATCTGGGCTCTTCCCATAGTTTGGCTATTGTGGACATTGCTGCTATAAACACTGGGGTGCAGGTGCCCCTTCGGATCACTACACCCATAACCAGCAAGGAAGTTGCAGCAGTAATTGAACAGTTACTTTCAGTAACCTTCATGTCTTTGGATGTTCTCAGGGTTCAACCTCATTGGCATTAGTTATCTGGGGAGCATCTACGGAGTGCTTTGTCACAACAGTCGTGCCAACGTTGAAAAACAGCTGCAGTTATCTCAAATCTATGCATCACATTCCTAGTAAGCTTATCCCACTGGAAGACTGGATTAGTGGCGTTCACAAAGACAGTCAGGGTTTCAATATGATCAAAACTTTGCCGGTAAGAAACCTAAGCAGATTGTTTTAAGGGTACCCTTGATTTATTACTTTTGCGTGATTGGCTGGCCATCCAGTCTTAGCATTTCTTTCCTGAGAGGCACAGAACACTCCAGTTATTGTTCAATCTTCCTGTCCTCTTTAGGATGTGACAATTATTTATTTCTAAAATGCCAACACTTCCTGAAATAATGACTTTTCCTGGTAACTCAGTCTCGCCATTTTAAAAATTATGTTATGCTATATTATGGTGGTATAATCTTGGGGCTTTTGTGCTGTATACAGTTAATCTGCCATTATGTTGACCTGTCCTGGTTCCATCTTACTGGTTCCATTTTGATGTAGTTCCAGTTTTAATTTCTGCCTTGTCAGAATTTGTGACACTTTAAAAAACATGTATTATTATTCTTTGCTGATGAACTTATTATTTATGATTTTCTCTGTGACAAAAAAAAGGCAACTGACCAAACTTGAAGATTTATTTACTAAATACATCACTAAGACTTTTTATAAGGTATTGAAACTTTCTTGCATTTACTTTATGGTAGCTATTTTACATACTAAAAATGTTTTTCACTTATTTACAAGTTCTAAACAATTATATTGCCCTGGGCTAAGGTTGTTGAACTCCCAGAAAAAAAAGATGTAGGGAGTGCAGGGAGAATAGAAATTTACTCTCATGGGGCGCCTGGGTGGCACAGTCGTTGGGCGTCTGCCTTCGGCTCAGGGCGTGATCCCGGCGTTCTGGGATCGAGCCCCACATCGGGCTCTTCCGCTGGGAGCCTGCTTCTTCCTCTCCCGCTCCCCCCTGCTTGTGTTCCCTCTCTCGCCAGCTGTCTCTGTCAAATAAATAAATAAATAATAAAATCTTTAAAAAAAAAAAAAAAAGAAATTTACTCTCATGCCTGGAACTAAAAATGAAATGTTTGCTTTGAATGCTTTTCTGAAAAATCAAGATTTTTAAGTTAAAGACTTAGTAAATAATTATGAATTACATGCTTTCTTTGCTTAATCACTTACAGATAAACTACAGGCCTCCATCTAATATGGGAATTGCTATTCCACTCACAGACAATTTTTACCATGCAGATCCCAGCAAACCTATACCAAGAAATCTATTTCCTAAGTCAAAGGTAAATAATTTTGGAACCTACAAACCAGTTCTTATTTGAATTCAAGAAACCATTCAGTGAAATCACAGATGGACCTAGCTGCAGGGATTAAGTGAAAACACAGAAATTACCTAAACTGACTGAAAATGAAATAGAAAATCTCAATAACTCTAAGACAAGTAGAGAGATTGAGTCAGTCAGTAATCAAAAACCTCCCAACAAAAAAAAGATCAAATGGCTTCGTTGGTGAATTCCACCAAGCATTAAAGAAAATTTAACACCAATCGTTCTCAAACTTTTCCAAAAATAGAAGAGAAGGGAACACTTCTTGATTCTAAGATCCCATCATCACCCTGGTACCAAAGCCAGATAAAGACATTGCAAGAAAATTACAAACCAATATCCCTTATGAATATAGAGACATAAAACCCACAACATTACTACCAGACCAAATTCAACAGCATGGTAGAAGGATCATATACCGTGACCAAGTGAGATGTGTCCCAGGAACACAGAGGTGGCTTAACATAAGAAATCAGTCACTATAATACACCACTATTAGTAGGACAAAGGGGAAATACACGTGATCATCTCAATTGATGCAGAAAATGCTTTCGACAAAATCCAGTGACCTTTTATGATAAAAGTACTCAACAAACTAGAAATAAAGGGTCACTTCCTCAATCTGATAAAGGGTATCTGTGAAATACCCACTGCTAACATCATACTTAATGTGGAAGATTAAAAGCTTTGCCCTTAAGCTCAAGGACAAGACAAGGCTCATGCCTCCTCTATTCAGTATTGGACTGGACGTTCTAGCCAGGGCAGTTAGGCAAGAAAAAGAAGTAAAAAGCATCCAGATTAGAAAGGAAGAGATAAAATGATCTCTATTCACAGATGACATGAGATAGATAGATATATATATAAAATTATATATAATATGTATATGTATATTAATAATATATATAATTTTAAAGAACCCACAAAAACAAAGAAAAAACTTAGAGTTTAAAAAAGAATTGCAGGATACAAGATCAATACACACAAAAAAATTGTATTTCTGTATACTAAAAATGAACAAAAGTGAAATTAAGAAAATAATTCCATTTACATCACAAATAATAAAATATTTAGGGGTAAATATAGCCAAGAAAATACAGAACTTGGACACTGAAAGCTGCAAAACATAGCTGAAGAAGTTAAAGGGGAATTAAATGTGGGAAAGATCCCATGTTCGTGTTTGGAAGACTTAATATTCTTACAGTGGCAATACTCCTCAAACTGATTTACAGACTAAATGCATTCCTTATTAAAATTCCAAATGCCTTTTTTGCATGAATGTAAAAGCTGATTTTAAAATTCATAAGGGGGGCGCCTGGGTGGCACAGCGGTTAAGCGTCTGCCTTCGGCTCAGGGCGTGATCCTGGTGTTATGGGATCGAGCCCCACATCAGGCTCCTCCGCTATGAGCCTGTTTCTTCCTCTCCCACTCCCCCTGCTTGTGTTCCCTCTCTCACTGACTGTCTCTATCTCTGTGAAATAAATAAATAAATAAATAAATAAATCTAAAAAAAAAAAATTCATAAGGAATTTCAAGAGACTCTGAACAGCCAAAACAATCTTGAAAAAAGAAAACAAAGTTGAAGAACCCACACTTCCCAATTTCAAAATTTACCATAAAACCATAGTAATCAAAACAGCGTGATGATGGCATAAGGATAGACATATATCTCCATGGAATAGAATTGAGAAATCAGAAATAAACCCACACATCTGTGGTCAATTGAGTTTTGACATGTGTGCCAAGGCCACTCAAAGGAGAGAGAATAGGTTTTTTAATAAACGGTGCCATGACAACTGAATGAATATCTACATTCAATAGGTTGAATTTGGACACCTATCTTGGACCATATGCAAAAATTAACTTAAAATGGATTGAAAACCTAAATGTAAGAGCTAAAACACAAAAATCTGAGAAGGAAGTATAAGGGTATACCTTTGTCTCTTTGTATAAGGTCATGATTTGTTAAATATGACCCTAAAGCACAAGCAATGACAGAGAAATAAATAAACCGAACTTCATCAAAATTAGAAACTTCTGTGTGTGGATGAAAGGACACTGTCAAGAAAGTGAAAACACACTCACTGAATGGGAGAGAGTATTTGCAATTCATATATCTGATAAGGATCTAGTGTCCAGACTCTCTCAAGATCTCTTACAACTCCACAACGAAGAGACAAACCACCCAGGCAGAAATACATGAAGTCTCTGAATAGACAGTCCTCCAAAGAAGATATACAGACGGCCAACAATGCCATGAACAATGCTCAATGTCATTAGTCCTCATGTAAACGTAGACCAAAGTCACAATGAGATACCACCTCACACCCGTTAGGGTGCCTATAATAGTATTTTTAATGGAAAATGACAAATGTTGGTGAGGATGTGGAGAAAGTGGAACCCTCATACATTGCTGAGGGGAATATGAAATAGTGTAGCTCTTTCAAAATGTTGTGGCGAACATTTTGGCAGGTCTTCAGAAAGTTAAACATATAGAATTACTCTACAGCCCAGCAATTTTACTCCTAGATATACGTCCAAAAAAAAATTGGAAATGTATGTTCAAACAGAAAAATGTGTACCAGCATTATTCATAATAGCCAAAGAGGGGAAACAACCAAACATCCATGAACTGATAAATGGATAAACGAAATAGGCAATAGCCACGCAATGGAATATTACTCAGTCATAAAAAGGAATGGAGTATTGCCATATGCCGCAGCCTGGGTGAACCTCAAAAACAGTATTTGAACGAAAGACAACAGGCACAAAAGGCCACATATTGTATATTTCCACTTACATAAGATGTCTGGAATAGGAAAATTCATAGAGATAGATAAACAGAATGAATAGATGGGCTGGGGGAAGGGGGAAATGAAGAGTGACTATTTTTTTTAAGATTTTATTTTTAAATAATCTCTACACCCAACATGGGGCTTTAAACTCAATCCTGAGATCAAGAGTTGCATGTTCCACTGACTGAGCCAAACAAGAGACCCAGTGGGGAATAACTACTAATAGGTACAGGGTTTCCATTTAGGGTGATGAAAGTGTTCTGGAATTAGTGGTGATGATTGAACAACGTTGCAAATGTACTAAAACTCACCAAATTGTACACATGAAAATGGTTAAAATGGTGAATTTTGTCTCAATAAAAAGAAGAAAAAAAGAAGCTGGGGGGGGGCGGATGATCATCCTAAAAAAAAAGGAAAAGGAAGAATAACATTTAAAAAAATAGAGTTGATTTCCAAAATCAAAAGCCAATCTCTAGCAAGAGTGATCAAATAAGAAATGAATGACAAGTGGACAATTATAATGGAGATTTCAAATGGCATTACTGAACGCCACAAAGAAAGGCAAGTATGGAACGGTAGACTTGGAGAGGGTTGCGTAGAGTCCACAGCCCCATCATATCCCATCTGCTCCTTCTAGGTCTCTGCCTTCATGCCCGCGATGTGCTGCATTCAGAGTAACACAGGCTTTGTAGGTCCCATGCATGTTAAAAATCAACCTGGCAACCGGCTGATACTTGAGTTCAAATTACCAAGTGAGGAAACAAAATTCAGAAATACTGTACTGTTAGTCCATTATTAATGGACTTTTTCCCACTCTTAACTTCTCAGGGATTTTATTCATTTGGGAAACAAGTAGTTAGTGAGCATTTACTCAATTTGCAGGTGTTCTGCCACAAAAAAAGCAAGTCAACTTATATTCTATTTGCAGAGATCTGGGAAATTCAAACAGTGCGCTAACATGTCTACTCGGGAGGAGTGTAATTGCACAAACGATCAGAAGTTTTCACATGCTGTTGCTTTCTCCGATTGCAGAGAAAAGGTAAGGTAATTTTTAATTGCCTGAAGACAGTACTTTCATATTAATATAAGATTTTGAAGTGTGCATTTCGATTAAACATGGAAGTTAAGACGTGGAAATAATGTCTTACTGTGACATAGAAATAAACAGGAAACAGAGCTAGGAAGATCTGGATTTAAATGTCCCTAAACAAGGTAATGAACCACCTCTGCAAAACAGAATACCTGCACCACACTGTCCATTTCACGGGATTCTTATAAAGATGCACACACATGTGTCTGTATGAAAACAATTTATAACCAGTCATATACTATACTAGATTACGATGGATATTGATTCGTTCAGAAATTATTGAGTATCTAATGCGTACCAGTACTGGGAATATAGAAGTTGAAGTCCTTGTGACCAAGGAGTTCAGTTTGGTAGTAGTGACAAAATAGAAGACAGCATAGTATGTTGGTTAAGAGAATGGGTTCTGTCTCAAATATTTTATTCTGTTAGTCTCAAAGCATTCAAAGGTGTATCGGATGGATATTGGTGTTTGCCTTAACCTAAGTTAAATGTGCACTTAATATAACTTAATATAACTTTCAAGGGGATCTATTTCAAGGCCTTGTAAGACTATATAATAGCATTTTATATATATTTAGCCTTTATGTAAAGATAAAATCACTTAATACCATATCAAGCATAGTGTTAGCAGTGAATTATGAGGGAGGTTGCATATACCCCTTACAACTCTCCCTTTACTGAATTGCAATAATATTTCTTGAGCATGTACTATCTACTAAACACGGCTCTAAGCATTCTCCATGCTTTGTCTCATTTAATTTGAGGCACAGACAAGCCAGGTAATTTGCCAAAGATCGCGTCATTAATACATGAGAGAGCTAGATTTGAACTCTGACACCAGAGCCTGAGCTTCAAGAGTGTGGCTGAAAGATCATGGCTGTCCAGGAGAGGGGTGGAAGGGAGGTGGGCAAGATCCAATTCATGCAGTGCCCTGTGAGATGTGAATTAGCCAAAAAAGTTTGAATACCATCATAGCAAATTCCTGAAAAGGTCCAAAAGAAAGTGACAAATTTTGTTACCGCAATATTTGTGTATTACTTTTGGAGTTCACGTTCATTCTACTGTAAGACAGATTGTTTTTCATGTGCTGAGAAGGCGGGAGCCCTAAGAGGCACATGTCATTTAGAATGGCCAAACTCTTGGGGAAATGTATCTATTCACTCTTTACGAGGAAATGAAATTAGTTTTGAATTTTCCAAATTGACATTCATCCTTGGAATTTGAATTTTAGGTTCCTCGTTTTAAGTTTCCAGTTACACAATATCCAGTTTCTTTGGGCATTTACAGTGAGAACGGACGTATCCCAGTGGAAACCCCATATCTGGTTACCATGACTGAAGTGAATAGGAGGGAAAACTGGAAACTACGTAGGGTTTGCTTTCTTCTACAGTTATTTTGTCTTATAATTAATGTTGTTATTACCTAGGTAAGTGGCTTATAAAACCTGTTTACACAAAGAACGACCAAGAGTTGGACGCCTAACTGACTGAGCCACCCAGGCGCCCCTCTTTGGAGAAGAATCTAAATCAACCGGCACGTTGCTATTCTCTCTCCTCCTCTTGTCTCCCCCGTATTTCATTATTACTTTCAGTGCCCTGGATTCCATGGCATAAAAGCATTTTGAAGAATTTGAACCATAAAACATTTGGAAGCCATTTTGTAGATGAGTAGCCAAAATGATTGAATTTGTGTTACTTGTTGATCCGGTTGTCTCTTTTGACTGCTTTGGCAATGTTACAGGGAAGTTCTAAAAGGTATGGTCAGACAGCCCATAGAACCTGTCTTCTAGGAGCACCAGGCTGGCTCAGTCTGAAGAACATGCGACTCTTGGTCTTAGGGTCATGAGCTCAAGCTTCACACTGGGTATAGAGATTACTTAAATAAATAAAACTTTAGGGGGAAAAAAAAGAATCTATCTTCTAATTATACAAGCAAAGTCTCTTCAAAATTCTATGGTAAAATAATTTAAAAGATGCAGAAGTTTTTGTTTTTTTTTTTAAATAAGAAAAATGAGGGGCACCTGGCTGGCTCAGTCAGTAGAGCATGTGACCCTTGATCTTGGGGTTATAAGTTTGAACCCCACATTGGGTGTAGATATTACTTAAAAATAAAATCTTTGGGGCACCCGGGTAGCTCAGTTGGCTAAGCATCTGACTCTTGATCTCGGCTCGGGTCTTGATCTCGGGGTTGTGAGCTCAAGCCCCATGTTGGGCTCCACGCTGAACATGTAGCCTATTTAAAAAATTAATAATAAGAAGAAAATAAAATCTTTTTAAAAAATGAAAAATGCAATTTACCACAATTCAATTTTACCTTGAATATACAACTTTTTCCTGCATATTTTCTGTTTATAAATACTTTGAGGTAACCGCTCAATCAGTAGGTAGAAAGATAAATACATAGATACAATTAAATGAAATTTTGATCAGCCATTGATATGTTACCAAGTATCCAGACATTGGGTATTTGATGAGTTTTACTCTGCCTGGTATATGCATTCTAGAAATGGAAATCTAGCAAAGAAAACTACTAACTATTTTGTTTTAACTAACATCCCCATTTTCTGTGGCGTGCTGGAGACTAATGTGGAGCACCGATTGTTAAATATCCAAACATTTTGTGTACCAGTTGTTAAGCCATTAGTAGCTTGAAATTAGCCATGGTGAGACTATTTACACCATGGAAATTGGCGAATGCTACTCTCAGAGCTTCTTCCGCCTTAGCTCTCCTGTACCATTATACCACTGCAACTGCTAACCCCTACATTATAAATCTGATTTTAGAAAGAATTGTAAGAAAGGGAAGAATACCTGATCACATCTTTTAGAAAAGATTTAAATGATCCTATTGTGAACGTTTTCTGCCACCTTATTGAAAATTATTAGCAACCTCTAAGGGTGAATTATCTCCTTGCCAAAGATACAAACTATGTGCAGGTTAAAACTGGTCATGAGCAAGGGCTGGAAGGAAAGGTCAGCCTGAATAAGGTGGTCAGAGGTCTTGTCCTTCTTCTTCTTCTTCTTCCCCTTCTCCTTCTCCTCCTCCTCCTCCTCCTCCTCCTCCTCCTCCTCCTCCTCCTCCTCCTCTTCCTCCTCCTTCTTCTTCTCTTCTTCTTCTTCTTCTTCTTCTTCTTCTTCTTCTTCTTCTTCTTCTTCTTCTTCTTCTTCTTCTTTTTTTAGAGAGTACATGTGCACGAGTGCATGAGCAGGAGTGGAGGAAGGGCAGAGGGAGTGAGAGAATCTTCAGCAGGCTCCCTGCCTAGCTTGGAGCCCAACATGAGGCTCGATCTCACAATCCTGAGATCATGACCTGTGCTGAAATCAAGAGTCAGACTCTTCTGACTGAGCCATACAGGCGCCCCAGAGGCCTCGTCCTTCCTGACCGTGTCCTTGAGGAGATGCAATTTTAGCTACAAGGCCTAATTTTCCCTAAATATATTTTCTATGCAGTCAAGTCAAACCAAAATTCTGGGATAACTTAGCCATGTTGCAGAGTGAGATCCTTCCTTGTACCTTGATTATGTAGCAAATTTAATGCAAAATGTGAAAATAACATAAGTGTGCTTAAAATCTACTTCATGTTCTTTTAGAACACAGTGTACCAGAAAATGTAAAAAAGTTGAAAAATTACTTAGAATCACATCTTAATGCTCCAGTGTATAATCCTTTAGGCCTCAACTTAAGTATAAAGGTGAGTTAACAGCACTTTTGTTTATCCTGTTTTGAGTTGAAAGAAAATATATATGTCTCAACTAAGATTGGTTTAAGTTTTAAAGTATAAATGTCCGTCAATTGTAGAAATTACATCTTTAAAGTAGATGGAGGATGTTTACCTTTCCTCCCTTTCTCTTGATATTATTATTTCTAAAGGTATCTGAAAGTTGAATTGAATATTAACTTACTATTCTTTGAGCTGATAGGCAAAACTAATGACTGTTTTTCAAGGTGGAGGAAAAAAGGTATTTCTAAAATTTGGGAATAAAATGGGTTTGGTATCCTTCACCTAGATGTCCCCAGGTATGTCTTCTGGTTCCAACTGTCCGTAAGAACACATGAAGTTGATATAATCTAGGTCATTGCTATAAAAGCCAATAAAGATGAGTGGACGCATCGAAACCATGAATGTGAGGATTAGCCCAAACTGCTTGTCAAGGCCATGTTAGGTTTTATGTTTATGTTTCCTCACTCTAAAAAGAAGTTTCAGCTATTGTCCTCCCTCCATTTTTATTTTGATACATGAAGTAGATGCCCGAGAGCCTTAGGAAGGGGATTGGAACTTTCTGAGCAACATGTATACGGAAAGTGCCTGTGTATTTTAACTTAAAGAACGTGTGTGCCCATGCTGCTAATGACCGGGTGTGTTTTTTCCACAGGGCTCTGAGCTTTTTCACTTCAGAGTGTCCGTGGTTCCGGGGGTCACTTTTTGTAACTTAGTTGAAGAATTTCAGGTACAGTAAATGCACAAGGTACTGATGGGTGACGGCTGGGGAAGTAATATGACAAGTGTCAGTGCAAGAGACAGGAAAGAGAAAAATGGCATAATATGTGTGATGGACAAGGCCTGGAGACAGGATCCTGGAAGTGGGAGTGACATTGTCAGTAATGATGAAAGTAGAGTGTATGACACGTAGCAGGACCCATCAACAGTGGGAAAATTTTAATAAGTGCCTGTATTTGTTTTTGTTCTCTCTCCATCTTCCATTTTTAACTCCGTTTTCAGATTTCTGCCACCTTTCCTCTCACCCCACGCCCCCAAAGAAACATATGTCTATAACATTTTAGTTTCCATTACAATCTTCCTGATTATCTTCATTGTAACGGTAGAGTCTTAATATGCCAAAAGCTACCAAGATCCGAAAGATTTGGGAACCAAAATCAGTCTCCCCAAATTACACCATGGTGTGCAATAATTCAATTATGCTTCTTCATATAATGACATTTGCTACCTGTGGGGGAGGTGGGGTGAGAAGGAATGGGGATTTGATTAAATGGATTAATGACTCATTCATTATCAAATAGTTACCACATTATCAGAAACAAGATCCCTGTCTCTCCCCTCCCTTCCTTCCTTCCTTCCTTCCTGTTTCCTTCTCCCCCTCCTCCCTCTTTCCCCACCTCTCTCCTTTTTCTGTCCTGACCCTGCCTTAAGGCCAGCCCCAGTAATGGATCCACACTGCTGTAAATGTGTGTTAACTAAGCAGAATGTAAATAAAAACATAAAAAATAAAATAAAATTGGTGAAAATACAATCATTCAAAAAAACAAAAACAAAGATGCATAGCCAAGGTTTCGAAGTAAGCCTGCAGTATAAACACCACTGAAGTTCTAGACTAACCCCTGAGTGACACAGGATCCAGAAAGACACAAGAGCATAGCCAAAGTTTTCAAACTGAACTGACGCCAGAGCCACCGCAGAGTGTAAAGCATAACTTGATCTGAACTCAACCAGGGTGGCCAACTGCTGAAACAAACAAAAACCCCAACATTTTCCAGAGAATTTTTAATTTTTTAAATTATTTTTAAAATTTAATTAATTAATTAATTTTTAAAAGATTTTATTTATTTGAGAGAGAGTGAGAGAGAGGGCACGAGCAGGGAGAAGGAGCAGAGGCAGAGGGAGAAGCAGGCCCCCTGCTGAGCAGGGAGCCTGACACGGGGCTCAATCCCAGGACCCTGGGATCATGACCTGACCTGAAGGCAGACGCTTAACTGACTGAACCCCCCAGGCGCCCTTCCAGAGAATTTTTAATAGGACTCAGAGTCTCACGATAGAAACATCTTAAATGTCCAGGATAAATCCAGAATTACTCAGTATGCCAATAACTAAGAAACTAGAATCAATTCTCAAAAGAAAAGACAATTAGCAGTTCATTCACCAATGAAACGATCAGACAGATGTTTTAAACCAGCCGTGCTAACCAGGCTCTGTGAGGTAAAGGTAAGCACTTTTGAAATGACTGAAAAGGAAAAGGAAGAAATTCTCAGCAGAGAAATGAAAGCCATTAAAAAGAACCAAATGGAAATTTTAGAACTGAAAAATACAATATTTAAAATTTAAAAATCACTGGATAGACTTGCTAGCAGAACAAATATGCAGAGAAAAAAAAATCAGTGAATTTCAAAACAAATCAGTAGAAATCCACTCTGAGGAAAAGACTTTAAGAAGAATGGCCTCAGGGATCTATGTGATAGTATCAAAAGTCTGACCTTTATGTCCCCAGAGTCCATGAAGGACAGGAAAAAGGGATTGATGCAGGAAAAAGAAGTAGGAAGAGGGCGAGGAGGAGGAGAAGGAAGAGGAATGTGAGGAGAGGGAGGTGAGGGGGGAGGAGTCAGAGATGGGGGAGGGGAGGAGAAAGGGAGAGGGGAAGGAGAAGGGGGAGAAGAGGAGGAAATAATAAAGGCTGAAAATGTCCCAAATTTGGTGAAGACATAAATTTACATATTTAAGACGCTTAGTGAATCCAGAGCAAGATATAGAGATCCTGCCTAAACATAACGTAATCAAACTACTGAAAATCAAAGATAAAGAAAAAAATCTTGAAAGCAGCCAAAACAACGGCAAAAACAAAGCCATGTAAGTAAACAATAATTTGAACGACTGCTAATTTTTCCTCAGAAACCATGGAAGCCAGAAGAAAGTTGCCCAACATCTTTAATGTCCCAGGAACAGGGGGTTGGGTGGGGAGGAAGGACGACCAATCCGGAACTCTGTATCCAGTGAAAACATCCTTCAGGAACGAAGAAAAAGTAAAAGCATTCTTAGATGAAGGAACACTAAGATAATCCACTGTTGGCAGAACTTCTCTTTTAAAAAAAATGCATAAAGAAGTTCTTCAGGCTGAAAAGAAGTGTCAACAGAAGGAAACAAAGCTTCAGGAATGAAGGAGGAACCAAAAAATGAGTAAAAGAAAGATAGGAAGGGGTTATACAGTTAACAAAGGAAGAGAATCATTAAGAAACAGGAGAAAAGGGTGTAAGTTTCTTGGGACTGTTGACACCTGCTTTTGAAAGTATCCTGAAACGAGGGGGATTTTTGCGCAACTTAAAGGACATTATTGGGATAATTGACAAAATTTGAATAACATCTGTAGATTAGAGAACAACATTGTCTCAGTGTTACTGCCTTGCTTTTGGTAATTATACCATGGCTATTTGAGATCTTTGTGTTTAAGAAATACAAACTGAAGTATTTTGGCAGTAAAGAGACATTGTGTCTAGAACATACTCTTCTATGATTCTGGGGTCTAACCTTTTTTTAGACTTGGTGTGGAATATTTGGATAGTCAAAGAAGACTGGAGGGGAAACATTTGAAGAGAAACTGTTTTCAAAAACTTTGGAGGTGGCGGTTTAGCTGGCGAATACAGAATTCAGAGGTGATATGAGTTTCAACTCTTAAAAAATAATGGATGGCTTAACTGAACAAGTGAAATGTTTCTAGTGTCTGGTAAGGTGACTGAATTTTTATTTTATGTCAAAAATGGGTAAGGAAGGCATTCTGGGTGGAGGGAACAGCTGCAGCAGAGACACCGGTAAGAGAAGGCATAAAGCTTAGCTCTGGAATGGCTTATAACCACTTGGCTGGAATGCAAGGTTCTGTATAAGACAGTGGGTAGATTAGGGTCAAACTGTGGGAGACCCTAAAGGTCATAATGAGAACCTTAGAATGTTCCTGTCAGCAAGAAGAAGCTATTAAACATTTTTGACAAAAGGTGTTCAGGAATGGACACGTGGACTATAGCAGCCCAGTCAGAGTGAATCGCAGGATTTTTGCTCCAAATGCTGGGACATGAATTTTCTCTTTCTTGATAGCGAAGGAAACAGCTTGTAGCCCCAGGAGCTGCTGTCAGCCATGAGGGCTGTGGGGACAAAGAGGGGCGATACTCAACACTGAGGAAGCAGAACAGAAAGATGCAAATAAAACCCAAATAGACTATGATTACAATGAATTGTTTCCTCTGGCCCTTTCTAACTTCAGCATAGAAAAGAAAATTCATTTCTGCGATTACGATTACACGTAGCATACAATTGTCTCTCTCATTGGCCACAAACAGATTAGATCTTTCTTAACAAAGCTAATTATCCAAATTCTTCTGATGGTCTAACTTAAAAGGAAGATTTTTGTTTTCTGGTAGTACCACCCTGAAGACCACAAGTGAAATATCTACATCCCATGTCTAATATCTTCTATCAAATTCCCAATAATTCCAGTACCATTGGGTACACAGCATTGGCTCTAAAGTACAACAGGAGACGGCTAAGCCAGCTGATTCATTGCCACGAGGATACTTACTTGTCCAGAAGGGAAAGGATGGTTTCTCACTGCTTTCCACACCACTTGGCCAGGACCACCTTTTCAATTCTGCTGCTTATAACATCCCACTTCCCGTTACCAGTTCAGTATGGTCAAAATTTTTCACTGCAAATAAAGCAACCTCACTTAAAAAAAAAAAGTGTTTTATAGACAGACGGGTGTCTTACAAAGACAAATCTGGCAATGTTATTATGTCAACATGGATTGACGGCACGGAGAGGAGGCTCAGTGGTTGGTTTATACAAAGTGTGGTAATAAAGCTCACAGTAGCAGTATTGAACATGGAATGGAAAGAATGAATCTGAGAGAAATTCTGAAAGAATCGATGGCATACAACAGCTGTTTCTAAGAAAAGGCATACCTCCTTTGGTCACTGGGAGGATGGTGGTACATTTAACTTGAGCTGTAACCTAAAGCAGCTTACTGACCCTTAGCACTTTCCCGTATTCACCACTGTCCTATTTCCAGTCATCTCTACTTTCTTCTACCTCAAAATATGAGCTAGCTTCCTACTTCACAGAGAAAACCTAAGTCACCGGGCTCGAACTACCTTTCTGTATGCCCCCACTTCTGTGCCTCTTTGTCAACAGTCCTGTCTCTCTTCTTGGAACCTGTTTTTACTAGTTATCCGTTCAGGTGTAGGAAGCATTTTGAATATACAGAAGTTTCCCTACATTAGCACATAGAGGATTTTCTAAAAAGATGACAGCATGAAAGAGCACATGCTTGTTCCCTCTCCCTGGAATGCCCATTCTTCTCCTTGCCTTCTTCTTCTTTTTTTTTTTTTTTAAGATTTTATTTATTTATTTGACAGAGAGACAGCCAGCGAGAGAGGGAACACAAGCAGGGGGAGTGGGAGAGGAAGAAGCAGGCTCATAGCGGAGGAGCCCGATGTGGGGCTCGATCCCAGAACGCCGGGATCACGCCCTGAGCCGAAGGCAGACGCTTAAGGACTGAGCCACCCAGGCGCCCCACTTCTCCTTGCCTTTTGTGAACCCACTCACTCTTCAAGATCCTGAGCTCAGGAAGCGCATTCCCGGTCACGCGGGCAGTCAGGCATCTCCTACCTGTGCTGCCGGCACTCTGTCCTTCCTCTCTAATTGAATACAGACCACTTTCCTGCCGCGCAGGGATCCTGCCGACCTCTGCGGTTAAAGACCTACGACAATAGAATTTGTATTCTGTATTGTGTGCCAACTGGTACTTGCCAGATTGTCCGGAGACTGTTTCTAGGCTTTGTGGATGCTGAATGTCTGTATGTGTCTGAGCCGGTTTGCTAAATTAATAGTGTCTCCACTGTTACGGAAGTCATATGAAGTTCAGCGTCTTAAATGACTAGATTCAGGAAGCTAAGACTGTGCTTTTTCTGTTGCAGATTTATGTGGATGAAGTGCCATTGCCATTTCCGGGACACACACTGATAGCTGTTGCCGCGGCTGTAGTGCTGGGGGGATTGATTTTTACAGCATTTATGTTTCAAATACGTAACATCCACCCAAGTGATATATGCCAAAAATTTATGACAAGAAACAAAGTGAACTTGTCAAATTTCAGTATCAATCAGATGCCTCATAGATGACAATCTGAATACTGAACCAATGATAATCACAATTTCCTCTTCATGTGCTGGTTTTACAAGACAATTCCTAGACAAATATATTTAAATGTTAAAAAAAAACCAAGATAAAAATACTCCAGGATTACCATTTATAATTCAAACTGCGATTTGTCACATACGTTTACCGTTCTATTTTCTTATTTTGAATACGTGGATAATTCCTTCGGTTAACGCTTACATAGGAGATTTTCCTTGAGATTTTTACACAACTATAAAATGATAAGCATTTCTGTATGGAGTGGGTTTTCTGTATTTTTTAGCTTTTATTGACTGGAGCCCATTCTGTGGGATCAGGACACCCGAGCCTTGCTCTGTTCGAGAAAGAGCGTGAGTAGAACGCGATCCTGCCGGGGAAAGGCGGGTGTGGGGGTGTGCTGGAAGAGCATCATGGGAATTAAAGAGAAAGCCATTTGGGTTTCTTGAAGCAACTTCAAAACCAGATAGTAGTACCTAACAAGAGGGAACTGTGACCTCCATTATGGGGGTGTTGGAAGAGCACTGGGCAAGGTATTCGTTTACAAACCTACATACAAGCAGGTGGAATTCCAAAAGAGGTACCTCTGTGTGCTCTCTGGGAGCGCCCATTCCCAAACAGTCAGGAGAGGGCAATACATTCCGAGCTCAGAGCTGCACTCTCTTGGAAAAGCTCCGGAGGGACAGCACACTGCTTTGACCACATAAGGGGAAACTAAGCATCTAGTCCGGGAGAGCCTGTTTTCCTCATACATCAGGAACCAAAAAAAGCTACACGGCAGCCCCGGTTTCCGACTCAGTGGAATCATTATCATGTTCACTGGTAGAAGCACTACTACGCTGGCTAGAGAGACCACTTGATAGGCAGAGCCCAGAGTTTCGGACACAGCAAGCAGAAATCTCAGTAGGGTTTTAAGTGAAATCTTTAAAAGAAGCATTCATTCTCCATCCCCGTGTTTCCCAAGTGACGGTGCTGTAGCCGTGGGATCCAACCGTGTGTACTGGGGATTAGGGCACAGGACATATATTCCAGCCAACCAGGGAAATTGCCAGTGTCCAAGGGGCCGTTGTGCATGAATTCTCAACAGACCTTCTCTTTATCATAAGACCACCTGTTTCTGGGTGACAGAGTAACAATAATGCAGTGAACCCCAGAACGTCAACCCATTGCCTCACTTATTTTTGTGAAGTTGAGGATAGAGTCAGAGGCAAATTTGCCTCTGAGGGATTCAAACACTTAAGAGTCCCTAGGTGCTGAAAAGATTATTGTGTCTCTCCATGCGTAATTAAAATAAAATGTTGACGTAACACAAAACTTCAATGTATCTGGAAATGAGAATAACTTCTTTCTAGATTTTCTGATTGGAAAATCCTGAATAAATTCATCAAGGCTTTACTTTCCTCATTTGGGGGGGGCAAAGATTGCCCCTTTCTTTGCGTTGGTGCATAAAGCGGCAGAGATGGAAGAATGCCATGGAAGCATGTGAGGCATTGGGAGCAAACGGGCAGGCTGGGCGTCTTCACCCAGCACCCAGAACTACCTTGTAAGTTTGCAAGTAGGATAAAATCTCAGACTCTTCACAGAGATTGATACAAACAAGACTTAAATTTGTTCATGGGTCTGCTGGTTCATGAGAAGAGAGTAACTGGATTTGTACTACAGCCTCTATTGGACTAGATGCCCCTCAAAGCCGTCCACTTGTAGAAATGCATTAGAGCAGAATATTCTAAATGGTATGGAGTATGTGCTGCCTCAACATTTCCCAAAGGACCGACCAGGTACTGTTTGTGCTTTTATGTGGTAGGGAATGCAAGGTGCTCTTGCCTGTCCTTTACTCTGGATTAGGAGGCCCCCACAGGCTCCAGAATCCCGAATTAGCCCAAACTTTGCTAAAGCGTATTCTTGTTGCGTTTGCTTTTCTACTCTATGACACATGTATCGTATCAATATATCTTAAGAAGTTGCTTCTACGTGCTTCTCAGGTTCATGAAACATACTATTCTAATAGCGTAGTGAGGTGATCAACTCGCTTCCCACCAGACTGGGGCACAGAGCCGGAGATGGCAGAACAATAAAGGTATATTGCTGCCCTGCCAGGGGAAGGACTGACTTTGAACTAGAGCAATATGCCAAGTTCCAGGGCTTTCACTGATTGCCCCTGTACCATGATTACTGTGCCTGCTCTGCTAGCATTGTAATGACGACGCTGGACATGGTTGTCCTTGGCACCTCCCATCGCCATCAAGACTAGGGGTCCAGCTCTAACTGCAGCACTACCCACCGTCATCCCATCCTACTATACAGTGTGGCAGGTAAGAGCTTGGCCTCCAAGGTAGGAACACCTGGGTTGGAATGCTGTCTTTGCCACATTCTGTGTCATCTTGGGAGAACGATTTCTCTGTGTCCCAGTTTCTTTGTCAATATAATAATGTGACTTACTTCTTTGGATTTCTTGGGAATTAAAGGACGTAATACGCAAAGTGCTTAAAACAGAGCCTGGCACCTAGAAAGGGCTGCAGAAGAGTTAGCTACATACAGGGAAGGTCAGGGAGCATGCCTTGAAAGATTCAAATACTTCCCTTATCAATCCACTCTTAATGACAAACCAAAAAAAAAAAAAGAGAGAGAGAGAGAGAGAGAGACTTCCAGGTGTCATCAGTCTGAATTCCTCTCCACTGGTCAGGTGCTATATGGCCTCTCATGTCACCTGGCATGGTGCACACACGGGGCCAGATTTGCATTAGTTAATCCAATCCCTTAGAACCCCAGCTAGCAGCGTCAGCGAGCATACTGAATACAGTATCACTATGACAACACATTAAGAATACTCAGCACTCTGTTCCTCAGTCTTTGGCCAAACATCTCAAAACTCCTGGCCCATAAAAATGTCTCCAGAGTTTTGACAATAAAATGTGCACTGCCATTCTGTGATGTAACTCCTTTCTGTTGGACACCTTCCTGTTTATTTTGAGTCCGAATCTACCAAAGAGGGGGACACAGGAGGGATTTTCAGATATAGCCTGCAAGGGAGGCCCACCAGGAAGCTGTATACATTTCACCGAAGGAAGAATGTAGATGGTATTTGGTTGGCCGAGCGTAGCAGTCAGACTGCAGAGCAGCAGCAGCCCTCACATCTCAGCTCTCTGGCTCATGACACCAAACATGTATTTCTGGCTCACTGCTCTGTGGGTTGGCTGTGTGGTTCGCGTCTGAGCAGGTCTGCCCTACATGTCTGTGGTTCTGGAACACCGGCTAAAGAGCAGGGGTCACCCAGCCAGCTCTTCTCACAGCACAGGACCAGACACAAGAGACCCAGCCGAATCATCTGAACTACCTAAAGCAAGTCTGCTCACCTTCCATTAACCAGATCAAATTACATGGCCAAGCCCAACAAGACTTTCATTCTAAATAACAGGTTTTAAGATCCCTTTCTTACCTGATTGATTCTGTTTTCTGTTGCTGTGTAACCACCTCCATAGTTTAGTGACTTAAAATAATAACTACTTTATTTGCTCAGGATGGTGTTGTCTGGGCTGGACCCAGCTGAGTCGTTCTGCTGGTCTTGGCAGTGGTCATTCATGCAAAGCCTTCCTCAGCGGGGCACCTGATGTCTGAGCTTCTTTCTCTCTCCATGTAGTCTTGGGGCCTCTCCTTTTCAAGAGACCTGTCCATATAGCCTCTCTATGTGGCTTCTCTACCGGGGTCGCTGGATCTCTTATGTGACAGCCCAGGGCCCCTAAAAATGCAAAAGTGGATGCTGCCACACTTGGGCCAAGTACTGGCATGACATCATCCACATTCTGTTGGCTAAAGCAAGTTGCTAGCCTAGCCCAGCTTCAAGCGAAGAAGGCAATGCCCTGTCATGAATATTGAGAGATGAGGTTCCTTGAAGGCCACCAATGGAACAGACCACCAGAAACCATCCTCCTTAGCAAGTCCAGGCTCGCTCATATGCTGGGGCTGAAATGTCCAAGATGACTTCCTGACTCACATGTCTGGCTCCTCAGCTGGTCTGGCCGGAACAGCTAGGGGCTGGCTAGGCACCCACCTCCCCACATGGCCTCTCCATGGAGCTAGCTTAGGCTTACTCGCACACTTGTGGAATCATGGTACTTGGATTGAACTTCTTGCATGGCAGCTGGCTTCCCCCAAACACAGAAGTGGGAGCTGCCAGATTTTCTTCTATACTTGGACTTCGAAGTCTCAGAGGGTCATTTCTGTCATTCCAATCGTCAAGGTGGTCCCAGGGCCAGCCCAGATTCAACAGGAGGAGGAAGAGACTCCACCTCTTCTGTGTGGCAAGGTGACATGGCCAGGAGCCTTTGCATCTGGAGGGATGGTCATAGTCCTCTTTGGAAATCTAATCTGCCATTTTGATGCTCATCAAAGAAATACACCTGGGCTGCAAACATAACTGGAGATCCCTAAAATCATTTCTGAACCAGGCTTTCATCATCTCGGCTTTTGCCCACGAGCAACGAGAGCTTCATTCAGAAGGATCACAGAGTTGTCTTCCCGCCAAGACGATTTTGACCAGACCACTACTTTTTGGATAGTCTCTCTGACCTATCAGAAGCGACCATCCAAGCCTGAAGTAGTCACAGCCTCTTTCAGTAAGTCAACTAATACCCACCCCCATCTTATGTCATGCTCAGTGGGCCCAGGACTCTGCACTGACTCAGGCAGCTCTAGGCTATAGCAGCAGGGGTTCCTGGCCAGACCTTTTCACACGCTGCCGTTGTGTGACCAAGCTCCCACACATAAAACACAACTACAACTTCCATCTCAGGTTTCCGATTCAAGGAAAAAAGTCCTCATCAGGAATCGGGCTAAAGGAGTCTCCATGAGATGGTTATCCCAAGATCAACCAGCTATGGTCAAGTGACAGGGTCATGAAACTAAGCCTAGCCCGTCTGTTCATTGGGATCATCCTGAGAAGATAAAAATCATTTTTTAACTTGCCAGTGCCTCCATTTGGTGAGGGACGTGAGTCCTCGGGTACGTGGAGAGCAGAGAGGATGACTGAGCATGGTGGGCACAGGGACTGCAGTGTTGTGCTCCTGGAAGGGAGGGAGAAGGAGCTGGGATTGGTGAATGACTGGACAAGGCTGGAAGGGTGGCCAAGCTGTCCTTCTATCTCCAAACAGTGGTGTGCTCCACCTAGACATCAGGCCCTTTCATCTAAAGCTCCCAGGTAGGCCTGCCATGGGCCCTGAGGGTGTCCTTAGCTCAGTGCCTCAGTTTGCCCATCTCCCCTACCCCCGCTGGTGTGAAGAGTAAATATCGAGTGACACATGATGTTGTGAGCGCTGAGCTAGACTGGCTGGCAGTGCCAGCCTGTGTCACTAGAACTGCCTGCCCTGCCTTGGAATTGGGATCCTGCCCTGCTGCCCACAGCTCATCCAGTAGCATTTCCCTATCAGTTCCTCCCCCCTGCCAACCTCCTCCTGTCAGCCTCGTACTTCCTATCAGCCTCTTCCTCCCCTGCTAGCCTCCTCCTGCCCCATCAGCCTCCTCCTCCCTGCTAGCCTCCTCCTGCCCCATCAGCCTCCTCCTTCCTGACAGCCTCCTCCTCCCTGCCAGCCTCCTCCTCCCTGCCAGCCTCCTCTTTTTCTGGCGTCTTCCTTCTTCTCTGTCAGCCTTGTCCTTTTCTGTCAGCCTCCTCCCTGCCATCCTCCTCTTCCCCTCCCAGCCTCCTCCTTCCTCATCCAATATGATTTGGCCCATTATTCAAGGCCCAGTTGAACTGTCTTCTCTATTGCAAGTTTCCTCTTACCTTTCTTTGACGATGAGTTCTTCTTTACTTTGAGTAGTGTCACATGTGCACATTTGTATATTATCATGCTTATCAGCCCGGTCCTGCTATTTACACACTTGTCTGCCCCTGCACTGGGTGCGGTGCTAATTTGCTGTCACATTTCCTTGAAATGCCAGTCTAGAGTAGTGACTAATGCATGCCTGGTATTCAATAAATAATTGAGGAATAAAAACACTTCATTATCAAATTCAGGGGAGCAAAGGAGATAATAAATACAACACAAGAGCATCTCATTATAAGAGAAGTTCATATAAAGTAGCAAAATACCTAGCATCCCACAGGTGCAAAGTAGATAATAAATATTTGTTGAAAAATTAATAAATGAATACAAAGAAAGGACTCAAAAGAAGAAGCTTTGGGGATTCTTAAGATTTTATGTGTTCTGATTTATGATGGGATAGGAGTTTAACAAAAGTAAAAGGAGTGGGGTTTTTTGTCTCTGATTTTAAAAGTAATAACTGGAAAATATAGAAAAAAGTATAGGAAAGAAAAATTAAAATCATACCACTTAAAATAGCATATTTTCTTAATCTTTTAGGTTTGGTATCTGTGTGCACGTATGTGTATATTATACATAATTAACATGAAATCGTTGGAAGGTAACATGAGGAAGAGTTTACTGCCAAATGACATTTGTTTACTATATGTAGGTTTTCCCTAGTAAAAAACAAAACAAACAAAAAAATGAAAACAAAACCCTCCATGTCTAGATTCATTCAGTGTGACTTTTATTAAAGATGCTTAAAATTATGAAATGTGTGCATTGGCACGAATGGCTATTATGTTGATGTTTTTGCTTGGTTAGAATAATCCTTGCACAGGGTCCCTACATCTTAATTGTTCCTGCACTGTCAGTAAACACGGTGCCCGTTTTTGGTTGTTGGTTGGTTTAGCTTGCTTTTGGGGTGGCCAGTGGTGAGCCCAGGAAAAAGGGTTGCCATTTGAGGCATCTCATGTGAAGCAGGAATGGCCAAATTGAATCTCGAAGCATGATAAGGTTTTGAGAAGCCAAAAAGAGAGCAGAATCCAGGCAGAAGAAACATCAGTAACAAAGAAGTAGAGGAAAAAATTTCAGAGAAATAAAGGAACATTGAGTGGCCTTGTGTAGTATAGGAGAGCATGGTAGGAGGTGTGCAAAACATTTCAGGTCGTATGCAGATTTGAATCTGTTAAAGACATTATTTACTTTCAGTTCGCATGTCCGAAAGAAGAAAATGATAGAAGGATCTAAGGCTTTTTCCAACAATGAAAATAATGTGATTTTTTTTTTTAAGACCCAGCCTTTTTTTTTCTGCCTACTATTCCCTGCTTCTATCATAATTGTTAACAATCTTGTGAAGATCCTTCTCTACTTTTCTTTCTGTTCATTGATAGTTTCCCCTCCTCAATATAAATTAGCCAAGTGGCTATGGAAAGAATAATAGTCAGGGGCGCCTGAGTGGCTCAGTGGGTTAAGCGATGGACTCTCGATTTGGGCTCAGGTCATGATCTCAGGGTCATGAGATCGAGCCTGGTATGGGCTCCACGCTGAGCTTCAGATTCTCTCTCCCTCTCCCTCTGCCCCCACCCCCACTCAGCGCTCGCTTTCTCTCTCTAAAAAATAGTAATTGTTGAAACAAGGAAGTGAATGATTACAGGCTCTGTTCTCAGTGATCTGGTATTTCCCGTGAGAATGACAAATCACACTAGAACATCTGTTAGACTGACCCCGGATCTTCAAATGTTCCCTTGGGGTCAAGAACATTGACTTCGACATTTTTAGGAGGACATATACATTTAAACCTCCTAATAAGGCAGCTGCTGTCCTACTCATTGAAACCTATTCAATTTTTACCCTCAAACTCAAATCAATTGTAACAAGTACTTATCAGATCCTCGGGCATCTAGCCCTGTTTTGTTATCTGCAGGGGAAACCAACAAAGTCAGACACAGCCATCGCCCGTGAGGGTTTTCTTAGCTATATTTTATAAATAAATTCTAGTTCACTTCCTATTCAAAGTATTCTCATGTATGATTTGTTGATTATTGACACTCTAGATAAAAGACATTCGCATCATAGGAACACCCTTAAAACCATGGGGAAAGTAGACAAATATCTAGTATTTAGATACATTTAAGTTTTTGCTGTAATGGTAGGACTTTAGGTTAATAATAGTAATGATATAAAGGCCCTTCATTTTAATGATGTCTAACCTTAACCCGTTTGTGGCAACTAGCACTCTCCTTTCTGGAATGGCAACACGTTCTTCCCTTCTCAATTCAAGACCTGGTGAATACGCTAGTGTTTGCAGGAGAACCGGAGTAGCAGCAGCTAGGGATCCTCAAGGTGATTCCCTGTGCTGCATTGCGCTCCAGGATCTATAATGAGGGAGGCCTCTTCTTTGACCTTGGAGAGGTTATTATGTTGACTGTAGGCTCTTGGGCATGTGGCAGAGGGAAAGTTATAACCACAAGTCATTCTGCCGTCTAGACTTGTAATTTGACCTTACCTGGACCATTCTTGCATTCCTAGAATAAGCCCTACTTGATCGTGATGTTTTCTTTTTCTAATACCCTGTTGAGTCTGGCTGTCTAATATTTTATTCTAGTCCCATTATAAAATGAGTTTGGCAGCTTTCCTTCCTTTACGGAAGTGTTCCTTTTAAGTATGGATATCTGTTCCATAAAGATTTTATAAACTCACTAGTAATGCTGTATCAATGGTAGGCTTCACTAGGCTTTGCTCTTCCTCCTACTTTATACAATGTCCTGGATTTATTTATTTTTAATTTTACTAAGTACTATTTTTTTCATGCCTAGTTTCTACCCTAATGCCTTCTAGAAGAGTTTCTTTTCTTGATCTTCCAAATTATTACTTTCTTCCTTAGCTATCAGTTTGACCAGTTATTCCCATATATTGAGTTTCTTGATTTGATATGATTCACTTATCTGACAAATATTTATTTGGTGTCAGCACTGTTCTGGGCACCCATTAATCTGTATAGACATTTATAAGGATAAGAAGCAGATCTTTTCCCTTCCACCAATGGACCCTTTTCCTTTAGTGATGAAAGTAACATTTTGTTCCTTAGTCAAGCACCCGTTAATATCAGAACAGATGTGTTTGTCAGTGGCACTTCTGTCTTTAATTTCATTTGTATTTGATACTAAAGATACCTCTTTTTTTCCCTATACAGTAATGTGTATTTCAACTTTGAGGTGTTCATTTTCTTTCATTTTAGAGTTTGTATATAGCATGCTTTTGGATTCTTAGTTTATTTTAACTTGGTAGAAATAATTTCCTTCTTGTTTTCTTTCCTAATTCGAAAGCATTAATATCTACTAATTCACACATATTCATTCATTCATTCATTCATTCATTCATTCAGTTATTCATTCATTCATTCATTCATTTATTCATTGACTAATTCATTTACATGTCCTGTGTACCAGGTCCTGTACTAGGTGTTGGGGCTATAAAGATGCAGAGAGGATATTCTCTTCCCTTATAAAAACTGTAATATACTGAAAGAAAAAAATATATGAGTTTAACCAAAAATATTCAGGTATGGTGCCATCACAAAGAAGTGGTTATCAACATGAATAAATTTAAAAGAAAGGGGGATTTAAAATAAAATCAGTGAAGGGTTTGGGTAGGGGAGATGGTGTACATACGGGATAGGTCTTGACTATGAAGAAGGAAGGGTATTGACACATGGGAAGAGTAAGTTATTATTGCCATTGTTTTTGTTTCTTCCCTATGGTCGCTTTTCCAGATTATTGTTACATTTTGAGTGATGAGTAACTTTCCCAGAAATAAAGGGACTCAGGTGTATAAGTCCTTCTAGTTATAGAAATGCTGACCATCATCATGGCCCTCTTGGCCATTCTTCATCAAAAGATGTCCCTTCTCCACCCACTCTACATGGAACACAAGAGTAGTGCTTGAAATCTGATTTACTTACTTTTTAAGATTTTCTTTAAACACGTACCATTAAGATTATAAATGCTGGGGCGCCTGGGTGGCTCGGTCGTTAAGCGTCTGCCTTCAGCTCAGGGTGTGATCCTGGCGTTCTGGGATCGAGCCCCACATCAGGCTCCTCCACTGGAAGCCTGCTTCTTCCTCTCCCACTCCCCCTGCTTGTGTTCCCTCTCTCGCTGGCTGTCTCTCTCTCTGTCAAATAAATAAATAAATAACCTTTAAAAAAAAAAGATTATAAATGCTTTTATGATGTGTTGTTTGTTAAAGAAAACTGATGAGGGGGACCTGGCTGGCTCAGTCGGAAGAGCATGTGATTCTTGATCTTAGGGTCATGAGTTCAAGACCCATGTTGAGTATAAAGATTATTAAAAAAAAAAAAAAAGGGGGTGCCTGGGTGGCGCAGTTGTTAAGCGTCTGCCTTCGGCTCAGGGCGTGATCCCAGCATTCTGAGATCGAGCCCCACATCAAGTTCCTCCTCTAGGAGCCTGCTTCTTCCTCTCCCACTCCCCCTGCTGTGTTCCCTCTCTCACTGGCTGTCTCTGTCAAATAAATAAATAAAATCTTAAAAAAAAATAATAAAGACTATTTAAAAAAAAGAAGAAGAAGAAAAGAAAACTGATGAGGGGCACCTGGTTGATTGATATTCCAAGAGAAAAACATCAAGGATATTACAGGTTTAAAATGATTTGTGTTATTTCTCTTACAAGTAGGTTGTAGTTTAAATGTTAATAATACCAGTATGGAGACTTATTTTTGAATTGATCTATTGTGAATCAAATTTTGAAGTTCATAAAAACATTAATAATTGGTTTTAATCACTTTGTAATATTAAACTTAAAAAAATTCAGACCAAAAAAAAAAATTCAGAGTAATACTTTTACAACAGTGTATCTACTAAGAAAGTGTCACATAACCTAAATTCCTAATATTATTTTAATTTGTTCTGCTCAAAAGTTTTAATGCCGCATCTCTGTGTGGACCAATAAAGAGATTAATTTCAAATAAAATTTGAAAGGAAGACATCGTCTCCATTTCCAGAGAATAATAGCATTTGATTTGTATGTCTTGTATCTCTTTTATTTAGAAAACCATGTTTTTCAGGGACACCTGGCTGGGTCAGTGGGTGGAACATGGGACTCTTGATCTTAGGGCTGTGTATTGGAGCCCCACAGTGGGTGTAGAGATTACTTACAAATTTTAAAAAAGAATCTTAGGGGGAAAAAAAGAAAGAAAACCATGTTTTTCAGATCGTCCCAATTCCTATTTTTGTTTACTTTCCCTACTTTGTGTGGAGAATGGTAAGTTAATCACCTGATAATAGTCTTATTATTTTCCTTTGTATTTCCCACAGTTTTGCTTCATATATATATATTTAAAATATTTTATTTATTTGACAGAGAGTGAGATAGCGAGAGAGGGAACACAAGAAGGGGGAGTGGGAGAGGGAGAAGCAGGCTTCCCACAGAGCAAGGAGCCCGACTCAGGGTTCGATCCCAGGACCCTGGGATCATGACCTGAGCCGAGGGCAGATGCTTAACGACTGAGCCACCCAGATGCCCCTTTGCTTCATATATTTGGCTTGGTTTGTAAATGTTTCATAATAGTTAGTGCCATATTTTGTATTATAACTCTGTTATTATTACATCACTTTGTCTCATTTGATATATTTTGTCTGGAACTCAAACTTGTCTGATTTTGTTATTTGGATTTCTTTCTTTTTTAAGTTTAGAGAGACATCATTTATATGTAAGTAAAATTCTCCCTTTCTAGTGTGCAGTTCTAAGATTTTTGACAAACATATGTAAATATTCACATAACCACAATCACAATGAAGATCGCATCACTCTAAAAGTTTTCTTCTGACCCTTTGTAGTCAGCACCTCCCCACTCTTATTCCCTGGGAACCATATATCTGTTTCAGCTCTGCAGCTCTTTTCCTTTTCAGAATGTCATATAAGTGGAATCGTATGGTATATAACCTTATAAGTTGGGCTGCTTTCTCTGTGCAGAATGCACTTAGGATTCATCTATATTGCATGTCTCAGTAGTTTGTTCTTTTTTATTGCTGAGTAGTGTTCTATTCTATGGACGAACCACAGTGTGTTAAACCATTTATCAATGGGAGGGTATTTTGGTTGTCCCTAGTTTTTGGCAAGTAGGGATAAACGTTCAGTGAGTATTTGTGTACATTTTTGGGGTGATTTCAACAAAAATCTGAGATTTGGGTTGGGATGGTGTTGAATTAATAGGTAGATTAGAGGAGAATTGAAGGCTTCACCATACTGAGTCTTTCAACTCCTGAGCATGCCACCTCTCTCCATTTATTTAGATCTTCCTTAATTTCTCTAATCAGTCTTTTTTAGTTTTCAGCATATAGGACTTGCACACAACTTAAAAGATTTATTGCTAAGTGTATCATGGTTTTGGTGCCATTGTAAAAGGTACTGTTGTTTTAATTTCAATTTCTACTGTCAACGAAAAAAAGGAATATACATGAACAAATGTAATACACGCAGGATCTGTCTGCTGACAGCTACAAACACTGATGCAGTAATCAGAGAAGATCTAGGTCAACAGAAGAGATATATTGTGTGGATGAGTTAAAAACAATATTGATAAGATGTCAACTCCAATTTGATCAACAGATTAAATGCAGTTCCAATCATAATCCCACAATTTTTTTATCGATCTACACAAGCTGATTCTAAAATGTATATGGAAAGCCAAAGGATCTAGATTAGCCAAAACAATTCGAAAAGAAGAACAAATTTGGTTGCTCGTGCTGTCCAATTCCGAGACTTAGTGTAATTCGGCGGTCATCAAAGGAGTGTGGTATTAGGGAAAAGAAAGATACGTCAATTCATGGAACAGAATGGAAAGCCTTCCAGTAAATGGTACTCAAACAACTAGATGTCCATATGCAAAAAAATCAACCCCAACACATACTCCCAATCTTATACAAAAATTAACTCAAATGTATCATAGAAAAAACTTCTGGAAAAAAAACAAACATGGGAGACAATTTGCATGACCTCAAGTTTGCTGGTGAGGTTTTTAAAAAGATATTTATTTATTTATTTATTTATTTATTTATTTATTTATTGAGTACAAGCATGTGACCAGGGACAGGGGCAGAGGGAGAGAGAGAATCTCAAGCAGACTCATGCTGAGCACAGAGTTCAATGTGGGGCTCCAACTCACAACCCTGAGATCAAGACCTGAGCTGAAATCAAGAGTCGGACGCTTAACTGACTGAGCCACCGAGGTGCCCCACTGATGAGTTTTTAGATACGACATGAAAGCACAATCTATAAAAGAATAAATAATGAATTATAATTTATTGAAATTAATTACTTTTTTTTTTAAGATTTTATTTATTTATTTGACAGAGATAGAGACAGCCAGCGAGAGAGGGAACACAAGCAGGGAGAGTGGGAGAGGAAGAAGCAGGCTCATAGCAGAGGAGCCTGATGTGGGGCTCGATCCCATAACGCCAGGATCACGCCCTGAGCCAAAGCCAGACGCTTAACTGCTGTGCCAACCACCCCTGAAATTAATTACTTTTACACTGCAAAAGACATTATTAAGAAAAGGAAAAGACAAGCCAGACTGGGAGAAAATATTAGCAAGTCACATATCCAGTAAAAACCTTGAAAGCAGAATATATAAAGAACTCTTCGAACAAGAAGAAAATGAACAATCTCTAAAATAGGCAAAAGATCTGAACAGACACTTGACGGAAGAAGATATACTTATGGCAAATAAGCATTAATAGAATGTGGGGGTTGGGAGGCAGGGGAGGAAGCAACGTGGTGATGTCAAATACCACTGTGGTCCCAAAGCCACAGTAACTCTTTCTCAGTGCTGGTGGGAATGCAGAACAGTACAGCCATTTTGGAAAACAATTTGTTAGTTTTACGAAAGATAAACATACACATGCTCTTTGACTTAGTAATCCCACTCCTAGATATTAATCCAAGTAAATTGGAAGTTTATATTCACACAAAACCTGAATGTAAATGTTTGTAGCTGCGTTATTCATAATCCCCCAAACTGGACACAACCAAGCTGTTCTTCAACTGGTGTGCAAATAAACAACCTGTTTATTCCAGAGAATACTGTTCAGTGATAAAAAGTAATGGACCATTAATTGATGCATCAACATAGAACAATCTTACATGTATTTGGCTAAGTAAAAGAATCCAAACCCAAAAGCCTGTATTGATATTTCCGTATGATCCCACTTACACAACATCCTGGAAAAGGCAAAACTAGCGGGAAAGAAAACAGACTGGTGGTTGGAGAGGCTGATCACAAAGGGGTCATACTTGGATGTGTTTAAGGTAATGGAACTGCCTCTGGTCCTGTTGTGATGGATACATGACTCTATCAAAATCCTTAGAAACGTATGCCACAAAGAGTGAGTTAAATGTATACCATTTTTAAAACATCATCCAGGATGTTGAGGGATCTCAGGATGGAATGCACATTGTAACAAATGTATTACAAATGTCTGATATGATCTTAATGAAATGGATGGAGGAAAAGGAGGTGACCTGAGTAACTTTGGGAAAAGAAGTGTCTTGACTGGATACTGTAAGGCTGAAGACAAAATGAACTGGACATAAATACTGTACTCTAGGTGTTAAGTTTGTTTCTTAAAGGGGTACAGATTAGAAATTCTGAAACTACTTAATGTGTATTCTAGGGTTGAGCACTTAAGTAAGTAAAGTGTAGATTATAGGAGCCAGGTTTCTCACTGTGAGAGAAAAAATTACAAATAACCAGAGGAAGAGAAGTAGAATGATCCCTGTGATGCTAGATTAAAGTGGGAAGTATTAGTATAAACTCCGGGGTTTTTTAAATTTTAATTTGATTTTAATTCCAGTATCGTTAACATAAAGTGTTATGTCAGTTTCAGGTATGTAGCGCCTGGGTGGCTCAGTAGGTCAAGTGTCAGACTTTTTTTTTTTTTTAAGATATTCTTTATTTAATCGAGAGAGAGCACAAGCAGGCAAAGGGGCAGAGGGAGAGGGAGAAGCAGACACCCCACTGAGCAGGGAGCCTGATGAGGGACTCAATCCCAGGACCCTGAGATCATGACTTGAGCAGACCCTTAACCCACTGAGCCGCCCAGGTGCCCCAAGTGCTAAACCCTTGATTTTGGCTCAGGTCATGATTTCAGCTCAGATCATGATTTCATGGTCATGAGCCCTGAGTCAGGCTCTATGCTCAGCATGTAGCCTGCTTAAGATACTCTCTCTCCCTCTGCCCCCTTCACCCCAACCCCCCCCCCCCCGCTTGTACTCTCTTTCAAAAATAAAAAATGAAAATAATAATAAATATTAGTTTCAGGTGTACAACATAGTGATTCAACAATTCTATGCATTACTCAGTGCTCATCACGATAAGTGTGCTCTTATCCCCATCACCTATTTCACCCCCCCCCCCCAATATCTCCCCTCTGGTAACCATCTGTTCTCCATAGTTAGGAGTCTGATTCTTGGTTTGTCTGTCTATCTGTTTCTCTCTTTTTGCTCATTTGTTTCTTAAATTCCATGTATGAGTGAAATCATATGGTATTTGTCTTCCTCTAACTGACTTATTCACTTAGCATTATATTCTCAGGCTCCATCCATGTCATTGCAAATGGTAAGATTTCATTCTTTATATGGCTGAATAATACTCCATCGTATATATGCCATATCTTCTTTATCCATTCATCTATTGATGGACACTTGGGCTGTTCCCATAATTTGGCTATTGTAAATAGTGCTGCAATAAACATGGGGCTGCAAGTATCCTTTGACTTAGTGTTTTTGCATTTTGGAGGTAAATATCCAGTAGTACGATTACTGGATCATAGGGTAGTTCTATTTCTTAAAGGAACTTCCATACTGTTTTCTATAGCAGCTGCATGAGTTTGCATTCCCACCAACAGTACACAAGGGTTCCTTTTTCTTCACATTCTCGCCAACACCTCTTGTTTCTTGTGCTTTTGATTTTAACCATTCTGACAGGTGTAAGGTGATATCTCATTATAGTTTTAATTTGCATTTCCCTGATGATGACTGATGTTGAGCAACTTTTCATGTGTCTGTTGGCCATCTGGACGTCTGCTTTGGAGACATGTACAGACTTTGTTTTAAAGTCTGTTTTGTCCGATATAAGTATTGCTACCTCGCTTTCTCATTGACATCCATTTGCATGACAAATGTTTCTCCATTCCCTCACTTTCAATATGGCGGTGTCTTATGTCTGAAATGTAAACTCAGGTATATTTAATAGATAGACATAGATATGGATGGGTTAGTGTGTGTCCCCTCCCCCATCCCTGCCCTCTGAGAGGTCATACAAGCAGTGATAATCCAGTAAGGACAAGCACATCTACTGCCCAGATCTAGGTTTTTAGATCAGAATTAAGACAATAATTATAAAATACTACATTCTATGTAATCTAAATATACAATACAGCTTTTATTTAAAACATAAAAACTGAGAGACCACAAAATTAACAGCGATTATATGCTGGGTGTGAGGATAATAGCTTTTTCTAATTTTGTTATGTCTTGTGAATTTTACAATGAGCTTGTATTAATTTTATAAAAGACAAGTGTATTTAACAATATTATGTAAGATATTTTTCATAGTTTTTTTTCCTCTAGGTAATCAGACTTTATTTGGAGACATTGATGATGGGAAAATTATGGCGACTCCTGGTTACAGTGTTTCCTTATTACTGAAAATAGGGTTAAGCAGAATGCTCTGGCACCCATCACAATGCCTAAAAAGCATAGAGAATTAGGCAACCATTACCATGGTCTGATTTTAGAATTTATCATCACCTCAGAAAGAAACCTCATACCCATTAGCAGTCACCCCTCATTCTGTACTTCCAGACCTAGGCAACCACTAATCTACTTTCTGTTTCTACAGAGTTGCTTTTTCTGGGCATTTTATGTAAACTGAACCATACAACATGTGATCTTCTGAGACTTGCTTCTTTCAGTTAGCAAATGCTTTTAAGTTCATGCATGTTATAGCATGGATCAGTACGTGATTCCTTTTTACCACCAGATAGCGTCCTATTATACAGATACACCACATTCTGCTTAGCCACTCATCAGTTGATGGACATTTGGATTGTTTCGACCCTTTGGCTTTCTTGAATCATACTGCTCTGAACATTCACATATGAGTGTTTGTGTGGGCGTATGTTTTCATTTCTCTTGGGCAGATACCTAGGAGTGGAAGTGCTAAGTCACGTAGGACCTCTAGGTTTAACATTCTGAGGATCTGCCAAATTCTCAAAGTGGTTGCATTGTTTTGCATTCTCACGATCAGTGCGGAGGGTTCCAATTTCTCCAGTTCTTGCCAACACTTTATATTGTCTGTCTTTTTTACTGACATCCAAATGTGTGTGAAGCAGTATCTCAGTGTGGTTTTGATTTGCATTTGCCTGATGACTATAATATGGGGAATCTTTTTGTGTGCTTATTGGCCATTATATATCTTCTTTGGAAAAATGTCTATTTGTATGAAAAGACTATTCTTTCACATAGGTGACTTTTTAATAATAAAATTTATTATTTATATTCTCATTATGGAAAATAATATATATAAGGGGCGCCTGGGTGGCTCAGTTGGTTAAGCGTCTGCCTTCAGCTCAGGTCATAATCCTGGAGTCCTGGGGTTGGGCCCCACATCTGACTCCCCGCTCAGTGGGAAGTTTGCTTCTCTCTCTCCCTCTGCCCCTCCCCCTGCCTGTGTTCTCTCTCTCTCATTCTCTCTCTCAAATAAATAATAAAATCTTAAAAAAAGAAAAAAGAAAAGCAATATATATAAACTTGTGGAAAACTTTAAAAATACCAAAAAGAATAAAGAAAAGAAAAAAATCCGTATTGCTACTACCTAAAGACAACTAGTTTTAACTGTTAAAATATGCAGTATGTGCATGTATGTGTTTGACTTGAATGGTATCACGCTGTAAATCTCATTCTGTGTTTTCCTTTATCACTCAAGATTTTGTTTGGTGTATACCGAGTCTGTTGCTTCTAACTAGTGCGTAGTAATTCATATTATAAATGTGCATTGGCCACATTCTAGATACCCATTCCCCTAATGATGAAACCTAGATTTGCCTGCAGCTTTGCAAACCATAAACACCACCGCGGCAAGCATCCCATTATATGCCACCTTAAGGGCAGAAGTGGTGTATACGCCACTCCCAGATATACACACACGGATGTGGATTTCTCTTTGCTGAGTCAAAGAGAATTTACGTTCTTACTTCCACTAAGTACCTCTAAGTGATTATTTCTAGAATGTCCTAACCAGTTTATACTTTCACCAAAACTGCAAGAGTTCCCACGTACCCTCGCACTTAGTAGCATATGTCTTTTTTATTTTTGTCATTGTGATGTAACATAGTTTTAAAATGTACCTGCCAGATTACTTTTAAGTTTGAGCACCTCTTCGTATACTTAGCCATTAGGCTTCTCTCTGTGTTCATTGCCTGTTGGGATACTTTCTCAATTTTCTGTTGAGTATCATTATTTTCTCTCTGATTTGCTCAAGCAAATATCAAATGGTTTTCACTGTTTTGATCATAATCGACAGTAAAATATATTTAACATTATAATCAACATATACACATTATCTATAATATATATCATATTAGTACATATGAAGATTATATGTAAATACAGTATATGTTGATTATATTAATATATAATTGTATATTAAGTCTATGTAATTAGATGTGATTAATTATGTTACTATGTATTGATATATTATGTATATGTAAATATTCTATTCCCCACAATACACATTGTGTATAATGTATATTTTAATTTGCATTTTATTTACATAACTTAAAAAGTCAATGACTGTATTTCTCTAATACTATGATCTCTGATACTTTTTTTTTTAAGATTTTATTTATTTATTTGACAGAGAGAGAGACAGCCAGCAAGAGAGGGAACACAAACAGGGGGAGTGGGAGAGGAAGAAGCAGGCTCCCAGCGGAGGAGCCTGATGCGGGAATCGATCCCAGAACGCCGGGATCACACCCTGAGCCGAAGGCAGACGCTTAACGACTGAGCCACCCAGGTGCCCCTGATCTCTGATACTCTCCATTCTATTCTACTTTATATTTTAGTGCGCATTGCAATCACTACACTGAATTTATCACCCAATAATGGTCTATAAATGAGAGTCTAAAATCAATTCTCCAATACAATCCCTAGTCAGTCTGTCATGTCTCTTAATTTTGCCAATGGGTACATGTTTATCAGAAATTTTTCATTTTGATGGACTCAAATTCATGCATTATTTGAGTCTGGGTGAGGACGTTTCCTTCCACTTCCTTCCATTTTCCTTTCATTTCCGCTTTCCTTCCACTTCGAGTTCATAGATATTTTCCTACATTTTCTTCAATTTGATTTGTAAGTTTAACTTTTGAATTTAGGACTTCAGTCTGAGACACCCCCCCCCCTTTTATTTTAATATAAGAAGGTGGTTTAACTTCATTTTATTTTTCTCCATAAAGTGAACTAATTTGCCCAGTACCGTCAATTAAACAGTTGGTTTTTGGTTTTGTTTTTGTTTTGCCATTCCTGTGTGGTGCCTTCCTTATCATATATCAGATTTCCACATAGCATGAATTTATTTTTACTTCTTGGTCCATTTGTTGGTTTTTACACTAGCGCTCTATGGTTTGATCACTTTTTCATGAGATTTATGTCAAAAACAAAAATGAGACAGGTAAGGAGATTGGTGTTTTTCAGTCAATGAGTGGAACATCCAAAATCCAAAGATCAGAGCGTCTCAGCAGGATGTTTTGCCTTAGACTTTTCTAGGGAGGAGTAAACAAGTTGCAGATGGGGTGATTTATGGTTGGGGTTGTTTTTCAAGCAGGAGAAGTCTCATTCAGTTATGTGAACAGGAAATGTTTTTCTCTGTGGTTAGCGAGTTTCAGGGGACAGTTTTAATCTTAGCAAATCAATCATGAGACAAAGAACGGGGAGTTGGAGGACCAGTGTCTGGCCTTGTCAGTGGATTCAGGCAAAAGGGGAAAGGTCTGTGTTTGGCCTTGTCAGTGCCCCGTCTTGTGCAAGACAGACATCATTTGTCTTAGAACACTCTTAGGGGTTAGAGTAATCACTGTGGGGTCTTGGTCAAGGCTCAGTGAAACTGTCCACAGAGTCAGCAATTCCTTGTTGGCACTCTCCTTGGAGCACTGGCTCAACCATCTGTGGAGCTCTGATGGTGGTCCGGAGCTGAGAAAGAGTTCTGGAGGCAAGGCATTTAGTTGGGAAGATAATTACAAGACAGAGGAAAAAAGAGATAGAGGCTGTATTAAGAAGCAAAACCAAGACTTGAGGCCAGTGGGAACCCATCTAGTGAATTTGAGAAATTGGGATGGAGCAGTCCTTTGATGGTCAGGACCATGGTTGCCATGCAATGACTTTCTTGGTTAGATGTGGAGGTCAGGGAGGTTTAGTCCAACAACCGGAGACCTTGAATGTTTGTAGGTAGATGAGGAATAGAAAAGGAAATGATAAGGAGGGCAGAAATGAAAAAGAAAGGGAAGGCATGACTCAAGGAAGTGCTGGAACTAATGGGTGATAGACAATGAAAGAACGACAAGAAGGATATGAAGGACTATGAAGGAGACCAGGTGGGAGAATCTGAGAGACTTGTGTTCCAGCTTTGGGCGGAAGCTGACCCCACTGTGATGTCATCTATTTGTTCCAAAGTCAGTGAGAAAGCAGTCTGTCTCATGTCATTATCAAAAGAGCCTCAGCTTAAGGTCTCCTGTTGGGGTGAATCTCCCCCAGCTTCAAAGTAAGACTCATGGGTTTGTTTTGTTTTAAGATTTTTAATTTATTTATTTGAGAGAGAGAGAGCACAAGTAGGGAGTAGGGCAGAGGGAGAGGGAGAAGCAGACTGCCAACACGGGGCTGGATCTCAGGACCCCGGGATTGTGACCTGAGCTGAAGGCAGATGCTTAACTGACTGAGCCACCCAGGCACTGCAAAACTCGTGTTTTTTAAGTTGTGAAAAATGAACCCAAAGTTGTACACCTTACAGTTTACAGCAGTGAGTGGTTAGGAAGACGGCACAGTGGTTAGGAAGAACAACATGGGTTTGAAATGCACAGGTTCTCTCGTTCACGGGTTTTTTTTCAATAGTTTTTTTCGATAAATGCAGCACAGTATTGCAAATGCATTTTCTCTTATGATTTTCTTAATTGTCCGATAGCCCCCCCCTTTTTTTTTTTTTTACAAGATTTACAAGTATCCCTCTCTATGGTGGTTGTGGAAGGAGTAAATTGTCCTGGTTGGTTTCTAATTGTTTGAGTTGCGAAGCAACAAAAACAAACTGAAAGAAAATTTGAACCAGGAACCAGAACCAAACCTTAATCAAAATCAAGCCCATATCAAAAGTAAACTACAAGAATACACTACTGCATAACGTGTTTTTAGTTTTTTAAATTAAGTTTTAAATTTTGATTCCAGTATAGTTAGCATACAGTGTTATATTAGTTTCAGGTGTACAATATAGTGATTCAACAAAAATTCTGTACATTGCTCAGTGCTCATCACAAGTACAGTCTTTAATCCTTATCACCTGTTTCACCCATCCCCCCACTCCCTTCCCCTCTGGTAACCATCCGCCTTTTTTCTATAGTTAGGAGTCTATTTCTTGGGGTGTCTGGGTAGCTTAGTTGGTTGTATCTACCTACAGCTCAGGTCATGATCCCAGGGTCCTGGGATCAAGTCCCATGTCACGCTCCCTGCTCAGCGGGGAGTCTGCTTCTCCCTCTCCCTCTTCCTCTTCCCCCTCCTCACCCCGTGCTCATTCTCTCTCTGTCTCAAATAAATAAAATCTTTTTTAAAAAGAAAGAGTCTATTTCTTGGTTTGTCTCCCTCTTTTTCCTTTGTTTAGTTTCGTAAATTCCACATATGAGTGAAATCATATGGCATTTGTCGCTCTCTGACTTATTTGACTTAGCATAATACCCTCTAGTTCCATCCATGTTGTTGCAAATGGCAGGATTTCAGTTTTTTACTGCTGAATAATATTCCATTGTATATAGATACCATTTTCTCTTTATTCATTCATCTACTGATGGACACGTGAGCTGTTTCCATAATTTGGCTATTGTAAATAATGCTTCAGTAAACATAGGGGTACATATATCCTTTCAAATTAGTGTTCTTGTATTTTTTGGGGTAAATACCCAGTAGTGAGATTACCGGATTGTAGGGTAATTCTATTTTTAAGTATTTGAGGACCCTCCATACTGTCTTCCCCAGTAGCTGCATCAGCTTGCACTCCCACCCACCCACAACAACCCTTGTTGTTTCACGATCCAACTATTAGAATGGCTCTAAAGATTGATCATTCCAAAGGTTGGTTGTAAAATGGTACGACCATTTTGGAAAACAGTTTTATCATCTCTTAAAAAATTAAACATCTGCGCACCATATGCCTTAGTATTTTCCCAAGAGAAAGGAAAGCACATGTCCATACAAAGACGTGTACACAACTGCTCGTAGCAACTTTACTTGTAATACCCCCGAACTGGAAACAACGCAAATATCCGTCAACAAGTCAATAAATAAACAAATCGGGCTGTAACCCCACCATGGAATACTACTCCGCCATAAGAAGGGATGAACTATGGGTATGACCAACAACCGGGATGAACCCCAAATCATGATGCTGAGCAAAAGAAACCAAAGAGAGTCCACACCAGATGCAAACCGATCTATAGCGACGGGAAAGTAGATCAGTGGTTGCCTGGGGGTGGGGTGGAGAAGTGGAAGGAGCGTTGCGGACACTTTAGGGGGTGATGAATAGTTTCATTATCTCCATTGTGGTCATGTTTTTTACTGGCATATGCATTTGTCAAAAATTACCAAATTATACACTTCGTATATGTGTCTTCTATTATATCCCATCTCAATTACATCTCGATAAAGCTAACAAAAGTAAAGAACAGAAACGTGAAAGACAAAATAGCCACAAATATTGGCAAGATGAAAAGATGTACGAGACTTCCAAGGGCAACTGGGTGGAAAAAAACGAATTTAAAAAAGCTGGAGGAATGCATCCTTCCCTACCAAATTCTAAATGACCAAAATGGACCTAAGAAGAGATGGAAAGTTTGCAGAAACCAAGTGTCATAAAAGAGATTTGGAAAGGGTATCAAGCAACTGTCCCTGAAATAAAAGCCGAATCAGAGAGATTAAGAGCTGAGATTTACGTCATCTAAAAGGGACAGATAATTCCAATGTTATTTGAACATTTACTCACCATAGAAAAGAGTGGAAACTCCCCCAATTCTTTTTATAAAGTTTATGTACTGTTAATAATAAAAAGGAGCAAAAATTCCAGATAAAATATTAGTGAATTGAATCCAGCCATGCAACAAACGAGCAATACAGCGTGGCCGAGTCCTGTAGTCCAGGATTGCAAGGAGAATTCAGTATCAGGAAGCTGATCAACATATTTCAACACAAGTTCTTCAGTAAGTTAAAAGAGAAAAATCAAATAATCATCTAATTTAATTCTTAAATGGCATTTGATAAAATTTGGCAGCTCTTCCTTTTAAAACATAGGAATAGTTGTGAAAGAATCTTTAAGGGGCAAAACACTACAGCTCCATCAGTGAAAATCAGGAACATGAACAAACATTTGTGGAGCAAAGGTACTCAAAGTCCCCTTCCCTGGCACCCCTTCTAGAATGCAAGCATCATGTGTCCAGGGACTTTGCTTTAGTCCCCCAGGTATCCTCAGCGCTCCCTGCCTGACTCTCAGCAAACATTCAGTGGACATTGGTCAGATGATCTAAACCATTAGGAACAAAGCAGGACTACCCGCTACTATTCTAATACTCTGCATTGTCTTGGAAATTATAACAGAAACTCTAGGACAAGGAAGTCAGGGACCTGGTATAACACTGGAAAAGCAAAGATAAAAACCATCTGTTTGTTGCTGATACTACTTTATAACCAGGAAGGCCAAGAGATTCTGATAAGAAAAATGCATTAGAATCCATAAAATTCATGAAGTTCATAAGGTGGTTTATAAGTTAAATGTACAAAATAACTGTTCTCTATTTTAGTAATAATTTCCTAGAAAAAGATACGGGGAGATTTTTTTCCATGCATAATAGCAACAAAATCTATTAAGTACTTGGAAGTAAATGTAACAAGATTAGAACCTATATGAGGGAAACTTATAAAAACCCTTTTTGAGAGCCATAAAATAAGATTTGAGCAAAAGGAAATACACATCATGTTCTTGACTGGGAAAAAAAATATAAAAATGTCTTCCTTTAACCCTCCTTTAACCCATAATAAGAGTAGACAAATAGATCACTAAAACGTATTGTCCCTAATATAAATATAATAGCATTCATATCGACAAAGGTATTATTTCAAATAGGTGGAAAATAGTAGATTGTTTATTAAATGGGGCTGGCACAACTGGCCAGCCCCCTGGATGAAAATAAAATTGAATGCCTATCTTAGCACCATCTCCAAAAAAAAATTCTATATGGATTAAAGCATAAACGTCCTTTAAGAAAATATAAAATACCACGTGTATAATCTAGGGGCAGGAAGACAATAAAACTGGAGATCCAAGAGCTATAGAGGAAAGGCGAGCATTTTGACTATATAGAAATTAAAATCATGTTTTGGAAAAAATACCGTAATCAAAGTTTATATATAATAACAAATTTAGAATCATTAAGGAGAGGAGCTTTGGTGGCTCAGTTGGTGACGTGTCTGCCTTCCGCTCAGGTCATGATCCCTGAGTCCTGGGATTGAGCCCCACATTGGGGCTCCCTGCTCAGTGGGGAGTCTGCTTCTCCCACTGCCCCTCACCCTGCTCTTGTGCTCTCTCTCTCTCTTTCAAATAAATAAATAAGTCTTTAGAATCATCAGGGAAATATAAATCAAAACCACAATGAGATACCACCTTAACACCTCTCAGAATGGCTAAAATCAACAACATGAGATGGGGGCTCAGTTGGTTAAGCACCAGACTCTTGATCTCAGGGTCATGAGTTCAAGCCCTGCATTGGGGTCCACTTTGGGTGTGGAGCCTACTCAAAAAAAAAAAAATTTTTTTTTAACCTACAACACAACAAACAACAGCTGTTGGCAAGGATGTGGAGAAAAAGCAACTCTGGAGCACTGTTGGCAGGAAAACTGGTGTAGCTACTCTGGAAAACAGTATTGAATTTCCTCAGAAAGGTTAAAAATAGAACTACCCTACAATCCAGCCATTGCACTACTAGGTATTTACCCCCAAAATACAAAAATACTAACTCAAAGGGATATATGCACCCCAATGTTTATTGCAACATTACAATAGCCAAATTATGAAAACAGCCCGTGTCCATCAACTGATGAATGGATAAAGAAGAAGCGGTTTATGTAGACAATGAAATATTGCTCAGCCATAAAAAAGGATGAAACCTTGCCATTCATTCTTTGGCTGGGGCTAGAAAGTATTGTGCTAAGTTAAATAAGACAGAGAAAGACAAATACCATATGTGGAATTTAAGAAACAAAACAAACGAGCAAAGGGGGAAAAAAGAGAGAGAGAAAGAGAGGCAAATCAAGAAACATGATGGTTACCAGAGGTGAGAGGATGGGGGTGGGTTAAAGAGGCGATGGGGATTAGGGAGTGCACTTGCTGTGATGAGAAACAGGTATTGTATTGAATCACTGTATTGTACACCTGCAACGAATATTACACTGTATGTTAACAGGAATTTAAATAAAAACTAAAAAAATAACAAATTAGAAAATACTGTAAAAATAATGAATTTTTCGTGATCTTGAATATACAAAGAACGCTTACACGTCAACAAAAAGGGATCAGTCAGACCAATGAAAACGTAGATTGTTCGCAGAGAGGCAAATCCACATGGCAACGAGCACGAGAAACTGCTCAAATGTGATGACCCTCGGGGAGATGCAAATTAGGACAACGATGAAATGACCCTTTAACCGGCAGCCTGGCAAAAAATAAAGGACATATTGCGTCTATTCCTTTTAAGGATATGTGATCAGAGGACTCTCAGATACTGCTGGTAGAAATGTTAGCATCAGACTTTCTGGAAAATAATCTGATAATAGCCAACAGTCCCTTTCCTGGGGACCTAGCCCACAGACATAAAAGCCTATATGTTCTATGAACTTTACTGTAGCATTGTTTTTATTAGGAAATAATAAAACAAATACGAAGTGAACGTGTATCAGCAGGAAGATAGATACATCCCCCAAACCATGGAATATCATATAGCCTTTATAAAGGCTGATTTAGAGATATACTGGTTGACTTGGATGAATTTCCACAAGATAATAAGAAAAACAAGATGGAGAGAAGAGCGTTTAATTCTAGCTTTGTAAAACAACCTATGTTTACAGGTATATGTTTATTTTGTATGTGACGAAACTTAAGGAAAAGACAGGATGACATCAATTAAGTCGTCCACCTCAATCACCCTGGGCCATGGTGTGAAAGTAGGGAAGGCTGTAGTAGCGGAAAAGAAGGAGAATGAGAAGAGAAACAACCAAAAAGCTAATGACAAAAGACTGCATTTTTTAAAAAAGTATATATTTTTGTAAAATTATAAGTGGGTGTTTTCGCAATTTTACCTAGAGTCGATTCTTATTTGCAGATTCTAGAGTTCCCAGTTTGCCTACTTACTAAAATTTATTCGTAACTCCAAATCAATCAGCAGAAACATACATTAAAACAAGGTTATGATCAGTTGATGAAAATGTGACCAGAGGCTCACAAGAACCTATGCCTGTGTTTCCTTTAGAAGCAATGGTTCAGGGGACACTTGGGTGGCTTAGTCCATTAAACATCTGACTCTTGGTTTCAGCTCAGGTCGTGATCTCAGGGTTGGGAGATCCAGCCCAGCATCAGGCTCCGTGCTGGGCGTGGGGCGCGCTTAGGACTCTCTCCTTCTCTCTCTGCCCCACCCCCACTGCCTCTCTTCAAGAATGTATCTAGCACACATAATGGGATCTGACTTGTGTCTAGTTTTAAAAGATGAGGTAAGGAAGAAAAGATATTATGTTTTCCGTGCTGAAATACTTGAGCGTTCTTAACAGCTATATTTATCTTGTTCGCAGTCATCTTATTAAATCTTCTGGTTAGTTCTGGGAATTTGCTGATTTCTTTGGATTGTATGCTCAATACAATGATGTCACATCTTAGTCTCATCATTTCCAACAGCTACTTCTTGTATTTTTTTATACCTTTATATATTATCAATACTTTTTAAACAACAGGAAAAAATGGTGAAAATGAGCTTCCTTGTAATTTTTCTGAGTTGAAGAAGAATAACTTTGGGGCCAGGCACATCATTTTGCCCAATCAAGTGTCCTGGAAGCGCCCCCTTGTGGAAACTTCATGACAGGCATTGCAATTTTCAGTGTTGGCAATTAATTTAGAATTTTTGAATCCAATGTGTGAGCCAGATACAGTGGAAGGGCTGCCAGTTTATGGCCTCTACTCTAGAATCTTGCCATTGAGTATAATCTTGATTTTTTTTTTTAAACTTAGTTACTTTTTTCATTATCTTACCAGGTGAGCGTTAATAGTTGTTCAGGTTTCCACAGCAACTGCTAGTGTATTGTATTCACCATTTATTCAAGTGTTAGTTGGAAATTTAAATGTGCTTAAAATAAAAACTAGAAATTATATGGATGATGCTGCTAGCTACACAGTAGAAATAATAGCTTCTGGTAAACTCTACCATTAGAAACATGTCTGCCTGGTTCACAACTCAGTATTAAAAAGAAAAAAAAATGTTAATCGTTTTAGAAAGAAAAAAATGGCATTTGTAAAGATTTTGGATTACTTTGATACAATTTTTAGTTTCAGTTAAATTTTCTTAAGTTCTCAGCAAAAGAAAAACAAATTAGATAGAGAAACGAAAGAATTAAGGAACCTCAAAAGTGATAAAAAAAAAAAAAAAAGTCACACAACCTAGAGGAATTTTCGTCCTTTTGAAGTCGGCTGAATTTCTGGAACTTAATTTTCTTGCAGATATACAGAGAAAAAATTGTTTTTGAACTACTCTGCTGGCTCATCTGCATAGAGTTACCTGGCTTAGCTGCAAGGTACTTACTGATTCTTCTAAGAATGGTCAGAAACTTACGGGCTTACGGGGCCACGCATCGATAAGGAAGCAGGACAAGTGAACCCTGACAGGTGCGTGCACCCTCTCTAATAAAGCTGGTTTCTGTTTCGTGTCACCTACCCGTTGTTGTCCCATGGGAATGTGAGCAATGTGGCCAGATTTCCCAATCCCTCAAGGGAAGTCAGATGTCCATACTTTTTATGTAAAATTTCCCAATTTTTAAACTATGCAGGCAAATGTACTAGATCAGTGAACTGGGCTTGACCCCCAGATTAGTAGTTTGCAACCCCTAATCAAAGGATTAAACTGTTCTCCTGGTAAAGGACTTCAGAGATTAAGCATGCAGAAATCAGAAGCATGTTGACTGTTAAAATTTCACCTGCCATCAGTGGCCCAGTGGTGCAGTGGACCATAAGTTCTGTTCTTTATGTCCTTCTCCTCCATTTAGAAATGTAAAGATATTCTGAATTTCACTTGTCTTTTAAGAATGCAGCTCTTTGCCAAGCATTCTTACAAAGAGCTTATCAAAAAGAGCCAACACTCTTTCAATGTTGGTACTATTATTTGATGTTTAAAAGCTCAAGAAGTCAGTTCCATTATGAAGTTTCAAAAAGCCCACTCCTAAATTCAAAAAGATAATGTTGAACTTCTGGGTCAGGAGCTGGTGGAGGACATTGAAGGATGACCACTCCAATGAGAAACGTCTTCACCTGGCTCAGAGAGGCACGCAACAGAGAACAGTATACAGAGCCACGTAGGGCCAAAGCACTTGGGGATGGAAATCCTTTTGAAATGAGTATAAAATTGGAATTTTAGTATATATACATTTTGGCTAACTGCTTACAAAAAAAGTTCTGAGGATGGCGTGGGCATTCAAGTTTCTCTGTCAATCTATGTTATACAGGAGGGTTGTCAACCTGCTCTGAATGGGTACCCAGTTCTGGAGCAATCATTGCTAGCATTTCAGAGATAACGTACCCAATTTCCATGCAGCTTTATTTGTTTGTGTGCGGAAAGCATAGTGCACATGTAATCCCTCTCTCTTTTTTGGTAACTGGATTGATAGGAGGATGGATCAGTCCGGGTCTTAGAAGGAGACACTTAGGGAAGGTGGAAGATGAGAAAAGTATAAAGAATAAGACACTTTGCAGTTTGACCCAAAGCAGCCCTGATCATGTCATGCAAAATATCTTGTGAACGTTTTGCTAGTTGCCAGTCTCCGTTAAAAAGACGGAGGAGGGCGTCTGGGGGGTTCAGTTGGTTAAACATCTGCCTTTGGCTCAGGTCCTGATCCCAGGATCCTGGGATCGAGCCCCACATTGGGCTCGCTGCTCAGTGGGGAGTCTGCTTCTCCCTCTAATTTGCCCCTCCCCACTGCTCGCTCGCTCTCTCTTTCTTTCAAATAAATAAATAAAATCTTAAAAAAAAAGAAGAAGAAGAAGATAGTGCTCGCTTTGGCAGCACGTGTACTAAAATTGGAAGGATACAGAGAAGATTAACGTGCCCCCCGTGCAAGGATGACATGAAAATCCCTGGAGCGTTCCGTATTTCTTCAACTGTGCCATTTTATTTTGTTCCTTTCCCTCCCTTTTATAGAGAAATCAAGGTCTAGAAGTTAAAAAAAAAAAAAAGACAGAAGATAAAGGATATCCAAGTACCATGGTTGTAATCCTATGATTACCTTTTTCAATTTTATCCTGTATTCTTCAGGACTATTTGAGAGGTTTGAGCTTTAAAATTATCTAGTACCAGTAGAATCCCAACATTAAACACCTAGTTGGTAGTGAAACTGTTATATCAGGTCAATATTCTGTTAAAAAAAAGTAAATCTGGGAGTGCCTGGGTGGCTTGGTTGGTTAAGTGCCTGACTCTTGATTTCAGCTCAGGTCATGATCTCAGGGTCATGAGTTTGAGCCCTGCATCGGACTCTGTGCTGGGCATAGGGTCTGCTCAAAATTCTCACTCTCCCTTTGCGCCTCCCCCTCCCACAAAAAAATAAATAAAAACAAATTTAAAAAGTAAATCTGTTGCTAAACCGTATGGTGGGGCAATACAAACTTTCTTTAAAATTTAAAATAAAGATTCGACATTCCCTCTATAAATCCTGTTAACAGGCAATAGTAAGCCATGGTTTCAAACAAAGTAACGGGGGCGCCCGGGTGGCTTAATCAGATAAGCCCCCGACTCTTAGTTTCAGCTCAGTTCCCGATCTCAGGGTCACAAGATCCAGCCCTATGTCGGGCTCTGCGCCCAGTGCAGAGCCTGCTTGAGATTCTCTCTCCCTCTCCCTCTGCCCCTCCCGCTCGTGTTCTCTCTTTCTCTCTCAAATAAATTGTTTTAAAAATAAAAAAATAACAAGTAGAGAATATACTTAACACTCCTCAATGTATTAGTATGCTCTTAATAAAAGGGCTTCTTTAGAGGCATTGTATTTGCTATTCGAAGAAGGAAAGTTACACATCTTTTTGATGAGTGGTTTCCCACGGTAGAAAGAACATTGAATTCCGGGTCTACAGGCCACCTTCAAGCTTCAAGCTTCATCTTCTCTCTTACCAGCAATGAGAACCTTGGGCAAGTCCTAATTCTCAAACTTATTTTTCTCATCACTAAAATGAGAGGCTTGGATTTCATGATTTCTGGGGTTCAATCCCACTGTAAACAGCTGTACTTGCATTTATTTTTATTCTTAAGGGTGCCCCTTATTAGGCTATTTGATGGAACCGTAAAATAAGATACCATTTTTGTAGCAGAAGACATATAGTATATGAAACTGGGAAAACCCCTTTAAATACAGAGTTATCCCATGAGCCGTCATATCCCCCAGAGAAGCTGAAGTACAATCATCTTAGGAGGAATGCCATGCTTTACATATAATTTACATTCCTCTTCAGAAGCTACAGTCTTTTCAGATAACCTTTCCGGATGCAAAATTTAAAATCAAATATGGAAGGTACAGGTTTCCAGCTATGGAGTAAATCATGGGGATAAAAGGTACAGCATAAGGAGAGAGTCAATGACATTGTAATAGTTTTGCGTGATGACGGATGGTGGGCATACTCGTGGTGAGCGGAGCATAACATATACACTTGTCGAATCACCGTATTGTACACCTGAAACTAATTATGTGTCAATTGTACTTCGATTTTTTAAAAAATTCGATTTAAAATTTAATATTTAGGGGCACCTGTGTGGCTCAGTCGGTTAAGTGCCCAACTCTTGGTTTCTGCTCAGGTCATGATCTCAGGGTGGTGAGACCAAGCACCGAAGTCAGGCTTTTCACTCAGCGGGGAGTCTGCTTGAGGTTCTCTCCCTCTCCTTCTGCTCCTCCCCCTGCTCACACACACACTCTCTCTCTCTTTTCCAAAATAAATGAATGAAATCTTCAAAACTAAATGAATAAAATTTAATATTTAAAAATGTTTATATTAAACTACATATGAAAATTTTCAAATATGCAAACAGTTGCTGAATGTAAATTCCTATCATTCATAGACATGTTACTAAAAGGATGACAACGTTTGAATACATTTGTTCTGTGTATTTTTACTGGGCTTCTCACTTAGGTAGGTGAGCGAGTTGGTGTTTGCATAATGTGCCGTACAATTTAGACTGCTGAAAGACATGTCGATATTTTAACAAATCGTATTTATAAAATGGTGTTTATAGAGACAGGATTCTATGTAATCTTAGCAGTTACTGTTAGCATTCAGATTCCAGTTAATCAGCATTCTATTTGATCTTACAGTCTGCTAATGTTTAGCCCTTAACATCCTTTCTCCTAAAAAAAAAGAATGACTTCACCTTTTTCATTATAAACCGTCCAAAAGATATCCTCACAGTAAAAATTTGTGTGTCGAACTTTCTCCTCTTTAGTTGGCGTTGAATGTAGTCCGATTATGACTTTTTCTCAGGGTTCAACATCACTTGCCTTGGTGACGTGATGATATCACCTGAATGCTTTTTATCAACAGTTGTCTGGAACTTGAAAAGTATCTGTAGTTACATGAAAACTTTACGTTTCATTTTCAGATATTCTGTTCTTTTAAATAATTGGGATAGTGGAGTACACCAAGACTCTAATGGTTTCGATATGATGAAAACACTGCTGGCAAGAATTTAAGTCAATTAGATTCAAGTAAACAATGTGTATTAGTGATGTAAATACCAGGTCTTTCTAATCTAGTTCCTTTTCTCTGAGATGCTTCAAACCCTTTATGACTATTTAATATATTACATGTTTTCTATATTATTATTAGAGAGAGAGACTATGTATGTGTGTGTGTGTTTTTATAGAGAAAGAGAGAGAAATAGAGAAAGAGAGACTTTTTAAGACTTTCCGTTTAGCCAGGCAGAAAGAATGATCAAACAATATTCAAATGAATTTTCTACTGTCTATTATCCATCTTAACAAGATGTTATCACAAGAAGAGCTATACCTAACTTTATTTTACATCATATCACCTGTAGTGGGCTCTGTGGCGTTCCTTAAAAAGATATAGCCGTGTCCTAATCCCTCGAACCTGTGAATGTTACCTTGCAGATGTAATTAAGTTAAGGATTTTGAGATGGGGAGATGATCCTGGATTCTCTGAATGAGACTTAAAGGCCATCACAAGTGTCTTTATAAGGGGAAGCAGAGGGAGATTTGATACATGCAGAAAAGAAGAGTAGAAAGCAACATGCACAAGGTGGGAGAGATCAGGGGCGGTGCAGCCCCTGGAAGCTAGGAAAGGCAAGAAACAGATCCTTCTCTCTCCTAGAGCCTCTGGAAGGAGCCCCACTCTGCTGACACCTTGATTTTGGACTTCTGGCTTCCAGAACCGTAAGAGATGGATTTCTGTTCTAACCCAGTTTGTAGTTATTTGTTATGGCAGCTCTAGGAAACTAATACATTACCCTTGTTACACCACTTTCAGATGTGTTTCTAGGACATCAACTGCTTTAAAATTGTCTGCTCTTTCATAGTTGCTCATATTTATTTGTTTTAATAGCAGAAGCTTTAAAAAAGTGCTTCAGAAAGGACTATTATATTCTGGATTCAAAGATGATTGAATCCGTGACAACAAATTGTAATATTTCCAGATCTCATTGAATGAGGTTTCAATGGTGCATTGTTTCTCCAGATCACGTCGTTTAACTACGTAGACCCTGGTAGCTACTAAGAATTTTGTATCTATTAATTAAAAAAAGATACCATATATTATCCTAGCACAGAAAATGAATTTATAGGGTGAAAACAACTAAAATTGGCGAGTAAACATTTTAAAAAATCTTAATAGCACAACCAATGATAATACGGTAAGAAATTATACAGCGAAAAGTGAAGAGAAACCAATTCCTCAGGAGAGAAGGATGGAATCAAAGCCCAGGACATTAGGAGGAAGTCTCGTTGGACAGGATGGCTGGAAGTAGAACAGCCCTCACAAAATTATAGCCAGTTTTCCAGTCACCTGGTTTGACACGGGTATCTCAAGCCTTAAACTGGCTTTAAGGTGAGTCTTAATTGGTAGTAACTGAGGAAGCTGACAGAGGCAAAAGCAACTCTTCTTTGAAGTAAAGTGCCCCCATTCTTGGCCTCAAGTTCTACCTCCAAATAATTTTTTAAAAGATTTTATTTATCTGGTAGAGAGAGAGAGAGCAGGAGGGCAAGGGAGAGAGAATCTCAAGCAAACTCCACACTAAGCAGAGAGCCTGATGTGGGGCTCGATCTTAAGACCCTGAGATCGTGGGGCGCCTGGGTGGCACAGCGGTTAAGCGTCTGCCTTCGGCTCAGGGCATGATCCTGGCGTTATGGGATCGAGCCCCACATCAGGCTCCTCCGCTATGAGCCTGCTTCTTCCTCTCCCACTCCCCCTGCTTGTGTTCCCTCTCTCGCTGGCTGTCTCTATCTCTGTCAAATAAATAAATAAAAATCTTTACAAAAAAAAAAAAAAAAGACCCTGAGATCGTGACCTGAGTTGAAACTAAGAGTCAGATGCTCAACCAACTGGGCCACCCAGGCATCCCTACAAATAATTTCTAATATAGTGCCCAAACTATGGCCAAAGAATATCAGGAAACCCCCCAAAATCAGACTCTCTGAGCAAGAGAAAGCAGAAAAACAAACAGAAAGAGACCCACAAAGCCGTCAGGCTTTGAGGTTATCAGGCACAGGCTATGAAACAGCTGTGCAAGCTAAGTTTAAGAAACAAGTTTGAAGGTATCTTCAGGAAAAGAGAGCGTTAACTGGGTCCCAGGTTGTTCTAACTAAGCAATCCAGTGAAAAAGCAAAGAATGTCAGATTGGGGAGACAAAATGACGGAAAATACGGAAGAGAAGGTAGATTTAGAAGAGACAGTAGGAGACGGTCGGAGTCCCCCAAGGGGAGTTGATAAGAGGGCGAGGGCAATGCTTGAAGAATGATGGCTGAGAATGTCACACAGATGATAAAAAACAGCATATTAGCCAACTGTATAGGGTGGTTACACTGGTTGTTGGCTTCATATTCACATTTTTATTTATTAAATTTTTTATTTTGAGATAATTATAGATTTACATGTAGTTGTAAGAAATAATACAGGGGGATCCCTTGTAACTTTGAACCCACTTTCCTCCAAGGAAATAACTTGCGAGCTATATATAGTACAATATTACCATCAGGATACTAACATGGATACAGTCAAGATACACAACGTTTCCACCACCACGGGGATCCCTGCTGTTGCTCTTTCCCTCCAGCTCCACCCACCCACCTCCTTAACCCCTGGCAACTATTAATCTGTTTCCCATTTCAATCATTTTATCATTTCTAGAATGTTCTATAAATGAGATCCTAGAGTAGGCAGTCTTATAGATTGCCTTTTTTCACTCAGCATTAGTTCTCTGGCTATTCATACAGGTGGCTGCATTGCTTTTTATTGGTGAATGCTGTTCCATGGTATGGATGGACCATAGTTTGGTTAACCATTCATCCATAAAAAAATATCAGGGTTCTTTCCAGTTTGGGGCTATTATGAAGAAATTGCTAGAAATACTGTGTACAGATTTTCATGTGAATGTAAGTTTTCAAAGTTCTTTACAAATGTCCAGGAGTGCAATTGCTGGGTCATAATTAGTTTTTGTTTTTTAAGAAAATAGCGAGCTGCTTTCCAGAAGTAATGTACAGGTGGTCCACTTTCTCTGCATCCTTACCAAGATTTGGTATTGTCACTACTTTTTCATCTTAGCCATTAAGCGTATAGAGACATCTCATCGTAGATTTAATGTGCATTTCCTTAATGGCTAAAGATGGTGAACATCTCCTATGTATTTCCCATCTGTGCATCCTCTTTGGTGAAATGCCTGCTCATATCTTCGGTCATTTTCTAATTGGATTGTGCAGTTTGGGGGGGTTTTTGTTTTGTTTGGTTTTGTTGCCGTTTTGAGAGTTCTTGATATATTTTAGAAAAAATCTTTTGTCTGATATTGTGGTTTCCAAATAAATTCTCCCAGTCTGTACCTTAACTCTTCATCCAGGATCTGTCACAGAGGAAGTTTCTAATTTTGATGAAGTCCTATTTATTGATTTTTTTTTCCTCTTACAGATTGTGTTTTTGGTGTCGAGTCCAAGAATATTTTTCCTTCTCCTCGTTCCCAAGGAATTTCTCATATGTTTTTTGCTAAAAGTTTTAGAGCTTTACATTTTACATTTAAGGACAAGATCCATTTTTAGTTAATTTTTTGTAAGGTATGAAAATGAGATCAAAGGGGTTTTTTTTCGGGTTTTTTTTTTTGTTGTTGTTGTTTGTTTGTTTTTTGCCTATGGACGCTCTAATCCTCCAGCACCATTTGTTGAAAAGGCTATCTTGCCTCCATTGAATTATTTTTGCATTAAAAAAAATCAGTTGGACATGTTTGTGTGGGTCCATTTTCTGCATCTATATTCTGATTAACCTCTTTGTCTATCCCTTCACCACACAATCTTGATTACTGTGGCTATATGTAGTAGGCTGAATAGTGGCCCCCAAAAAGATATGATCATAACCTAATCCCCAGAACCCATGAATATCCCCTTAGATGACAAAAGAGTAATATTACCTTAAATGACAAAAGATGTGATTAAGTTAAGAACCTTGACAGGAAGTTTCCAGTGAAACCATCTGGGCCTGAAGATTTCTTTTGGGGGTGATTTTTAATTACATACGCATAGGGTTAACAATCACAGAGCTATTCAAATGATCTATTTCATACTGAGTAAGTTGTGGTAGTTTGTGTTTTTCACGGAATTGGTCTATTTCATCTAAGTTACCAGATTTATGTATATAGAGTTGTTCATAGTACTCCCTTCCTACCCTTCTGATGCCCACAAGGTCTGTAATGATATCCCATTTCATTCCCAATATTGATCATTTGTGTCTCCCCCCCCCGCCTTTGTCAGTCTTTTCAGAGGTTTGTCGACTTTATTGATCTTTTCAAAAAATCAGCTCATTTTTTCATTGATTTTTCTCTATTATTTTTGTTTTCAATTTCATTGATTTCTGCTCTAATCTCTATTCCTTCCTCTTTCCTACATGCTGTGGATTTTATTTTGTTCTTCTTTTACTGGGTCTTGAGGTGAGAGGTTAGATGATTGATCTGAGAATTTTCCGCTTTTCTAACCTATGCGTAACAATAAATTTCCCCTCCACTCTGCCTTAGGTGTGGCCTACGAATTGTAACATGCTATTAAAATTTGCATTTTAATTTTCATTCAGTTCCTTTTTATTGTTGCTAAAACTATGTATTTTTATTGTCCTTCAGTTCAATTTCTTAAATTTCCCTTGAGACTTCCTCTTTAATACATGAGTTATTTATAAATGTGTTGCCTAGTCTCTGTTTGCTGGAGACATACCTGTTCTCTCTTGCTATCAGTTTCTAGCTTGAGTCCATTGTCATTGCAGAACATGTCCTATGATTTATATCCTTTTACATTTACTGAGGTTTGTTTTAGGGCCTAGGATATGGTCTACGTAGGTATATTTTGTGGGCACTTGAAAAGAAAGTTTATTGTGCTTTGTGGGGTGAAATTCTATAAATGTCAATTGGATCCTGGCTGATGGTGTTGTTGAATCCTTCTACAGCCCTGCTGATCTCCTGTCCAGTTGTTCTATCAATTTCAAGAGGGGTGTTGAAGTCTCCAGCCCTAATCCGAGTGTTGTCTCTTTCTCCTTTCAGTTTTAGCCACACATTCAGAAGCGCTGTTGTTTGCATCAGACACACTTAGGATTCCGACGTCTTCTTGATGGACTGACCCTTTAATTACGATATCAAGTCACTCTCTGTCTCTGGAAATTTTCTTTGATCTGAGTTGTCTCCTTCTGATCTGTAGCCACTGCAGCTTTCTTTTGATTGTTTGCACAATAAATGTTTTTTCTCTCCTTTTACTACTGAGCCGTCTACTTGGTTATACTTAAAGGGAGGTTCTTGGGCACCTGGGTGGCTCAGTTGGTTAAGATTAGTGTGGGAAAGGAGAGACCTGGTCTTCTGCTCAGGTCATGATCCTCAGGTCCTGGGATCAAGTGCCACATCGGGCTCCCTGCTCAGTGGGGAGCCTGCTTCTCCCTCTTCCCCCCCCCCCCCCCCGCCGCTTGTGCTTGCTCTCTCGCTCTCACAAAAATAAATAAATAAAATCTTTAAAAAAATAAATAAAGGGAGATTCTTGTAAATACATATGGCGGGGCTGTGGTGGGGCTGTTTTTAGCCCACTCTGCCAATCTCTATCTTTTAATTGGTGTATTTAGACCATTTATATTTTATAATTTTTGATGTGCTGGGGCTTAAGTCTGCTATTTCATTTTTTGTGCTCAGTTCTCTGTTTCTTTTTCCTGCTATTCTGTGGGGTTTCTTGAGTATTTTTTATCAAGGTAAATCAAAATAGATTTCTCTGTAGTGGTTGAAGTGTGTCTCTTTGTATAGCTTTTTAAGTGGCTGCCCTGTGTGTGTGTTTGCTGTCATTCAAATGTCATTCTTTTCCTTAAGGCGGTGTTTCTCTCTCCCTGCTTTCAAGACTTTGTGGTTTTTCAGAAACTTGACTATCATGTAAACGGTGTGATTTCTTTAGGTTTACCCTGTTTGGAGTGGACTCAGCCTCCTGAGTCTGTAGATTTACGTATTTTGTAGATTGGGGGCAGTTTTCAGTCACTGTTTCCCTGAGTACTTTTTCAGCCCTCTCTTCTTTTTACCCTCCTTTTGGGTCTCTAATAACATGAATGTTAGATCTTTATGATAGAGACTGGATTCACACAGGTGTGACCTGATGGCCTCCCCACAGCTGTGCTTCTCCCTTCCCTCCCCAGGGCTTCTCCGGTGCTGGAGTGTGGGGTGCTGGGAGAAACTGCTCCATGTCCAATCATGCAGAACCCAGAAGTGCGGGAGTATAAGGCTGCCTGGGGCAAACTCTCTCTCTCTCTCTCTCTCTCTCTCTTTTTTTTTTTTTTAAGATTTTATTTATCACAAGCAGAGGGAGCGGCAGGCAGAGGCAGAGGGAGAAGCAGGCTCCCCACTGAGCAGGGAGCCCGAAGGGGGACTCAATCCCAGGACCCTGGGATCATGACCTGAGTCGAAGGCAGACGCTTAACTAACTGAGCCACCCAGGCGTCCCTGGGGCAAACTTTTGGCTGAGGGACACGGGAGCTAGGGATAAATGCTTCCCCCTTCTCCCTGCAGATTAATGGTTCTGTGGAACCAAAGACTCATTGAACCCCGGTGGCGCTGTTTGGGACCATCTCCCAGCATTGGTTCCTCCTTCTCTGCCTCGTACCCCTCTTGCTTGCTTTTCTCCAGGGGCTCACACTCCCCTTCTTAGGTCTTTGTCTCAGGCTCTGCTTTCTGGGATACGCCTCAGCTTCAGCTATGCTTCAGTTCTCTCCTTTCCCACACTAATCTGGCAAGCCCACGTTCTCAGTTTTAATCAGTCCTGCAGAAAGCCTGAGAAAGTAACACTGACCTTTAACTGCCTCTTAGAGAAAACACACTGTTCCTATCGTCACTGATAGAAAGAAGGTCCTGCCCCTACTTTTTATCATCATCTCCCCCCTTCATTTTTTTCTCCTTTGATCCAACTTTAGATAGAAATAAAATAAGTAAAAGTTCAGTTTAATAAAACAAAAATGTCAAGGTCACCTATGTTAAAAAAAAAAGAGAGAGAGAGCGAGAACACAAAAAACAAAAAGCAAAACTACAGAATTTCAGTATTGCAAAACATCCGTACAGTCCCTGTAAGGTTGATTTAACAAGATCTGATCTAGATTTCCCAAATTAAATTTTGGAACCAGAGTCAGCTGTTAGAGATCTAGACCGTGCTCAAAAATCCGTTCATCCGGTCATCGCATCTAGTTCAGAGTTCCATGAAAGGTCAGGAACATATCAGAAGAAAAGTTTTTTGAAATACAAAACTATTTAGATCCCATCTATTCCACCGTTGGAAAATGAATGACAGCATCTCTTTGAGGTTAGAACGAATTACCCACGCAAACATAGGTCCTGGCTACTATTGCTATGTAACAAATGACCTCAACAGTCTGTGGTTTTAAAGTAGCCATGTTATCTTGCGCTCATTTTTATAGGTCAGGAATTGGGGAAGGGTTTGGCTGGGCAGTTCTCATTTGCAGGTTGTCATGCGGTTGCAGTCAGAGAGGGTTGTGCCGCCGTGCTCCAAGAACTCAGCAGGGTCAGGGTTGTTTAAAATGAAGCATTCACCAGGCTGTGGGCCATGGATACTGCCTGTCACCTGGGAGCTCAGCCAAGACTGTCCACCGGAGCAGCCACATGTGGCCTAGCAGGGGAGTTGAACTTCTTACCTGGCGGCACAGAAAGCATCCCGAGAAAACCAAGGAGGGGCGCCTGGGTGGTTTAGTCAATTAAGTGTCCAACTCTTGGTTTTGGCTCAAGTCATGATCTCAGGGTCAGGAGATCGAGCCCAGCGTCAGGCTCTGTGCTCAGCACAGAGTCGGCTGAGATCCTCTCTCCCTCTCCCTCTCCCCCTCCTGCTTGTTGTTCTCTCTCTCTGTCTCTCTCTCAAATAAATAAATCTGAAAAAAAAAAAAGCACACACACACACACACACACACACACACACAAAACAGGCAGATGTGGCCTAACTTCCAGTGTCGCAATGTCACTTCTGCTTTGCTTTATTGATTACAAACATGTCATCAAGGCCAGCCCAGATTTAAAAGGGAGAGACAGAGACTCCATTTTTAGTGGGGAAAAATGTCAAAGGACTCGAGAGCAAGTTTTTTTTTTTTTAAGATTTTATTTATTTATTCGACAGAGATAGAGACAGCCAGCAAGAGAGGAAACACAAGCAGGGGGAGTGGGAGAGGAAGAAGCAGGCTCATAGCGGAGGAGCCTGATGTGGGGCTCGATCCCACAACGCCGGGATCACGCCCTGAGCCGAAGGCAGACGCTTACCCACTGTGCCACCCAGGCGCCCCGAGAGCAAGTTTTTTAACTACTTTACTAACTATGTTTACTCATGGAACTCTAAGGAAAGAGATTGCATTTATGACCAATAATACAAGATAAGTTTCAGAGGCCAAGGTAGGGAGGGTATAGATGAAAGGACAAGTTCATCTCACTTTAAAATATATATATATATATATATATAATTATTTTTTATTTTCGAGAGAGAGCAAGAGAGCATGGGGGTGGGTCAGAGGGAGAGGGAGAGAGAGAATCTCCAGCAGACTCCCTGCTGAGCACGGAGCCTGACTCACGAGCCTGAGATCACCACCTGAGCTGAAATCAAGAGTCAGAGGCTTAACCGACTGAGCCACTCGGGCAACCCATATTCATCTCACTTCTTAACAACCTCAGAACAACAGACGTGGTCTGGCTTGGGAGATAACTGGACACCCAAAAGCATGTGCTGCTCTCTTCTCTCTGATGCAGACATATTTGCCCACACCGGGGTTGGGGTAGGGAGGCAGGGAACACCTGGGGATAGGCTGTCATGTTCGGGAGGTTAGAACATTTCTCACCCAGTGACAGTCTGAAAAATCCAGGCAACATCTTGATTGTTCTGGCTTTTGTCAAGTACTAACCTAACCGCCGCGGTCAAGGGGCAAGGTACAGAATTGTTGCGTCACGTAAATATAACCATATAATTCTCAAATACAAAGTTAGGAAGAATATTTGGAGTGACAAAAACTAAGTCACAAACATTTGATTTCTGCTTAAATAGAGCTAAATAAATAATTTTCATGCTTTCATGTTGATACCACCATCCTTGTCCACCTATACTACCTTTCTGGTTATCAAAAGGTGGAAAAACAAATTAAGAATAAGGAATGTATGGATGCGTTTTTACATTCAGAATATACTTATACTATTTCTTCTGTGACAAATAATCTGAAAAAAATTATCCACCACAAAGCACTCCCTACAAATCAGGAGCCCTTGTGATCTGGTCACCAAAGATAGGACCCTAACACGACTCAGTCCTTTTGGGGATGAGTAAAGTGTCAGACATTTAAAAAAATAATAATCCAGATTTGACATGATCTAAGAGGAATCTGGTCTGCTCAGATGAGAGCAGGGACGATATGCATGATCTTTTCATCCTGAAGTCCTTCTCAAAACTCAAACAGGTGTAAATTCAAAAAAAAGAGAATCTCTTTTTTGTTTTGCAAACCTTTTATATTAGAAAGAAATCAGAATTCTCAGGAAAAATCTGAGAAAGAACAAAGTGATAGTTGTATTAGAAACATTCTTCTCGTTCTGTAGAAGAACTTTAGCAAACGTTATAAAAATCAAATACGTCAAGAACATACATATTAACTCTCAGTATATAATCCAGCAGGCCTCAACATAAGGGTAGCTGTGAGTTAATTTTAATTTTCTCATTTCCAGTTAAAATCTTATATTGTGGATATAAATCAAGATTTATCTCTTTTTACATTTAAAGACTTACTGTGCCTAAGAGCTGAATTTAGCACTAGTCTGGGTCCTCCAAAAAGCACACACCAAGATGAGATTAACCATGTAAGGATTTTATTAGAGGAAACACTTATGTAAAAGGAAATCGAGAGCCAGAATGGCTGGGAGAGGATTGAGTCCAACCCTGAGTGAAGTAAGAGGGACAGAAGGTTGGGTGGAAGCATTCTAGAATGTAGTGCACCCTAAAGAATGTTCGACAAAGCTGCTGAAGGAGTCCTTGAGCCCAAGCCACCCTACAGATGTTTCCCAGGAATATCTGCCTTAGTACCCCGCTGCATGCAGTCACTGGGGGGAGCAGCCGATGGGAGGTATGCTGTTTATAAGCACAGTGAGAACTTTCAGAGTGCAGCAGCTGGGGTCCTGGGTGAATTATGTTCCTTGTAAAAAGAGGTCTGCAAGGAGGGCACCCGAGTGGCTCAGTCAGTTAAGCGTCTGACTTCGGCTCAGGTCATGATCTGAGGGTCCGGGGATCGAGCCCTACATCAGTGGGGAGTCTGCTTGTCCCTCTGCCACTCCCCCCGCTTGTGCTCTCTCTCTCAAATAAATAAATAAAATCTTAAAAAAAATAAAAAGAGGTCTGTAGGGCATGTTCTCATGACTGCCACCTTTGGCATCCCCTGAATAACATGCAGAGCTAGAGCTATTTGAACAACTAGCAAGAAGCAGAAAGGGGCTGAGGGAAATGTACAAAACTGAGAAAGCATGTGTACATTGAAATTCCCCATGGATAATTTCAATACCCAATCTCCTCTTTCTCTTTATTACTATAACTACTTCCCTTGGCCAGTCTTCAGGAATGCTTGCTTTTACTTCTGGATGCATGGAATGTCCTGCATGAGGGCTTGGGCGATAGGTGGGAGATGGTCTTGGTAGCAGGCCGACTGAAAGAAGTCTCTGGGTTCTTCATTGCCCAAACTAATATAAATGCTGATGCAAATGCTGCTATATTCTGCTAGTGCCTGGGAGTGTTCCTCACAGGACTCTGAGCCATTCCATTTCAGAGTAACAACAGTTTCTGGTCACCTTTTGTAACTGAGTTGGAGAATTTCAAGTACAACAAATCTTATGGTGATGACCAAAGAAATAAAACAGCAGAATCAAACCCAGGGGATATGAAAGAGAAGAAAGTTAGCAGGCCTTGGTGAGGGACTAAGTACAAAGGTGAGGGGGAAAAAGTGAAAATGACTCAAATTTTTATCTGAAGTATTAGAAAATGGCTTGGGACAAACTTGTTTTGCAGACACCTCATTTCGAATCTTCATGAACTCTGTGCATCTCCACCACATAAAGCACTCTTTGACACCAGTCTCGAAAAAGGGTGAGAGAGGAGACTTGTCAGCTATGGTAGAGAACAAGGAAAGGCTGTATTGGTATCAGTCACCTCTCTGCTCTCCCCGACCTGATTTCCCTCCCCTAGATCGAAAGCAGTCTTAGGAGCTGGGTCTTCTTTTTCAAGACAGATTTGTATGGTGAGTGACGGGACGTCAGTGGCCCTTTTTAGACCATGATTTAGTTCATTCTAGACCTCTTTTTTTTTCAAGTGCTTGGCTTGTTCTTACCTGGGAAGTTGGCTTGGCTGTGAAAGAATCCACTCAAGGAGCACATTGTATATCATAGCAGCACCTGCCTCCTGAGTAGACACCAGTTTTATTTTTATTTTATTTTATTTATTTGAGAGAGAGCAGAGTGAGCGAGAGAGAACACGAGTGGGGGTGTAGAGTGGGAGAGGGAGAAGCAAACTCCCCGCTGAGCAGGAGCCCAACGTGGACCCCCATCCCAGGACCCTGGGATCATGACCTGAGCCCAAGGCAGATGCTTAACTGACGAAGCCACCCAGGCGCCCCTAGACACCAGTTTTATAGTGTTCCACTCCACGGGTGCCCTCCTACCAACACCTGCCACCATGGCAAGGGCTGATTTTCAGGAGAGGGGTTTTCTTTTTCTTTTTTTTTTTTTTTTAAGATTTTATTTATTTTGACAGAGAGAAACAGCCAGCGAGAGAGGGAACACAAGCAGGGGTAGTGGGAGAGGAAGAAGCAGGCTCCTATCAAAGAAGCCTGATGTGGGGCTCGATCCCAGAATACCGGGATCACGCCCTGAGCCGAAGGCAGACGCTTAACGACTGTGCCACCCAGGTGCCCCAGGAGAGGGGTTTTCTTTCAGCGGCTCAAGTTCTTTCTTTTACTTAGAGTAGGGAAAAATGCAAATAGGAGAAATAAAAACATTTTGGCTGGCTAGATTGTACTTACTTGGACCACAGCACCACCAGCTATAATGTAGAGAGTTTTAGAAGGAAGGTAAGAGTGATGGCTGTGAATCCAGGTGACGTCTTTCCTCAAATTATTTCACATTTGGTTTGGGGATCAAGTAAGCAATGTAAATAAATTTAATGATGTCTTACTGCATCGAAAGTGGACAAAATTGCTGTCATGTCCTGTTGCTTGAAATTATTGCGTTTTACTTTTTAGAGACAACTTTTATTTTTATAGTTTTCCTTTTGTTTGGAAAAGATGAAAGTCTCTGTTCTTTGTAAGCACCTCTTTGCATTTGGCAGTGAGGGAGGAAGGTCCCAACCTCTGATTTTAAAGAAAATCCCACATCCTGGGAAACCCCTCAGTATCGGTCATGCTGTCAGGTCCTCTTCCTGATAGATGGGTGTAACTCAAACTGCATTAGCAGGTTTGAGATGAGATTCCTGGTGATGTTAAGCACCTGAACTTGCCATAATGGTGGCCACTAGACACATGTGGCTACTGAACACTTGAAATGTAGCTACTGCAAATAAGGAACTGAATACTAAACTGTAATTTTAATTAAAATTTACACTTAAAAATCAATATTTTGGAAAAAAACTTAACTTGTATATGTGAATCTACTTTTTCAATTGTAAATTTAATAAACTCTAAATACAGATTAAGTATTTCTGCTTCCAAGTAGAAATTTACACCAGGGGTAAAGTACACATCGCATTTTGAACTTAGTACGAAAAAATGAATGTAAAAATCATTAATTTTATATTGATTAATATTTTGAAGATACTGCATTCAATAAAATACATTAACACATATCAGTTTCTTTGTACTTTTTCAAAAATTGGCTACTGTGAAATTTTAAACTACATGTGGCTCATTTTATTTCTAGTGGACAGCAATGACTTCGACGGCCTGGCAAATAGAAGCCCCCAAGGCGGCTCTTAACTTTCGTGAGAATGAGAATTTGGAATGAGATTGATTCCTTTGTGAAGATTAGCAGTGCTTAACCTCCCACGTCGAGAATTACTCATCCCGATTATACAATATCGTAGCCGTATCTGGTTTCATGAGCCCTTCAAATTCTTTTTTGCAACATGGAGGACTAGAAAAGAACAGCTCTGATAAAGAGTAAGGGAATGGCGGTAGCAGCTGGACTGTAAGGTGAGGTTTTAGACTTGTCACTTCGGGCCTGGTGCCAGCCGTCCCGTTTCTAGACTCGCCACACCACTGCGTGCCCCATGGCGGCTCCCAAGACCTGCGGCTGCCCTCGCCATGCAAACCTGTGGCCTTTCCCGGAAGCTTTTCAATGTCTCCCCAAAGGAAAAACGCCTTAAGTTCGCGAGGCTCCGGCGCCTCCCCAAGTGTGCGCTCCAGGCGCCCAGGAGAGGACACTCGTGGACGCGGAGGCGCCGCGGGAGAGTGCTAGGGCGACGCGGCCCGCCGCTTGTAAGGCAGGAAGGGGCAAGGGCTGCGGGACAGCGAGGAACCGAGAAGACCGCCGCCCCCGAAGCCCGAGACGCCAGGCGCGCGGCGGGTAGGCGCGCCGAGGCGGTAGGCGGGCTCCACGCCCCTTTCGAATCCCCGAACTGGGCTGATGACGAACACAGGGCGCGACGGCGCACACGCCGCCCCGCGCTCGCACGACGGTGCGTGCAGGGAGCGCGAGGGAGCCCCGGGCCGTCACCGGCGCGACCAGCGTTCCGCCTCCTCCGCTCCCTGCGCTCCCGCCACCTCGGCAACTCGGCGCCCGCCTACCGCCTCCGTCCGAGGCCTCCGCCGCAGCGAGGCTCCCGGCCTCGCTCCTGTCTCTTTAAATGGTGGGGCCAACGGGCCGCCCCTGCAGCTGCTGCCTGGGTGGCCCCGCGCGCTGCTATTGAGGGGCGAACCAAGATGGCGGCGGCTTTGGCTGTGTGAGGAAGACGGAAGAGGCGGTGGCAGAGGCGAAGGGAAAGGGACTTCCAGGAGGCAGGAGCGCTCGTGCGCCTGGGGGCTCTCGCAGTCTCCCGCGCAGTGGTAGCAGCTGCAGCAGGAGCAGGCGCCCCTCGGCTTGGGATATTTGAAGCAGGGGAGCGGAGCGGAGCCACTGGCTGCGGTGGCAGGGCCAGGTATAAGGAAGGAAAACATGGCGGCGGCGGCCTGAGGAGGCGGCGGCAGCGCGGGAAGCGGCTTCGCGGAGATCATGGCGGAGGCGGGAGCAGGGCAGTGACCGGCGCCCCGAGTTGCTACCGCTTGGGGCCGGGAGGCTGTAAAGCGCTGCGCGCCCCTCTCGGGGCGGCCGGCCTTGCCGAGCTTGGACAATAGCGCTGAGGAGTCGGAGGCGAGGAAAGACTGGGGCCCAGAGCTCGGGCCCGGGAGCGGGCCATGCGGGCGGCACCGCGGCCCCGCGGCGGCCAGCGGCGGCAGTGAGGCCCGGGAATCCTCCGCTTGCGGGTGTCCTCCCGCCTTGGCTCCCGCGTGTCCCGGCCCCCCTTCCTGGGCGACGCCAGCGGGGCCTCTGCCCCGGCCCCCGGGCGGCACGATGACCGACACCCGACGGCGGGTGAAGGTTTACACGCTCAACGAGGACCGGCAATGGGACGACCGGGGTACCGGGCATGTGTCGTCTGGCTACGTGGAGCGGCTGAAGGGCATGTCCCTGCTTGTCAGGGCTGAAAGCGATGGTAAGTGAAGCTCCTTGCGGCGGGACCCTTGCCTTCCCCCCGGCTCCGGGCCACATCCCTGGTTGTTGGGGGGGCGGGCAGTGGCCCTCTAAGAGAACGGAGGGGGCGACCGGGGCTGGGGGCGGCTGCCGCCCTGGAAGAGGGCGGGCCACCAGCACCCCAGTCCTCTCGGAATTAGCTGCACGGAGAGCGCTCGAAATGTCTTTTGCTTTCCAGCGCCTGGTAGCACTTGCGGGGACGAGGGGAGCCCAGCACGTTTGAGCTGTGCTGCCTGGGCGTGTGGAGAGGTCGGGGGCCTAGGATCGGGAGCCCGGACTGTGCTGTTCTTTTGCACTAGAGTGACCTTGAGAAAGGCACTGATTAATCCGATCTTCTGCCTTAGTTCACTCATCTGTAAAGCAGGCGTGAAACTTTCTCGGAGCGAAGAAAGTTCTTAGGTGTTTCACTCTTTGGAGAACGTTTTGCTGTGCTTCCCCCCCCCCCCCGCCCCTTTTAAACTATTTTTCTGCCACATCTTTTTGATCCTGTTGCAGGTTGGCTATACCGGCTCATGGATCCGGCAACTCTGCATTCGGCAGAGAAAACTCTTCTTTGCCTTGAGAAGATAGATTTGTGTTTCCCAGTATTGTCTTTTTCACTAATAATGCAGAATTTTGTGTACAGTTTGTGTAAACGTCTTACAAGTGTGAAACTATTTTATGCGAGCTTTTTTGAGTCACAATTTGGTTCAGTTAACAGGTGGGGAGAAGTTGGCAGATTACTTTGGGAAGACCTTTCCTATCTGCCCTAGTGCCTATGCTTTGCGTATTTTGAAATAGCCCTCAAGGTTCAAAGACCTAGTTTGAAAATAACTTTAACATTTTTCAAAACTTTCTTTAGGGTTTGCCACTTCCCTCTGTGACATACCTTCAGTTTCACTTAACATGTTCACATCAGGTATTTCCAAATTGTTTTTTCTGAATTGGAAAATCTGGTTACATTAGTCTATAATTTCACTGTAGCTGTTTCAGTTTATTACGATTGTAGTTGTTCTGTAGCTGAATTATTACAAACTCGTGTCAAGGAATTTTAATTGGACTTTCAATCCAATACTCCCAATTCTATGAAAAACAAACAAGACTCACCCTTCTGTAATTAAAGACTGTAGGGACATTGATTTTCAATTGGAATTGAAAAATTGTAATTTAGAGTTCCATTGCCCACAGGTGATCTTTATAAGGCTACCCCAAATAACCTAATGGAGAGAAGTTATTTCCCTTCAGAGGCATTTAAAGGATTTTGAATACATTGAGTGTATTTTTCTGAGGTCTATTTATTTGCCTCTTAAAAATACAAGTTTGTGTCGGTGTACTTTTGTATGTTTCTATCACATAGTCATTGAGTACCCTCAAATGTCCTTCTTTGCATGTTTGGAAAGCTTTTTACATAATGAGTTGAAAAGTATGGGCTGTGTAGGTTCAGTTAACTGCCAGATGAAGGTGTGTGTAGATTTGAGATCAGTTCTTTGAAGTCTCGTAACTTACCAGGAATAATTGTCACATCACATATTTAATTGGACTCTGTTAATACAGAGCCCGTTGTTTAAAATATTTTTAAGCATTAAGTTTTAATGTCATACTATGCTAGGGAATCCTACTCTACTAACCTACTAATGTAGGGGTCTGGTTTTTTTCCCATTTTTGTTTTTACCACTTTGGAAATAGCCCCTAAACTCTCATCCTTGGGAAAGTTTGGGACTCTGCAATGAAACAGGTTGAATGGCAAAAACAAAAAGGCCTTAATTTTTTATCCATTTTATTTATTTTTTTCTTACTGTTAGGGAAAGCTGAAATAAATGTAACTGGTGTGCTCTTATTAATTTAAGATGTAAGGAAAACTAAATCCAAAGAGTGGGCTTAGAAGATAGCAGCATACTTATGAAATACTGTCATAAATAATCTCTAGTTTGATGATTAATGTTTTTTTTTTAAACAGGAAGACTCCAAATAGGAATGATAATCAAAATTTATCGAGTGCCTACTGTGTGCTAGAAACTCTTTACTTGTATCTGCTGATAGAAGTGCTATTATTAGCCATATTTTGCAGATGGGGAAACTGAGGCTCTGACAGCCTATGGCTTGAGACTGTTACTAATTATTCTCATTAACTGTTTATAGTGTGTTTTAAACTCCCCTACTGCTCGACTAGCCTCATATGTCCTCCTTTGCATGTTTGGAAAACTTTTTACATAATTAGTTGAAAAGTATGGGCTGTGTAGGTTCAGTTAACTGCCAGATGAAAGTGTGCGCAGATTTGAGATCAGTTCTTTGAAGTCTTGTAACTTACCAAGAATAATCGTCACATCACATATTTAATTGGACTCTGTTAATACAGAGGCTGTTGTTTAAAGTATTTTTAAGCACTAAGTCTTAATGTCATACTATGCTAGGGAATCCTACTCTACTAACCTAATGTAGGGGTCTGGTTTTTAGCAAACTTGCATTTGCTGCTAAATACTTAAAGGCTCAAAGTTTATTTCAAAGAACATGAAAAGAATTTTTAGCCTAAAGATACTTAAAATTGTTTATCTTCAAGGCACGGGGTGGGGGGGTTATGTACAGACTGCTGTTTTCGGTTATCCATTATTGTATGCTTCTTCCGTTCTCCATTATAGGATAATTGAGAAGTTTCTTTTTATTGTGGTGAGCAAAGTGGAAAGTATTTCAGATTTTCCATAAAATGAGACATTTATCTTGTTAGAGGTGCTTATACACTAAACTGAAAATCAGGAAGGCAGTTCTGAATGGAAGTACTTGCGGCCTCCCTATTAACAGGGCGCATCTTTTCTAAGTGTGCCTTTCCCCTCTGAACTGGATGGTTTGGCAGATCTGTAGCCCACCTTGCCTTGGAGGAGAGAGATATCCTGCCAAGCTACTGAGCCCATTCCCTAGGTTGCATCCTTATTCGGTAGGTTCCTTTTGGCAAAGTGTATTGTAGGAACATGGCCCTTTCTTTAATGAAGATAAATTACCTCATTTCTCGGGTTTTTGTCATAGCCAGCTATCTGCAAAGTTCCATCTTCCAAAAAAAATTACTTGGTGTTGTTTTTTTTCTTCTTTCAGTTTATGCTGTACCTGTTAAGTTGCATGAAGGGTAATAATGTCGTCCCTTACTTGCTTGTCACTTTATGTTCAAATCATTCTATTATTGGGGCGCCTGGGTGGCTCAGTCGTTAAGCGTCTGCCTTCGGCTCAGGGCGTGATCCTGGCGTTCTGGGATGGGGCCCCACGTCCGGCTTCTCCGCTGGGAGCCTGCTTCTTCCTCTCCCACTCCCCCTGCTCGTGTTCCCTCTCTCACTGGCTGTGTCTCTGTGTCAAATAAATAAATAAAACCTTTAAAAAAAAATCATTCTATTATGGTTTTTACCACTTCCACCTTCCAATTTTAGAATTGATAAAGACTTTGGAATTTCTCCACACACTGAAGGATGTCTTTTTAACATAAAATCATATCCATGCTCTTTATTCTGGATTACTTGCCAGGCATCAAGAATAGTTTCATCTATTATCTGAGTTGCTTATTGCAAAGTTTAAAAGGTTAAATTTTCAGTGTTACTTGAGTCACAAAGAAAATGAGACATGGGGAAATGTTTTTGTTCAAGTTAGCACTGCTAGCTAGTGGTAAAAACTAGAATCCTGTACCTCTGCCTCTTGTAGATCTTGGCTGTAGGTAGTGCCTCACCCCCACTCTAAGTAGAAAAGGAGGTCAGAACACTTTGGGTGGAAAGCCTGTTTTGTTTTGTTTTGTTTTGTTTTGTGTGGGCTGTTGTGAAAGAAACGAAGAGAGATAAGTATCAGCAAAAATTTTTTTTTCTCTTATAAATTAGTAAGCAGTATAGAATCTTGCCTGCAGTAAGCGTTCCAGATTTAGCTACTGAGAAGAGCTCAATGTCAGTACTGGGAGAAATGCTTCACTCTGAAAAGTTCATTTAAACCCTTTTTTTCCTTCTTATGTAGACCTACTTTGTAGAAAATTACTAGGCCTAGGGTAAGCAAACCCCTGTTTATCATCTTCTGTGTGTGGTAACTTCTGACAGTTTGAAGTCCATCAGCCACGCTGGGTATAGGTGATAGGGCCTGAGTGTAGTGAAGGCCTGACGCAGGCATGGGACCTTTTCATGTAAGGCTACTCCTCCCCCCCAGCCTTTGTTTCAGTTTTTAAATGCTGTGTGTAATGGTGAGCCACAAAATTAGGAGAGAGGGAACACAGACTAGGTTTAAAGCCTACACCAGTGTCCTGTCCAGATGACGTTTTGGACTGACATTAACTCATTTTTGATGGTGTTTTCTTCCCACTAATGAAACACGGTACTTAAGCTCCTGCTCTTGGTTTTGAGCATTGATAAGGACAAAATATACCAGCGATGCCTAGATGTTGAACTGTGGAGTGACAGAGCTGAACCTGGTCATTCTGAAATCCCTAAGTGTTTATCCAAATCAAAATTAAGACCAGGACCAATGTGTCTTTAACTACCTGAATCTGATTGGTTGGTAGGTTGATATTGAAAATAGAACCATAAAAGTTATAGAAACTCTATAATATATCATTTCTCCAGTGAAAGGAAGTGGTATCTTCTAAATAAGCAAAATTTCTAGCTAAAAGACACTGTATCGGAAAGATTACAAATCTGAACAGTTTTCTTGGAATGTTTCCTAAATATTATATACTAAAATGTTTTTTTAAGCAGTATAATAAAACTGATGGTTAATCTTTCGTTCTAATGTGTTTCTGGGTTGTAGTTATTATCACTAGTTTTTCTGTTCAGCAGCACAGTGATGCTCGTGAAACGATACGTTGTCCATGCTCTAAGAAAAACAAGTATTGAGTGCTGGTTATGTAGTATATGCTAGTATATTCACTTTAATATGAATTTTTAGTTAATACAGCAACCTTATGAGGTATTATTTTTTCTAACCATAAGTCTCCCTGTATTGATTATTTGATTGGGTAGTTCTGTGGTCTTTGTTTCCTGCACTCAGCCAGACATCTACTTTTTTTTTTAATGTACAGTTTTTCCGTTTTAAAATATTTGCTTGAATTCGGTGTATGAGTATGTGTGTTAGACTGAAACTCAAATAAGCTGTCTGCTGGCTGGATCCAGGCTGCAGGCACTGGTTGTAGTTCTCTGATTTAAACACTTCTGGAATGATATTTCACTCTGCACTACCAGCTCCTTACCACCCCACTCCCTGGAGGTGTTGTTTTGATAGAGGTGTGTTGGGGATTGGCAAAAGAATACAAGAAAAGCTCTCACATTTCGTTTTGCGGGGAGGGAACATTTGTAATGCCTAAAATTGTGCATACTCGTAATTGTACTAAATGTTTTGTCCATCTTTCTTGCTTATTTGTGTTTGACAGCTTCTACTTGCAGTTGTCTTGGTAATGTTCTGAGTGGCATTTTCCCTCTTGTACCATTGTTCCCCTATTTTCTGAGAGTACAGACCTCCTTGTTTATTTGGGGCATCTATTTATGTCAGGATACACAGATCTGTCATCTAAGAGTAGCACAGTATTTCACTGTATATATTTAATTCACACAGTCCTCTGTTGGTGGCATTAGAGTAGCATTTCTGAAACCCTCCTTAGGATACCTTTATACTCTTAAAATAGGGGATTGTCAAAAGCTTTTGTTTATGTGGGTTGTATCTACTGATACTTGCCACATTAGAATTTAAAACTAATTCTTTAAAAAGCTTTTAAGTCAGAAGAGTGTCACTCTTTTACAGTTTTACAGATCTCTTTAACGTCTGGTTTAATTTTTAAAAAAAGATTCTTTTTTTTTTTTTAAAGATTGTATTTATTCGACAGAGATAGAGACAGCCAGCGAGAGAGGGAACACAAGCAGGGGGAGTGGGAGAGGAAGAAGCAGGCTCCTAGCGGAGGAGCCTGATGTGGGGCTGGATCCCATAACGCTGGGATCTTGCCCTGAGCCGAAGGCAGACGCTTAACCGCTGTGCCACCCAGGCGCCCCTTAAAAAAGGATTCCTAACCTGCTTCTGCATTCAGTCTTCTGCAATACCAGTATAGACACTGAGAAAAATAAGGGTGAAAAAGGCAAATAACTTCTTAGTAGTAATACTTTGAAAATAGTTTTGATTTCCCAGACTCGCTGAGGTCCCACACGTTGAGAACAGCTGGCATAGAGATTGTTTCTAGATTTTTACCGTTACGAACACTGCTAGTGACTTGGCTTGTTCATATACTTGGCACTGTGTGAAGATGTAGGCTAATTTCCTAGAACTGTTGGGCCAAAGAGGACTGTGTTTCAAAAGCTTGGTAGAGAAAGATAAAATGACCCTTTCAAAAAGTTGTGCTGATTGTAGTTTTGGTAATGGTAAACAAGAATTAAGGACCCTCTTTATTTTTTGAAGAAGTATGTGTATAAATATGGACTTGTAGGCCTATCAGAGCTTCTATGGAACATACTCTTTTAACAAGCACTCGCTGTGCAGGAATACTCTTTAGTTCACCTGAAGATGGTTGATTTTGCTAGTGGTCTGAAGGAATAGATTTTGCAATGACAAGTGAATTACATGTATTGATGCATTCCCCTTAGTTTGATCACTGTCTTGTTGTTTCTTTGTGTCTCCATATTTCCTTTATGTTGAAAGTGGGAAGGCCTTTCTCAAGTCTTGATATTGGGATTTGCTGTGTAGGCTTGTCTTTCACTCCGTGTGACGGAGTGTCTTTGTCAGATGGTGAGGAGGAGGTGTCATGGAGAGGGTGAGAGTGAATTCTTCTTGGGGGATAAGGGCATTTATTGGAGAGGATGGGTATGTTTCTCAAATAAGTTGGGTGGGGGCCGTTGTGCATATGTGCTTCAGTTATTAAGATAAACTGAACCTACCCTGTATCAAAAGCACGTGTTTCTCCCTTTAACAAGAACCATCTCTGCCTCCCCTTGATGTTGCTTAAGGTCTGCTGCTATGGATCATCTTCCTCATTTTCTCCCCTGTTGTTTCTGTTACCATGATAAATGCCTCTCACCTACAGTTGAACTCCACATCCCCAGCCGTACCCATTTATTACTAGGATGGAATTGCTGTTCCCAGTGCTGTAGCTATAGCAACTGATACGACTGATCTTGTTGGGAGAAAGGATTGTGTTAATGCATATTAACACTCATCTGGATCTTTTTCTATTGATTGGAAAAGCGCTGATAACTTGATCCAGTAGAAACTAAGAGGTGGGGGAAGGGAATGTATGACCTAGAAATCAAACTGTGAAGTTTTTGATAGATGACCTAGAAATAAAACTAGAAATATATCTTTGTTATTATCCTAGCCCCCAAACTAAAAGGCAGTTTCACATGCTCCAGCCTCTACAGCCTACTGATTTTCTAGGGAGCATGGTATTTGGGGACCAGAGCTGGGCTTCCTAAGGTGGTGCCTTAGACCAAAGGCATGGGATATGGCTGTGATGTGTTTCAGGAGAGATACTTCCCCTTAACATCTTGAATGGCCCAGTAAAGAAAAACTTGCCAACACCAGAAGCTTCCAGTTATCTACTTACTCTTGTTTTAGCTAGGGCTTTGGGAGGGTACACTTCAAGCTTTCGGTTTGGGATTTTTCCTTTCTAATTATCTTGACCCTGTAATTTTATGTAGTTTTGAAGCAAATGCAAAAGGGATTGGTACTTGAAAAATAATAGTTACACCCCTGCTGGTTTTGTTTTAGTAGCAGCCCAGTCAGGTGTGTGTTTTTCTTTCTTTCCTTTTTTAAGTACACTGCACACCCACCGTGGAGCCCAAAGTGGGGCTTGAACTCATGACCCTGAGACCAAGACCTGACCTGAGATCAAGGGTCAGATGCTTAACAGACTGAGCCACCCAGGCGCTCTCTCCTTTTTTTTAATTGAAGTGTAGTTGATGTACAATGTTTCAGGTGTGTTTCTTGAAAGCACAGTTTGAAATGATAACTTTACCCCACTGTGCCATATGTTGTTTACCCCTACTCTTAAACCTTAAAAAAAAAAAGTTTTGAATTGTAATAGATCAAAAAGTTACACAAATGCTAAGTATTCAGCTTGGTGAATTTTCACAAAATAACCAGCACTCTGGAAGCTTGCTTCATGTCCCTTCACAGTTACTATCTCCCCCTGCCTGCTAGTACCATAGATTAATTTTTGCTACTCTTTGAACTTTATGTAAATAGAATTATATGGTATATATTTTTCTCTGAGGTTTCTTTCATTCATGTTTGTAAGATTCATGTATGTTGCATTCACGGATTTGGTTCATTCATTAACGTTACAATGAGGTGTTTCACTGTATGAATATTTACATCTTTTTTTTAATTGACATTGTTCACATGCTGTATAATTCATTGTTTTTTAGTATATTCACAGGGTCATGTAACTATCACCACAGTCTTTTTAATTTTTTAAGTAACCTCTACACCCAGCGTGGGGCTCAAACTTACAACCCCGAGATAAAGAGTTGCATGTTCTACCGACTGAGCCAGCCAGGCTCCCCACCACAATCTAATTTTAGAATATTTTGTTCTCTCTGGACTATGGACTATGAGAAACAAACTGAGGGCTACAGAGGGGAGGGGGGTGGGGGAATGGGATAGACCGGTGATGGGTAGTAAGGAGGGCACATATTGCATGGTGCACTGGGTGTTATACACAACTAATGAATCATCGAGCCTTACATCGGAAACCGGGGATGTACTGTATGGTGACTAACATAATATAATAAAAAATCGTTATTAATAAAAAAAAAAAAAAGAATATTTTGTTCTCTCTGAAAGAAATCATGTACCCATTAGCGGTCACTCCCCATTCACTCCCCCTTTCCTCCCTAAACCACTAATCTACACATCTTTCTCTGATTTGCATACTCTGTACATTTTATGTAAAAACAGTCATACAATATATAGTCTTTTGTGATTGGCTTCTTTCACTTGTAATATTTTCAAGGTTCATCCAGCATGTATTTTTTTGTGTGTAGCTGAAAAGTATTTTATTCATTAGGTTTTGGACATTTGGATTGTTTGCACTTTTTTTTGCTGTTATGAGAAATGCTAAGAACATGTACACATATTTGTGTGAGCATATGTTTTCATTTCTCTCGGGTATACACCTAGGAGTGGAATTGCTGGTAACTAGCAATTGAGTAATTGCCAAACCGTTTTCCAAAGTGGATGCCTTTTTGCATACCCACAAGCAAAATGAATGAGGGTTCCAATTTCTCCACGTGGTTGCCAACACTTGTTATTGGCAGCGCTGTCTTTGATTATAGGCATCCTGGCGGATGTTAAATGGTATCTTATTTGTGGTTTTGATTTGTATTTCCTTAAGGACTAATGATGTGTTGAGCATCTTTCGTATGTTCATTGTCCATTTATGTATCTTCTTTGAAGAAATATCTATTCATATCTATCGCCCATTTTTAAATTTGGTTGTCTTTTTATTATTAAGTTGTCAGAGTTCTGTATACAAATTCCTTATCAGATATAGGATTTACAGATATTTTATCCCATATTGTGGGTTGTCTTTTCACATGCTTAATGGTATTATTTGTAGCACAGATTCTGATTTTGATCATAATCCAATTATCATTCATCAGTGATGTCCAGTATTTTCTTTTGGGTAGGTGTGCTTTTGTGTGGTTTAACTTTTAAAGAGGCTAACTTAGTTTGGTTCTAGGATACTAAACCTTTTGGATCTTCTGAATGTTACAAAGTAATCCGGTTGTTTCATTCTATTATTTATGTAGTTTTCTAGAAATGGATTGTTTTTCAGGACATGATATATTTCAAAGTGGTTTTTTTTGGAATTATTTTCTCCTAGAAACCACATTTTGAGTATATGCCACAAAAAGTAAGTTTGATCCGTAATGTACCTGACATACTCTGATTTCACTGGGAAATGATAGATGGCAATTTTTGTTCTTGTATTTACGAAAAACAATGGAAGAATATTTACAATGAAAGTTGGAGTCTTACTACTTTTGAGAGACTCTAGACATTGAGTTCATTTGCTTGCTGCTTTTTCTTGTTTTGAGTACATCACTAGACAACTCTTGGTAATTACCAAAATAAAAAAATCCAGTAATTGTGCATAAAGAAAATTGAAGCACTGGGAATTTAATTAATATGGCAAAGATTAGGAGAAGAGGAGGAAGATTAAACCAAATTTCCCTTAGAATGTGAGGATACTTGTCTGAACCTCAGTAAGCCAGAAATAGTAATTTTAAAAAGCCTAAAGAAATGGGGTATTGGGGGTACAGGGGGTAGAGGTGGGAAAAATATGGAGACTGTTTAGTTACCTTAAGTATAGAAAGAATTAGAGACACATTTAGAGTTAAGTTTACCTGTGTTAGACACAGTGGGAGGATTCGAGTGAAGTGGGAGGCTGTGTGCACAGGGTGTTCACAAATTAAGTCCTTACATCTTGGTAAATGCTGGTATTTTACTGTATTTGGTATCACTTAACACTGTTCTGAGCACAGAGGAGTGAACGGTCAGTAAATCACTAAATGGGACATTATCATAAGATTAGTAAATGAATTTTAACATTAAAAGCCAACTAATTAAATTTGGGAATGTTAAGAATCACCGTTTTCCTCAGCTCCCTAGCCACTATTTGGAAAGGAAAGTTAATGGTGATGTGTAATAGGAGAAGAAATGAAAGATTTGGATGAAGGACAGCTACAGAGAAAACTGCTGCTTCTTAAGCATTTTGGGCCAGTATTTGTCTTTAGATAGTACTTTGGGGATAAACTGGAACTAGAGTGAGGGGAGAGGCATAAAGCTGGTCTTAAAATTTGCTCTTTGTTATAAAGCAATAGTTATTTTCTGAATAGCACAAGTCCTATGATATGGCCAGGAAAAAGATAAAAATGTGCAAATTAAAATTAGTTTACTATGAAAAAATTGATCATTTGAAGACGAAGTGTGATAATTCTGGAACAGAAGTAAGAGACTTTCTGAAAGTGAACTGTAATGTGGGGATGTACTGGGGCAGTGGATTGTATCCAAGTCACAATGTACGTCACAGATTTAAACTCAGGCCACCTGGCTTTATGCTGCGCTGTTTCGCTACCCTGTGCTGCCCGTACGTTGTTAGATTTCTGTTACCATCCAGTCCTTACTCTTCAGATAATCGTGTCCTTGTTAAAAGTAAGCATGCATAAAGCAGGCATTTCTTGGGTTATAAGTTTTATTATATTTAAATTTGTTTTTAAAATACTATTTCCTTAACTAAAGTTACATGTGTATCAAGTGTTCAGGAAAGGAAGTATGTGTGTATGTGATGGAATGTAATTATGCTGCTTTGCAATGACATAATGGAATGTTTTGTTTTGTTTTTCTGTTTCCTAGGTTCTCTACTTTTAGAGTCCAAAATAAATCCTAACACTGCATATCAGAAACAACAGGTAAAATTTTGAAGATGTTGTGTTTTACCTTGTATGCTATCCTCTCAGTTGGGTGATTAAATGAAAATTTACCATAGATTCCTTACAGTTAAAAATTCAAAACAGGTTACAGCATACTTTCCCAGCTTAATTCTAAAATGTGATTTCAGCCAATCTCTGTGGTGTATAAAGCAGTCATTTTATTTTAAACTTAAAAAAATTGTTTCAAGTTAAGCTAAGTTTTTGCTCCAGATATTCTTGCAACTTAGTTTTCAAAAGTTAAAACTAAAACAATACAGTTTTCCTGTTTCTACCTAAAGAATAAAAAGTGACCACTGATGTAATAATCAGCTGTTAACACCACGAAAAGGTAGAAATTGCTTCCTTTGCTCTTGTAGATGCTAGTGCAGAAGGGACATTTCTGTCCCTACACAGCAACCCAGTGTAGATAAAAATCTGATTTCTTACATAGCCTGAATAGGACCTTAGAATAATACGGTAATAGAATAATGCAGTTTGTTAAGGCATCTTTCAGTTTTAGTACACTCTTTCTTGTATCCTTCGGATGAATAAGCAATATCTGAAAGTAAATCTTTCTCTACTTGGTAGACCTACTAGCACTGTCATCAAAAGGATAAGAGCACGTGTGTGCGCGCGTACACACACACACACACACACACACACACAGATGTACTGAATACTGTACAAAGCCAACGAAAGCAATATCAGTCCCCTCAGTGCTCTGAAGGTACAGAAATAAAATTTAGAGTAAAGAATATTACTAGCACATTCATATGTATATATTATTTTATAAATATATTACTCTATAAATAAATTATAAAGTGCTTTGCTTCATCATTGACCATTAAAATACTACTAGAAGGAAGTTAGTGTTGGCTTTATTTTGCGTGTTAGATGATCTCTAAAGATTGTGACTTGCTTGAGCTTACACAGATAGCATATAGGAAAGCTGTTATTAATTCCTGTGTCTGCATGATGGTGTTTTATTTGTCCGGAAAACATTTGGTACAATATGAAATATTTTCTTGATAGTCTAATGGTCTAATACTTTGTTGCTTTTAGTGTTCTTAAGAAAACTGGTTTGATTGGAGTGGCTGGAAACTAGAGTATTTTGTCTTTGATATTCTATACTTAAATACATAAATTCGTGTTTTGAGGCTTCAGTCAGTTGAAGAGTAAAAACACGTCCAAAGAAAAAGAAAAGATGAAGTCTGTTTTGAGGATGAATGAAGAAATCCTTATGTTGTAAGCTGTAGGTTGTTGGATGATAAATAAGATGATTTGGTGAAAATTAGACTCTTCAAGGAAAACAAGAAGAGCAATTCCTAAAAATTCTCAAACTTTTAAATTTGTCAAATGGGCACTTGAGAGCGTATGTCTAGTTGTGCCCTGTTTTAAGCCTACAGATGATTCTGAATTTACATTGCTTATGGTCCTATTCAATCTACCTTATTACCAATGTGATACTGGTTTTAGGCTTGTTTGGATCTTTATCACTGGTTTTCATAACTGTATGTATTATACCCATTTTAAAGATGAAGGAACAGACTCAGAGACTACACAGCCGACTAATATCTGGCGTGTTGATCTTACAATGTTTTGTGTGGTTTTTTTTTTTTTTTTTAAGATTTTATTTATTTGTCAGTGGGTGCCTGTGAACACAAGCAGGAGTAGGGACGCAGGCAGAGGGAGAAGCAGACTCCTTGCTGAGCAAGGAGCCTGATGTGAGACTGATCCCAGGACCCTGCAATCATGACCTGAGCCGAAGGCAGATGCTTAACTGACTGAGCCACCCAGGCATCCCTTGATCTTACAATGTTAATGTGAAGTGTTTTGAGTTTGAACAGCTACTTAGTCACTATGGGACAGATGCCTACCTGGTATCCATGCCATGATCTCTAGAAGTTCATGAAGATAGTAAAAAGGGGTCTTTGACCTCTTGTTCAAAATTCTGAATAAAAATTGTGGATTTGTTCTATTAGTAATGCTGTACAGCCCAATCAAATTATCTTTTATTTACTTATGGCCAGTGTCCCTTTAGTTCAGTGACAGACTACTGGTTCTCATCATTGACAGTTACATAATTGACTGAAAAGACTTAATATGCAGTTTAGCAGACAAAATCAGGGGATCCATTTGTGTACAATAGGAGGTATCTTTGATAGTGAAAAGTATTAAAAACTGCCTCCATGTAAACATATTTTTTAAGGTACCTTAAAGATGGTCTATCGTGTTTCCTTCTTAATGTAGGAACTTTTACCCTCCCTATAGATGCTCACCTAGCCTTTGCTTGGCTCCTTTCAGTTACTTATTAGATTGAATTATTTTTTTCTTTATATTGTACTCATATCTTTCTAACTCTGACTTCTCCTAATTTTTCTCTTTGGACCAGCCTGAAAAACTGCTACATGATCGCTGTTATGTTAGGCTTCTTTTAATTTTTTTAAAATAATTAAATAATTAATTAATTAATTAATTAGAGAGAGCACGAGCAAGCATGTGCGCTTATGAGCAGGAGGGGCAGAGGCAGAGGAAAAGGAATCTCAGGCAGATTCTGCACTGAGTGCAGAGCCTGATGAGGGGCTTGATCTCACGACCCTGAGATCATGACGAGCTGAAACCAAGAGTCAGTCGTCTAACCGACTGCACCACCCAGGCGTGCCCCAGGCTTCTTTTTTTTAAATGTAACTCTCCCTGGTACCATTCAGTATTTCATACATAAGAGGATTCACAAACCTCTCTCAACAAGCGGGCTCTTTTTTGAAATGGTTGATGGTTTGGAAACAGTGTATGTGTTTATTTTACTGTCTGTACGTTTGAAAAGATACCTTAGACCCTGTAAATATTTTTATTATGCTATGCATATTGTAGAAGACAGACTGTACTACAGGGAATATAAAATGGTGTCAGTACTGTAAGTATAGTGTCTTGCAGAGATTACATCTTAATAAAAACTGTTGAACTGTTCATTAAACTTAACTATCATTAAATAAAAGTCTCTCTGAACAGGAGTAAAGGGACTGTGGGTGGTAGGAGCATCTTGCTTCTTGAACCATAGCACTTTGGTGAAAACTAAAAAAAAAACCTATCCAGATAAAATCTCATATATTACAGATTTAGTGAATAATTTCATGGGCCTTGTGTGTCTCAGGTAAAGAACATGCAGTGCTGGTAATAGATGAGAGAAAGGGTTTTGTTATTAATCCCACCCTCCTGACATTCCCTAGTTACTGAATGCTCAGACTTCCTCTCTGGGCAATTTGGAGCATAAAATGAAACCTAGTATGCAAGCAAAGAATTAATACAATGTTTAGTTTGTATCTTTTAGTACATTTAGATTGGTCACTTTGTGGTGCTTCATATTCTGGTTAACTTCTTAAGGAAAACATTGTTTTCATTTTATAGACTGAACAGAGCTAGGTGTGAAAAGGCATTGTCAATCACAGTATCAGTGTTGCTCAGTACTGTCCTCAACTTGTTGCTTTTTTCATTTGTCTTATACTTTGACGTAGTTTGTGATAATTAAGGGATGTTAATTACACTTTTTTTCTCTCAAGGACACTTTGATTGTGTGGTCTGAAGCAGAAAATTATGACTTGGCCCTTAGCTTTCAAGAAAAAGCTGGATGTGATGAAATTTGGGAGAAAATATGTCAGGTAATTTTAAAAACTAGAAAATCAACATGCTAAGTATTTTGGTTTTTTGCTGAGCTTTTAGCTAATACCCAAGATTTTAAATAAATAGCATTTCATATTGATCTATTAAATTCATATTGTCTGTGAAAAGCTTGATTTATAGGAAAGCACAGTTTATTGACACCAAACTGTCCAGCCACGACCTTTGCTGAACTCCGCACTCTATATCCAGCTGCCTTTGAGAGCTCCTCCATCAGTGCTCACTGGTATCTCAGATCTAGTAGTCTAGAACCAAACCTAATCTCCACTAGATCTGTTCATTCTCCCATCTCTCTCATCTCAGTCAGTGTCATCCAGTTGCTGAAACCAGAAACTTGGCTGTTTTATTTATCCTTCCTTCATCACTTACATCCATTCAGTCCTTCAGCTATAAATCTTAAATCCATTCATTTATCCTTGTTTTCACTACTATCACAGTTTACCAAGCCACTATCATTTCTTGCCTGGATTATTGCTTTCATCTTGATTGGTCTTCCCAAATCCATACCACAGATAGAGTGATCTTTTAAAAAATGCCGATCTGATCATATCACTTTATTCAGTAACTTCTTGTGACTCTTGACTGTCTCTTCAGCTTCATCTTGCTTGTTCTCGGTTGATTCTGGAATTTTCTAGTGACTCTAGTACCTTGGTCTGGTGACATAATCTCCACAGTCTTGTTGGGTGTACATTTATTATGCATTCTATTTTGCATTTATTATATGCTAAAGCCATTGGCTCTTGTTATAGACTCATTTGAACCATTGCATCCTAAGGACAGTTTCTCTATTTCCACATTTATTCTAGAGTATAATCTTCAGCAGATTCTTCGCTTTTTTTTTTTTTTTAAAGATTTATTTATTTGAAAGAGTGAATATGCACATGAGAGAGGGAGGAGGGACAAGGGGAGAGAATCTCAAGCAGACTCCCCCCCTGAGTGTGGAGCCTGACACCGGGCCGATCCCACAACTTGCCACCCAGGCGCCCCCTTAAGCAGATTCTTTAATTCATTGGTTCTCACAGCAGCATGACCTGGGAACTGACAGAAATGTAAATTCTGGGACCCCCCCATCCTGGATCTACTGAATCAGAAATTCTGTGAGTACTTCCCAGTAATTGTATTTGAATTATATTTGAATAAGTCCGCTAGGTCAGATTTTCTCCATAAAGGGTGAGATAGTAAATAATTTAGGCCTGTGGGCCATACAGTTTAACAGCTGTTCAACTCTGCTGTTGTTATATGAAAGTAGCCATACATAACCCATAAATAAACAGCCATGGTTCCCTTCTAGTAAAATTTTATTTATGAAAATTGTTGGTTGGCCACATTTGGCTCTAGTTTGTCAATTCCTGCTTAAGCTGATTCTCATGTACCCTTGAGCGCCACTACCTTAATAAAGCTACTTGTCCTTGAGGCACAGTGTTTCCTTACCTCGTAGAATTTACTTCTGCTAGTAGTCTGCTCAGCTCTGTTTTTCATATAATAACCTGTCAAACTTCCCTTTCCTTCTGCTGTGAAGGGCTTACATTTATAGCTGAATGCCTCTTCATACTTGCTGTTTGCTTTCTTTCCCGTACAGCTTTCATAGCCTGCCTTTAGATTGTGTCCTGTGGAGTTCTCCCACAGAAAGAGAGATGAGATTGAAGAGCTTGGGTATTATAAAAGCACCCATTGCTCAGACAGATTTTGTTCTTCACTTTTCTGAGTCGAACAATCCCACCCTGGACACAGTCTTCTATTAAACCAATATTTAACTCACACCTGGACTCAGTGCTTTGCTCTCAGGCCTGGCTCTCCTTTAGTAAATTGTCGGATCTTTACTTTTCCTTGGTCTGTAGTTCTTCACTTACACTTGGGGTAATAGTACTTCTGTACTTCTCTAGAGTAACTTTCCTAGGAATCACTGGCTATTTTTTTATTTTCTATCTAATCTTCCCCTTTAACTTGTGCATACTTTATGATCAAGATATAGTTTTCTACCAGTGTTTTGTGATCCTGTCTGTACTTACCAATTTCTAGATCCTGGCTTGTTCTAGAGAATTCATTACATTTTGCTCTTTGAGATCTTACATGTCTTCTGTTTCTTGAACCCTGCTCATTTTTTGATCTAGAAACAGCAAAAAGTCTCTCCATTTTCTAGTATCTTCCTTGATAGTAGTTATTAAGTCTAGGTGTATCTCTTTTTTTTTTTTTTTATAGACCTTTCATGGCCTTCACATTCTCATTTTCTTCATATCTGTCCAGACTGCTAAGACTTATCCTTTCTCTTAAGGAAGATTCTCTCTTCTAACTTATTCTACCTTTCTTTTGTTTTCATTCTTCCATTGCTCCGTTCAGTAAGACTGAAACATATTTGTCAAATCATTACAATTCCACCTTAATTCCCTGAGCAGATCAGATTCCAGGAAAATTCTAACCACAGACCTTTTTGATGACCTTTTAGCCTTCATATTTGCAGATAAACTAAAAATGATAGCATTTTCATCCATAGTAAGAGCTCTTGTCCCTTTACATTTGGCTTTTTAATCAAACACTACTAAATTGCTTTAGGTAGAGCCGTAGTTTGAGTTCCAGGAATCTAAAGCTATATTGAGAATTTATGTTGTTAACAAATTGGAGCCAACTCGAGACCATGGCGGGTACAGTCTGTGAATGTGCTTAGCTGCCTTTCAGTGGTACTGCCCACTGGGTTAAGGTCAAGACAATATCAACTTGCAACATATTTCAAGACGTATTCCAGGCCTTCTTCCCTTCCGGTATCCATTTACAGTCTCTCTTAATCATGATAAGCAATTTAAGTTTCTTGGCCATTTCATATAAGGTCTAATTTTTCCATTTCTTTACTGTTCAACTTGGCCTGTTTTAGTGATGGTGTCTCAAATTATAGGGCCAAGATAGCAAAGCTCATTTTATTTCAAAATAAGTCCTTGACTTTGGGTAAAAATATTCTTTTATCTCAGAATGTATTTGTGAAAACTTCTAAGTTATGTTTTTATCATTAGAGCCCCTATACTGACATAAAGTTGGGGTTTATGACAAACTTTCAGGGCTTCTGGGGGTGATCATGAAAGCTACAGGTTTGGGTGACTAGAAAGGAAAACTTCTATGGTTTGGTTACTTTTAGTAGATATTCTTGGGTGATCTACTGTATTACACTCTGCTACATGTATGCTGCAGTTACTTTTTATATGGTTTCATTTTTGTGTGAGTATACTTGTTTACCACAGTGTTCTTACTCATATTTTCGGGCCACCAACGAGCATTCACAGCGCATCGGTGACCCAGTTTGGTCCAGAACCAGTTTGCACATATTCTTTGGCCCTTGCTTTCTGGAATTGAGGTTACAGTTTTCCTCATTGCTTACAATTACATGTATTTTCTGTGATCACAACATTATGATGTTTGATATTTATTTGAATTTTACTTAAAACTTCGAAGGGTTTGGTGGTGGCTATTCTGGAATATGATGCTAGGATTCTTACAACATCTCTTGTATTCATCTAAGAATATTTAGATTTGTTTGGTTATATTCTATTAGCTCTCATAAATCTTATTTAATAGGTTCAAGGAAAGGACCCTTCAGTGGACATCACTCAGGACCTTGTCGATGAATCTGAAGAGGAGCGTTTTGATGATATGTCATCACCAGGTTTAGAATTGCCGTCTTGTGAATTAAGTCGCCTTGAGGAAATTGCAGAACTTGTGGCATCATCTTTACCTTCCCCCCTGCGTCGTGAAAAACTTGCACTAGCACTGGAAAATGAGGGTTATATTAAAAAGCTCTTAGAGCTTTTTCATGTGTGTGAGGATTTGGAAAATATTGAAGGACTGCACCACTTGTATGAAATTATCAAAGGCATCTTCCTCTTGAATCGAACTGCTCTTTTCGAAGTTATGTTCTCTGAGGAATGTATAATGGACGTCATTGGATGCTTAGAATATGATCCTGCTTTATCACAACCACGAAAACACAGGGAATTTCTAACAAAAACAGCCAAGTTTAAAGAAGTGATTCCCATATCAGATCCTGAGCTGAAACAAAAAATTCATCAGACATACAGAGTTCAGTATATCCAAGATATGGTTCTACCTACCCCTTCAGTCTTTGAAGAAAATATGTTATCAACACTTCACTCCTTTATCTTTTTCAATAAGGTAGAAATTGTTGGTATGTTACAGGTGAGTTAGATCATTTTTTTCCCTACTTACAAAGATACCTTCTTGATTGATACCATCTAAACTGTTAATTGATTCAGCAGAAGTAATTTCCTGTCCCTTTTAAATACCAATTTTGATTTTTGTCTAAAGGTATATATTTGGGTGGTACTAGAAAAGATTATAGTATTTAATACTATGGGACCAGAAGGTTGTTTTGTTTACACCAGGAACATAAATGTGATGAAGTCTAGCTTGAAAAAATTACAGGGGAATGAATGGTCTTAACAAAACGATTAAATGTAGAATTTTCAGTTATGCATAGAACAGAATCAGAGAGAAAGATAAAAAAGATAAAATGAAGAGGCCAAGAAGTATGTCATTAAATATAGAATATAAATAAATAAATTCTGTGGAATTGGTAGCACTGTCAGATCATTATATATTAAAAGCCTAGTATTAGGGTCAAGAGAATATAGCAGATATTGGCAAATTATAGTTGCAGGTATCCTTACCAAAAGGCATGCTTTTGTAACAGATGAAAGTATGGGGAAGTTGGATGTGAATATGAGTTACAGCTCAACCTGTCACTTAATAGCTATGGGCTACTTGGCAACTTTCTTACCCTCTTAAAGCTTCAGTTCCCTGATTTGAAGGATGGTGGTATTAGTATCAACCCTATAAAGTCATCTGAAGATTAAAGAAGATCATGCATGAACATGATCCAAGACTCTTGAGTATTTTCTTTTTTTTTTTTTAAGAGCATGTAGGTGTGTGAGTGGAGGTGTGGGGCGAAGGGCAGAGGGAGAGAATCTTGAGCAGGCTCCATGTCCAGCACAGAGCCCGACACGGGGCTCAATGCAGGCTTGATTTCACAACCCAGAGATCATGACCTGAGCCAAAATCAAGAGTTGGACGCTTAACAGACTGAGCCACCCAGGCACCGGAGCATTGTTTAAAAATATCTATTAGTAATTACTGTATTAAACTCCAGATTTTCTTTCTACAGTATGCCCAGTCTCTCAGGTCTGGGTTTTAGGGTGCTTGCATCAGAATTGCCTAGAGTGTAACGTTTCCTGGATTCTGCACAAAACACAGAAATCAAAATTATGAGAGCTGACAATCTACATTTGTAACACCCCCAAAGTCAGAGAACCTCTCAGTATATTACCCCATAGTGTAGGAATTAGTCTGTTCTAACTGAAATAGAACTTTAAAGTTTGTGTGGTGTAAAGATTTGTGAGTTGCACAGTGCCCATGATTTTTATTTCTTTGATGCCCATGATATTGGAAGAATAACGGATAAATGGTATGACTTGGAAGACTTAAGACCTTTCCTCAGATCTACAAATAAAAATTATTTGAAACCTGGATTTGTTAAAGGAGGCAGAAAAAACATCAGAGCTCTTTGTAGCACATTAGGATTAAAGCAGTAAGTTTAATCTGTATGGCTATTCCTTTTTAGAAAATTGCTGTATTTTAGAGTCCTGTCTTTGACATCTTCCCAAAAAAACCCAAAAAACAAAACATGAATTCGAACAGAAAAATCAGTTTTACCAACGCTGCTGTCCTGGAGCTAGGAATAATTCTGGTTCATGTTGACCAATTTGATGTGCTTCCCGTTCATTTAAGACAGACATGTAAACAATACAGGCAATATAGTCTGGTAAGGACAATAGTAATCTCTATACAGTATATTGTGTTGATAATGGAGGAGGGAGAAGGTTTTGGTACCAATTTTTATTCTTTGATAAGAATCTCGTTTTTACTGGCTACCTAGTAGATAGAGCCTCTGTTCTGGTCCACTTTTGATTCCGGGTTTCCTGGGATAGTCCTGAGTGCGTCTGGTCCTTTAGCTCCACATGATTCTCATTTTGTTATGCAAGGATTTGTCACTTGGGTGTTTTCTTGGTCTTCATACCTGTGAAATGCCAGTTTTATTCATTAAGTGTGAATAATTTCAAGTTGTTAAGTCTTTGTTTCGCTACATTATGCTGCTTTGTAAAATCCTGGCTGCCATTGCTGTAGTTCTGTTTCTCTTGATACAGGTACTTACATCCGAAGTGCTGCTATGAAGGAAAGAGAATTTTATACATTTTGTGACAGTGGGTGATTGAGATATAATTTAAAGCAGGTTCTTACCCCCCTTGTGTATACAATCATATCCTCCCTTTACTATTAACTGCTCTGTATGTAATACTGTTAAACATTCTTGTTTTTTTTTTTTAAACATTCTTAATTCTCTCAACTTCTGTACCCCCCCAGTGCAGCAGTTCAGAGACTCTTTTTCAATCATTTGATTTCCAGTTGGTGGGATATATTAGATCTGGGATGTATCTTGAAATTGCATGCCGTTTGAGGTACAGCCTGTTTGTACATTTTAGAAAAAAGTAGGAATAACCAATTTAATATCACAGAAAAGATTTCCTAAGAATGTGCCACAGTGAATATGGAGTTTATAATCTAGTGGGAGATGACATACACACATACACATTTATACATATGTAGATATGTTTAGACTTAGGGATGTCTGTAGGGCTGAAGTAGTGCTGAATCTAGTACTAGCTGAGACAGTATGGAATTAAAGTATAACACTGTCTTAGTTAAAAAATAGTGATGGGAAAAATTTGAACAGATTATCAGGAAGGTCTGTGCCACTTGCTGTGGTTGGTCTTTGGGTAAGTTTCTTAATCTGTCTCAATTATAAAATGAGGTAAGATAACATCTGAGGTTCTTTCCAAGTTCTGTATTGATTTACCCACATTAGCAATTTTCTCCAAAATACGTATTAAATTTTGTGTGTCTGGATGGGATATCAGTCAGATAATAGGTGTATCTTTTAAAGCTCTGCATTTAGCTTTTTGAATAACTGAATCATTTTCTGCATCTTTACAACGTGAAAGCTTTATCTTAATTTTTACCTTCATTTGAGAGGTGGTAGAACTTTAACCTCTAAAGGTAAGATTTTAAGATTCTCTAAATGAGGGGTTTGCAAACTATGGCCCATATCTGTTTTTATAAATAAAGTTTTATTTGAACATAGACATACTTACCTGCATATTGTCTGTGGATGTTTCCTACTGTAATAACAGAGTTGAATAGTTGTGGTAGAGACCTTATGGTCTATAAAGCATAATGGACACAGTGTGGCCCTTAAATAAACTTAGGAAATAAGGCCTTTCCAAAATGTAAAGAAAAATCTTCTGTATAAATTTCCAGTTTATTCTTTAATAGTTTCGTTTTTCCTTCTCTTAAAAAATACTGTTGCCAATACCATCTTTCCTTTTTCCAGTTAGTGCAGTTTATATTTTACAGTATCTGAAAACTATGTTTTAATATACTCTTACCATTAGCATCAATTTATCCTTTGATTTAACAGGAGGATGAAAAATTTCTGACAGATTTGTTTGCACAACTAACAGATGAAGCAACAGATGAGGAAAAAAGACAGGAATTGGTAAGAAATTTGGTACTTATGAAGGGCACAAAGCTAAAACAACAGATCTTTTTATATTCACTTGTCCTTTTCCTTATTTTAGGTTAACTTTTTAAAAGAATTTTGTGCGTTTTCCCAAACGCTACAACCTCAAAACAGAGATGCTTTTTTCAAGACTTTGTCAAATATGGGCATATTACCAGCTTTAGAAGTCATCCTTGTAAGTTTTTCTCCTTACATTTAATTACAATTATATATTTTTATTTTTTAAGATTGATTTTATTTGAGAGAGAAAGCACAAGTGGGGGGAGGGGCAGAGAGGGAAAGGCAGGTTCCCCACTGAGCAGGACCCTGGGATCGTGACCTGAGCCAAAGGCAGCTGCTTAACTGTATGAGCCACGCAGGTGCCCCTATTACCATTATATTTTTAATCCACAAAAATATGTTTTTATGTAATATGCAAGTGTTTGACTATAGCCAATATTTAATATTAGCTGTGTATTACATAAAGTAAAAAAGCTGTAAAATTCTAGTATTACAGAGTCCTTACATGATACTGAAAGAATATTCAGAGGAATTTTCTGTATTTTTAATAATAGTTAATTTTGCCGCCTGTTGGGATGTTAAGGAAAGTAACTTTATCCATAGAACAAGCTTTACATGCCAGATTTCCCTGACCTCTCTTATTTCGGTGTTTTCTTTTAATTGGGTAGATTTTGGATTTTATATAGCTATAAGCTGTATTTTTATAAGTATAGGAGAAATAAGTGCTTTTTATCTGCAGGGCATGGATGATACACAGGTGCGAAGTGCTGCTACTGATATATTCTCATACTTGGTTGAATATAATCCATCCATGGTACGAGAGTTTGTCATGCAGGAGGCACAACAGAATGATGATGTAAGTAAGAAGTTAACAGAGCAAAAAATAACCAACAAGGTAAATATTATTTGCACTAACAGTAAGTATTTGTACATGGGGAGCTAGAACTGTATTTATTATTTATTTTTAAAGATCTAAATAGCTGATATTTGGGGAAAGTGTAGCCAGAATGTCAAATGGCTTATTTTTCCCGAAATTGGCTCCTGTCTCCGTTTATGAATTGTGTGTTACACAGGTGTTTGTTTGTTAATGCTCCACTGAAACGTGTTCTTAAGTTTCTGCGATCACGTTTCTTAATTCTGTCGTTCACGTGCTACGTTGTCGTTTTAATCATTTAATCAATAAATTGTTCTTCTGTATGTGGAATTATAAGTAACTTCCCTAGGAAAACATTGACTTTGCTAGGGATAGGTTCTAAAAATCACCAAGAATGAAGAAATGAAGCACAGTCCCTTGGAAAAGTATTTAGGGCACTTTCTTTACCGACTAACCATAAGGAGCAAGCTGTTGTCTTGTTCCCTCACACACATCAGTTTTAAAGTAAGGGAGGGAGTCTGTCCTGATCATGTGAAGGGTGCTCCTGGAGTATGTGGCACATGGCATATGCAGCAGCCCCACATGTGTGTGCTCTTCGGTTTTAGTTTTAGATCATTAAACCAATGATCCTGATTTTTTTTCCCTCCTTTCCCCAAAATCTTACAAGTAACTTTTAAGAATAGACTGACATATTTTGCCCTCAACTGCATCTTAAAAGGGGAGTTGGGCATCCTCTTAGGAAAAAAAAAACCTATGCACCATTCCTATTGTATTTTTACAAAATGAGAAAATAGACTTCTACCTTTGGAAAAAATCTTAATGCGTTATGTCAAAGGGAAGTGGAACGCCTAGTAACTTCTGTATTTAAGGTGCTTTTTGTTTTTGTATTTTTGTTTTTTGTGTTTTTTTTGCCAGGGTAAGTGTAGAGAAGTACCAGTTTGAACTGTTCAATATTATGTCACATTTTTCTTTAATAAAAGTCTTATCCAGAAAACCAAAATACCTGTATTAATTTAAAATAAAGGCTGTTCTTGGCCCTGAAACCTGCTAGTTGCACATACAGTGATCTACTTCTCTCACACACAGTAGGCTTCTTGATTCCTAATCTCGATCTTTAGGTCCATCCTACTACTGCATACACAGACAAGAGCAGAGGTTTCCTCACTGCATCCCCTTCTGTTTGTAGTTACTCCTTGGGCCAGGAACACCAGTCATAGAGCCTCAGGAAAACTAGTTATCAATTTTCAGTGACATTTGGGATCTGTGTAACAGATTTGTTCTCTGTGCTATCTAAATACCATAATCTTGTTTCCCCTAATTTCACACATTTGGGTACCAACTAGATTTACTTTAAATGGAAACTTTGTATCATTTCCATAAATGGGGAATAGATACAGATCTCATTTGCCAAAAATAGAAGGAATCTATAGAAATGCAGTGAAAGTGGAACAGTGGTGTAAATTCTAGCTAAATATTTTATTAAACTGAAGGTCTATTACCTTTCTTCAGAAGGGAAATTTTGTTATCAAGAAGTATAAAGTTCTATTAGCACCAAACAAAGTTGATTTTTGCTTTAATCAAAGGGACTTAAAAATAGAGAAAGAAACTTTCTTTTCTGCATTACCTAGTGTAAATGTGCCTGTGCCACACTTGAGGGAAACACTGCCGTATATCCTGTTAAAGCAGTTAGTCGTTTCATTTTGGGTGCAGTTAACGAGACAGCTAGAGCTAGGTGTAATGCTGTAACATGTCATAGTATGTGCTTTTCCATTCTCATAATAAGTGATCCTTATTGTGTGTACTTTCTCACCAGGATATTTTGCTCATCAACCTCATTATAGAACATATGATTTGTGATACAGACCCTGAACTTGGAGGAGCAGTCCAACTTATGGGCCTGCTTCGAACTTTAGTTGACCCAGAAAACATGTTAGCTACTGCCAATGTAAGCCACAGGCATTTTTCTCTTTCTCATACTAGTATGTTGTTTATTATTGGTAGGAGCCAGTGCAGTTAAAATTCATGTAAATGTTTTTGATTCCTTAGAAAACAGAGAAGACTGAGTTTCTGGGTTTCTTTTACAAGCACTGTATGCATGTCCTCACTGCTCCCTTACTGGCAAATACCACAGAAGATAAACCTAGCAAAGGTAAGGTAATGCAGGTTGGTAGTAAGGTTCTTTGTTCTTGAGTTCTGAAACTCAGAGTTGATGTGGAGTAATAGTCTTCAAAAGTTCAAGCCATTTGGTTAACACAGAGGCGTAATAATATATCTTCAGAAGTGTTCAAGGTAGACTTTCTTTAAAGTGCTGTAACTGGTGATAATAAGATGTAAAAGAGGAGATGATTGTTGCTTTCAGAATTTAAAAACACTTCTGTTAAAGCAATATTGATATTTACATAGGTTAAATAAATAGAAGGAAGTAATTGTGAAAAAATCATTTTAGGTTAATTTGCACTTCAGATCTGTAGCGCAGAGCTGCTTACTATTAAGCCTCTTATTTGCATTGAGCATTATTCATAGGTAAGGGATTACTCTTATTTCTGCATTTTATTCCTTTAGCTTGCATAGTGTGTTTAAATTCAGAAAGTAGTTTTAGGGTCTTCGATGGGAAATCCCTTATTGACATTTCAAGAATATTTTGTTGTATAAATTACCAGTATAGTATAACTTAAAATACAACTTAGAAAGTAAATGTTAAATTTACCCTTTTTTTATGATTCTAGAATCACGTCTTAGACACGTGATATTCATTTTTCCTGTCTACTTCATTCATATTAGGTAAAGCTTGAGGCTTCTTTCCAAAGGCATATATTTAGTCTTCAAACATTTATTTAAAAAAACCCATTGTGTGGAAGGCACTGTGCTGTAATCTTTAGGGGCTAAATGGGGGAAATGAAAAAGTGAGTAAAATACTTTCAGAGGCTTGCTGTGAGGAAGAAAGGTAAGCCAGTAATTATAATCCATTGTGGATTCATTCTATGTAATAAAGGACCCATAAAACACATTGGAATCATAGGAGCAGGGAGAGTAATTCCACCAAAGACGAGATGGGATCTTTCTGGATCTCCTATGCTGTGTGTACATCTTATGAGGGCCGTGTTAAGACATGGTAGAGCATTCTTGCACTTGGGAATAAAGCAGAGCTAATAGATTTGTATCCCAGCTCTTGCCGTATTCAGACTTGGGTTTTGTGAAAATAATTCATCAGAGTTAAGAAAATGTAAAGCACAGTTCTCGGGGCACATGGTAGGGATTCAGTGTTCGTTCCCTTTTCCTTAACTTTAAAATTTTGGGTCAACAGAAAGGATTTTACTTGGTTGGAATTTGGATACTTACAGTTAGAAAGGAAAAGAATATTAGTCCTTAAATATAATTGTGTTTTGTTTTTAGATGATTTTCAGACTGCGCAGTTGCTGGCACTTGTACTGGAATTGTTAACATTCTGTGTGGAGCACCACACCTACCACATAAAGAACTACATTATTAACAAGGACATCCTCCGCAGAGTGCTGGTTCTCATGGCCTCAAAGCATGCTTTCTTGGCATTATGTAAGTGTTGCTTCCGGTAGAATTATTTATTATCTATATATTATCGTGTTGCCGGAGAAGAAAAGATCACAGACTTCAGGACACCTAGATTCTAACAGGAAACTACACCAATTCTGTAGTTTCACCACAATTGGAGATAATTTTCCTCATTCGCATCTTTCTTTCATATACAGCAAAGGGCTTAGTGTGTATCCACAAAATATGTTAAAGTATTCTTCTCCACTAATATGGCACCTAAGATCATTTTACCTCAGTTATTTTTTTAGTACTGCCTTCCTCATTACAAGTTAGGCATTCTTGTGAAACTTACATTAAATCATGAAGAACATTTTTGTAATTTGGAAAACCTTTAGCTAATAGCACTGAGTTGCTAAAACACATTCAGAGTTACAGAAGGCCCAGCACAAGTGTCTGTAGATGGTCAATTCGTTAATTGCACAAATATTTTTTCTCGGCGTTACTGAGAAATATTTGACATAAAACATATTGTTACCTCAGGTACTTTAGAGCAAGGGTGCCAAACCTCGGAAGTGACCAGATCCAGCCTGTGCTCTACTTTTGCATGACCTGCAAGCTGAAAAGTGGTTTTTAGGTTTCTTAAAGGGTTGTTTAAAAACAGCAACTGCAGAGGCCATATGCGGCCTATGAAGCCTAAAATGTGTACTTGTAAACAATATTTATGGGGAAGGTTTGTCAGCTCTTAAAGCAACAACTAGGTTGTTCTTGGTTATGTTATTTTTCAAAAATTAACTTTAACTGTGTTCTTAAGGCCCTAGTTTATGAAGTAAAGCGTGTTTCAGAATTGGAAGTAGGTTATTTAAGACTATTCTTGATCCCAGCAGCCAGCCTTTCTTGGTAAGTTGACCAAGACTTAGAGGCTCAGTAAAATATGTCTGCTGGTAACTTCTGTCTTTTGGTTTCTGTAGGTAAGTTTGGTTGTTTGGTGGTGGTTTGACGGCATCACAGTCATTCACTAATTAGAGGCCTGAACATACATACCCAGTTTTGCTATTTTTTTTAACCTCATTTACAAATTTTTTACTTCATGGATTTTTAAAAATATCCTAAAATTATAAAAACGTGGTTTATAAGGATGTTTCTGATGTTGATTTGCTCTAAAATATTTTATCTTTAAAACAGTATTAGAAATAAGTATCCTTCTAAAAACATGAAACAGTTTCTATCAGGGTAACAGTTACAGTTGCCTTAGTTTTTCTGGCTAATGTACACACTGGAGGAATGACTGAGAGTACATGTATTCACGGTATGAATTCACGGTTTTCCAACTTTTCAGGTGTTTAGTGCAGCTACTTTCTGTTGATTGTCCAGGAACTTTGATGTTACCTTAGAAATCTTTTTCAGCCAAAAGTAACAGGTAGCATTTTGTGGCATTAACCTAGAGTGCTAAGGAGAGCAAAAATAAATTATTTTGGTTCTACCGTACTAATATCCATGAGCTTAGCATTTGCAAAAGAAGAGCTTTTAAACTCATAGTCATTTTCCTTATGTACCTACGACAGCAAAACAGAGCCCCACGACCAAGTTGAGAGGGAGTTTGTACAGACCTTTCTTTCTTGTTACCGTAGAAAGTTTTGTTTGAGTGTGGGAAAGGGAGGTTAGGACAGAATGGAAAAACTAAATGAATAAGTTAATCAGTTTTATTTTGATAAATGTATTAAACACCTACCATATTTTATCAGTTTTAAGCTCTGCATTTTAGACATTTATCATCTCTCAAATCAAGGTGAGTCTTAAAATTAATGGCATGTCATCGTGATTGATAGTTCTGTCTGTTTGATTTTCTTAGTAGTAGAGAAAGTTTTTTGCAATCAGGGGCATCTCAGATTTGATGAAGATGCTGGATACCTGGAAATTACAAGGAAAACGCGGACCATTAAGACCTGGACTCCGCTGTCAAGGGGTTTTGAGTTCAGTTAGGAGGAGATAGTCATTTAAAAACCAAAATGTCAAAAGTACTATATTGAGGTGTGTTTGAAAGCATAGTGGAAAAATTTTATTCTACATGAATGAGTCAAATCAGGAAAATTTCGCAGGGGAGGTAAATTGGGTTGTGTCTTGGTCCTGGGAGAATGTGACATTCTTGGTCGAAGGCACAGCTGATGTACATCTGTGGGAAAAGTGTAGCGTGAGAATGGTTTGGTGCAAGGGGACCACACAGTCCAGTGGGGGAGTGCAGGAAAGGAAAAGGCTTTCTCGGTTCAGGTCGTCTCATTGTTTTGCTTGCAGTATTACAAAGAAAGTTTCAGTTTAATGAGAACTATGAAGAGATACGTTACAAGGAAGGTTTATATTGTAGGAAACTAAGCATGTTAGCAAAATTTTAGTTATGTTTTATTGTTTAACAATAACTCAGTTCGAAAAATGCTGACTCTTAAATGAATCTATGTGGCTGTCTTCCCAGATTCAGAACATAAGTAGTTTCTGGAAGAAGACGCCAGTCATTAGGAATGAGCATTTTAGGACTGGCTTTAAGAGTATACAGTAGGAGTTTTTGATCAAGGATTTCTAAAAGAGCTAAGTGGGAGGTTTAGGATATTTTCAGTCTTCTAAGATTATACACTGAGGGGCGCCTGGGTGGCACAGCGGTTAAGCGTCTGCCTTCGGCTCAGGGCGTGATCCCGGCGTTGTGGGATCGAGCCCCACATCAGGCTCCTCCACTATGAGCCTGCTTCTTCCTCTCCCACTCCCCCTGCTTGTGTGCCCTCTCTCGCTGGCTGTCTCTATCTCTGTCGAATAAATAAATAAAATCTTAAAAAAAAAAAAAAGATTATACACTGAAAGTATTAGGTAGAGTGTTTAAGGGAGGGTTTCATAAGTTTAGATGCCCTCTTGTAAAGATAAAAGATAATGAGTGGTTAAATGTAAACAGTTTGGGGACTTACGGAACTTCTCCTTTTTTATATCTGCTGCTTATTAGAATGCTTTTATCCTATTTAAAGACAACGAATCAGGTGTGTAGGTGAGACAAGCAGTCCTTTCAAAATTTAGGTCTTCGTAAGGTTAGATTCTGTACATACGCCACTTTTACCAGTCTCATTTCTTTGGCCTTTCAGGATTCATGTTGTCTAGTCTTTTGTTAAAAGTATGGAAATCTGTGACAGGAATAAAACACAATTTTATTGTAGATGCTTTTATTCAGCCATCACAAGTTACGTAGGAGGCAAAAAGTCTCAACTTTGTGACATGAAATCTCATGTTGTGTTAACATAAAGATGAATTACTTGTTTTAGAGATGACTGAAACGAAGCACCAGAGATTCCTGGCATGTTAATGAAGGTTAGAGATAAGGGAAGCAGAGTGCACTTTACTTTGGAAGCCCAGCAGTTCTGCCAATGTGACCTATTCCAAAAGCTTTCTCTAATTTCCTTTGAGCGATTCGACTTCATAGAGCTCGCTGGTAAATTTTTGAAAGCAGCTTTTGTTCAGCAGCAAGTAGTGGTTGGCTATTCTTGATGCAGTTTTCTTTTGGGGGAGGGGTTTGAATGGAAATAACCCAGTTCTGGATATAAATAAATCAGGGCAAATTGAAATGAGGAGCAAAACAAAGACCGTTAGAACCCCACCTCTGTCTACACCAGCAGTTTTTGGACAGAACTACTCTTGAGGGAATGGTGGCACTGCATACCTTGGTCTTAGTGAATTCTAGGAAGGGAGTTTCTTTTCACTTACCTGGGAACTGCATGCAGCCCACGGGGTTCAGCTAGTGTGTGTTATGGTAGGACACAAGTCTCCACGAAGCCTGCAGAGTTGGAGTACCAACTCAAAATAATCGCTCTTGCCCTAATGAATTACTAAAAACTTCACATTTGGCCTGAGCTCTAAAGTACTGATTTTTATTCTAACAAATGGAACTGCCTCACTAGTTCCTTTGTCAAGTGACATTACAAAACACCAAACTCTGAAATCATTGTTTGGGGAAGATAAACCCTTGTTAGGCTTTGACTTAACACACAGGTGCCTCTTACTGTTTAAAATGTCTTATTTCACCATGCTTATGTATTTGGAAATAATTCAGTAGTTAAAAAAAAAAATGCAATTACTATTCTATAAATTATTTTGAAACTCCCTGCCCAGAGTGTCACATTAGAAAGAGACACTCTTAAAGAAGTTGCATTGTTAAGGCAGTTTATAGCCAACTGTACCTAACTGGGCATTCACTTGTGGACCTCTTTTCTGCCAACTAAAGAAACATTGAGCTGCTTTACTCCTCTGCCTTCCCACCCAGAAACCGTGTCAGCATGGTTGCCTGGCTACCTGCTCATGAAGGACTTGATTAATAACAAATTGGCAATTTAACGAGCCACTTCCATGATCTCCAAAGAAACCAAAATACAAACACAATATTTAATCTTGCCAACCGAAGACGATGTGACTGCATGAAGTGAGTATGCTTTTTTGAACTGTTTACAATAAGTGGGGCATTAACTTACTGACAAACTCCATGTAGGTAAAGAGGGCTTTGTCTAGCTGTCTGAGTATATTTGGATCTTGACGAATGGTGACTTAAGTAACTCCCCATACCTCAAGATGTAAATATACCTTTTAATCTGTAAGTTAAAGCCTAATTAATTGTAAAAAGGAAAATTAGGAAAAAAATTAAAAAGCATACTCGCTGCAATAAGCATAGAGGACCACATTTTAAACACAACATCCTCTAAATTTATCTCTAAACTATGGGAAGGCAAGTTTTGGGTCATGCAGAGTTCTGTGGGTTTAGAGTAGTTCTCCTGACACATCCAGAAACCAGCCAACGTAAAGTGAACTCAGAACTCTAAAGCCAAATAGTAAAGAGTGTCCAAAAGTGATGATCAAATTATACAGTGGATTGCCCTAAGAAAACAATGGTTTTTCTGTTGTTTTTAAGGTGTACGTAAAACGATATATTCAGAGTTTTCTCATCTTAAGTAGTATGAAGTTAATTCATTTGTTAGCCCTATTTTAGCTTTTATTTTAGATGTAGAGTACATTTTGGTCGTTAGTAAATTCCAGAATTTTTCTGGCTGTCCAAGACTTGTGTTCTATAATGACATACACTACTTTTAGGGTACATTTTTCTGATAACCCTTTTGCAGTCCTTGTCTTTAGGTTCATGCTTCTGGAAGCAGTAACATATCACTGCACGAAGAACTATATTTATTAAGCAGGTCTTTTTTAATAAGTCTAAAATATGGAAGTGTGGTATGTAATTTGAACAATAATGCCTCTGTGTTTCAGGTGCTCTTCGTTTTAAGAGAAAAATTATTGGATTAAAAGATGAGTTTTACAACCGCTACATAATGAAAAGTTTTTTGTTTGAACCAGTAGTCAAAGCCTTTCTCAACAATGGATCCCGCTACAATCTGATGAACTCTGCCATTATAGAGATGTTTGAATTTATTAGAGTGGTAGGTTCTGTATTAGAATGTTGGTTTTAATTGTTTGAGAATATTGAATATGCATTATTAGTATTTTGTCTTATTCGAGATTATATTTGAAGAAAAATTTTAAAAACTTGTAGAAATTCCGTTCAAAGTAATGAAAACCAAAATGATCTTCCCTCAGCAGCTGTGAATCCTTCATAGGATGGCTTCAAAGAAAACTGATCTAACACTGTCATGGCACTCAGCTCATTTTAGGACAGAATGACAGATAATAGAAAGTATTTGATGTGGTTTTATTTTGTTTTTAACACTGAGGTTTTCTGACTTTGGACTTTGCCCTCTATTTTTAAAGAACAATTTTGTAACCAGTTCGATTCTTTACTAAAATTAAATAGTAGTCGGCTTGTGGTTTTCCCTCAAGTGTATGTCAGAATTATCTGTGGCATGCTTTTTTAAAAAAATTATGGTTAAATGTTTATCACATAAAATTTGGCGTTTTAAGTGTACCGTTCCTTGGAGTTCAGTACACTAACACTGTTGCACAGCTCTCCCCACTGTCCATCTCTAGCACTTTCCTGATGTGCTGATTTCACTCCCACATTCAACTTGAGTAAGAGTTATCTGGGGCGCGACCTGGGCATTTACTTGAGGAAGACCCGTAGTTAATTCTGAGACACAACAAAAATTGGAGACTACAGAGTAGCCATTTATGCCCTTTTTCATTGTTTTGTTATCTCTGAGATTGGCTAATAATTTAACAAAGTTAAACTGTTTTGGGCAGGTTTATGAATTACCTAAAGCCTATTTTGCTAAAATAACTTCTGTATTTTTCATTGTAATTCTTGTCTATAGGAAGATATAAAATCATTAACTGCTCATGTCATTGAAAATTACTGGAAAGCACTGGAAGATGTAGATTATGTACAGACATTTAAAGGATTGAAACTGAGATTTGAACAACAAAGAGAAAGGCAAGATAATCCCAAACTTGACAGGTAAATTACCACATTTTTTCGCCTATTCATTCAAGTTGTATGGTGGTTCCCTCTCTTTGCTTGTTTCATATTTGGCTTGGCTGGGGGAGGGGATGCACAGTGGTTGTAGCTTTTCTGTAACGGGTACTGTGCATGTTTTCCCGAAGGTGTATGTGGTGTTTGAAGCTAGATAATGAGAAAGAAAACCCAACCAGTACGTGGTAGTGGGGCTTCATGTGTCCAGATTAAAATCAAAATAGGATGTTTTAAAGTCCACGAATTAGGACTTGTTAGTTTCTGAGGTTAACAAGTTTAATAACTGATCTGTAATAGTACAGTTTCCATAATAGTTTGATTCCCCTGGTAACACTAGGTAGGGCGGGGTGCCTAGTTCTATGGACACTGGTTCTTCATTAGCCTCTCTGTATAAAAGGATCTGATTTGGAGCACCACTTGAAGACTATCTGAAAGAGTCTTTGGATGAGTCCCTTTACTTTTTTATTTTTTTCTTTTTTAAGATTTTATCTATTAGAGTATGGGGAGGGGGTGAGGGAGAAGCAGGCTCCCTGCTGAGCTGGGAGCCTGATGTGGGACTCAGTCCCAGCACCCTGAGATCATGACCTGAGCCGAAGGCAGACCCTTAACTGACTGAGCCACCCAGGCGCCTGGAGTCTATTTACTTCCTTTTCTTTATTCCTAGTATGCGTTCCATTTTGAGGAATCATAGATACCGAAGAGATGCCAGAACACTAGAAGATGAAGAGGAGATGTGGTTTAACACAGACGAAGATGACATGGAAGATGGAGAAGCTGTCGTGTCTCCATCTGACAAAACTAAAAATGATGATGATATTATGGATCCAATAAGTAAATTCATGGAAAGGAAGAAATGTATGTTGAAAAGCTGGACAAGGAGAAATGGTGGCTTTCCCGCTCTAGGCTTACTCTGTATAACTTGTCAAAAGGAGGAGTATCTACTTTGTTATGACATAGATTTTTAGAGACTTTGTTGCTTTCTAGAATGTGAATTAATAGCTGTGGGTGAAAGTATGGACCAAATTTTCTTAATCTGACTTGACCCAGGAGAAATAACATTATTTCAGGAAGGGGAGGGACACTGAATACTGAAGGTCTCATTCCTTCTCAGTAGTGAACTGAACTTGTGTTTTTCCCTAGCAAGGGAGTGAGCTAGTTAAGTGTGGTTTAGTGCCACCTCATTTGGGGGGATTAAAAAAAGAGGAGGATGGGTGACAACTATTGACACTATTCTTATTTTTAGTAAAAGAAAGTGAGGAAAAAGAGGTGCTTCTGAAAACGAATCTTTCTGGTCGGCAGAGCCCAAGTTTCAAGCTTTCCCTCTCTAGTGGAACCAAGACTTCTCTCACCAGCCAGTCACCTGCAACCAATCTGCCTGGTTCACCAGGCTCCCCGGGATCCCCAGGATCTCCAGGCTCTCCTGGCTCTGTCCCTAAAAGTACATCTCAGACGGCAGCTATTACTACCAAGGTACATTCGGACTTGCAGGCCTGTCTCAACAGTAATTGTGACTAAGATTTCATTTGGTTACTGTCTTTTGGAAGTGATCTAACGTTTCTGAATGAGAGAGAGAAATTCTCCACTACCTGAATGTATGGAAAACCTGAGCAATTTCCCAAAGGTTTTTATGACCAACACAAAAGGCTGAATGAATTATTTTCGTTATCTACATTTTAGAACTCAGGTTCAGATTTGTGTCAGAACATTTACAGAAATTTTAAAGTTACTCTATCAGCTTTCCCAGTTAATACCCAGCTAAAGGCTGGTGTGGAGCAAAGGTCAGTATCTGGACACTCTGCTTTGTCAAGCAATATTTATAAAAAAGAATTAACCATCATCATTAACATTTCATAAGAAAGGATGACAATTTTAACACCAAAAATGTGGACAAGACAATCTCAGAATAAAAACCAATTCTTTTCACTACCTCCTCCTGTCCCGGACTAGCAGTTAACAGACTGGCGTTTGGGACGCGTCGATCTAAGCCAGGAATGTCATGCCCCATGCACAGTTCCTTTTACTCTGACATGAGCGTGAGACCCCTGAGGGCTAAGAAATGAATCAGTGTTCAAATGAAGGGGCAGGCTGAGGGCACCGCAGGGTGAGTTTCTCCACAGCGCCCCACAGAGGAGCTACAGCGGTGCCTGGAGACGGCAGGGGTCTGAAAAGAGGCGAGAGGAAAGGCAGGATCGCCTTCCTAACTTCTGGTAGTTGGTCTGCCCTCATTTCTGTTAGTCATTAGTCTGTTTATCTTTTGCAGTTTTCAAGATTTTGCTAATGCATTGTTAAGTCTTAGAAACCGTAATTATTAAATTGAAAAGGTTTTATCTCCTGGCTCACTTAATTTATATAAACTAAAAGTTTTGTTACGGAAAATATAGGAAAAACACAGTGACTTTCAGTTGCATATAATCTCACCGTCCAGAAATAACCACACTTAGTATAATGGGGGCGGGGGTGGTGGTGGAAATCTGTGTCCTTTATCTAGTATTTATGTGTTAAGGTTTGTTTTTTAAAAGCTACGTGTTCTTTCTGAACAGGGAGGCCTCGTGGGTCTGGTAGATTACCCCGATGACGATGAAGATGATGATGAGGATGAAGACAAGGACGACGCGCTACCATTGGCGAAGAAAGCAAAGTTCGAGTCGTAATAACGGCAACTGCCTGTGATCAGTACCTGTTGAGAAAACTGGTTCTCCACCCCTCCCCCCTACAAAATCCACAACAGAGCAGCGGTCTCTCGTGAATGACTGGTCCGGATCAGCCTCGCACACTTGACTCTGCTCTTCAAGTGCCAATTCAATGGAGCAGGAGGAGGGGATACTCTACATTTAGGGGAAAGACTTAAGCCTTTGAGCTCTCCAGCTTGGACCACACATTGCCCTTTTCTCAGGGAAGGAAATGGAAACAAAAAGCCAACAGGGCAGGGGTTTTGTAAGTGGAACTCTGGATTGGCTGGTCAGTTGCTACAATCAGAGTATGCTTTCTCGGACCATGTTTGAGACTCAGAAGAATAGGCTTTTGTGCCGTAATTCTTCAGTAGTTAAGAATGCCAGCAGTTTCTTTGTATAAAGAGACCTGCCTTTAAAATCATACATTCTGAACATTTTAGTCAAGCTACAACAGGTTTGGAAAACCTCTTTGGGGGAGGGGCGAATATAAAGTTTCCTCTTTTTTATCTGTTCCCTTTGCCCTTCAAACTGCAGATTTTTTTTTAAAGTGGGGATTTGTCCCTACTTGATTAAAGATTGAGTGGAATTCTAGATGTGGTCATTTGTGTCATAATTTTTTTTGTTTCATTTTGTTTTTGATTTTTTCTCCCCTGAGTGTATGCTTAGTTGTTGAGTATATATATTTGGGACCATTAAAACTTTTTTTGATGTAATATAACCTAACGTCGTGCTGGTACCTGTTTTACCATGTGTAATTTTTGTTCACATCACAGTTCTTAATTTGTTTAGAGTTTTATGAAAGATGGTATAGTTTTTATTGACAAAAACAAAGTAATCTTACAACTATGTGCATACAAAAGCAATACTATTTTGTGACTAAATATTTTATATTAAAATTTACATCAGCAGCTGTCTCGAGAATTCAGGGAAATAGAGTGGAATTTAAAATTTCAACAGTTTTGTTAAACCTAGAAACGTGAAATTAGTATTCCAAAGAGATTCTGAAATTTCGTATCTTGGGAAAATGACGGTACATTAAATCAAAATTGAGGCTGGATGATTTAAAAATAACATTTGACTTTTGAATAATAAAAAGAAAAGTGAAGAGTAAGAGAAACTGTATTAGTTGTATGTTTCTTTTTTTTTTTCTTTTTCTTTCACCACTCCCTTTGGAATACCAGCTGGAGTTGTACGTGGTGGTTCCTAAATAAATACTTGGCCAGAGGACCACCAGCCAGTCCCTTGTTACAGCAGTGTTTTTAAATAGGTTCTTTTTATTGTCTTAGGTGTGCTAAAAATTCTAAGGAAATGAAAAATACTTTAATGTCACATTCCCTCACTTTTTTTATAACCTTTTAGAACTTACTGAAGAATGTGTTTGCAAATGTGAATAAAAATCCATACCCAGGAAAGGATACTATTTTAAGTATCATCTATTTTAACTGAGTGTCTAACAAGCACTGTGTGCTTCTAGTCTTCTCTTTTGCTTAGTCCTCCGTACATTTTAACGTGTGGTACCAAGAACAAGGTTATACTGAATAGCGGATAGAAAACCAGAAAGTGATAACTTGCTGTAGTCATAAAACAAGTTTTATTGTTGGCTGATTATTTTTTTAACAGAAATTTTAGGTGCATAATTAACTATAAGAGTTTAAGTGTATCTACTACAGTATAGAGCTGCTTGTGAGCCCCAAGTTCTGGCTATTAATAATTGAAGTTAATCAAGTTATCTTGAAAATAAAGAGAAGAAAGATCTTAAGTTTAATTATATTACGTCTTCCTTTGTGCCTTAACCATACTGACTTTCCTGGCTGGGCTCTCGGAGCACTTGGCCTGGTGTGCTGAAGGTTCTTGAGGGGAGGGGCATCCCTTGCTTTCATAAATTCTGATCCAATATTTTTAAAAAGGTACTGACTATTGGCCTTCAACAAGAGATGCCCCTTCACTGATAGACGGTTGCATTTTCTTAGCTATTAGTGATTACAGTGACTGAAGCAGAAAATTGACACAAGTTGCTTTAACAGAAATTAGGTCTACAACAGCTTGTCATTTCATAGAACTTAGCAACAAATTGCTAGAAAGACGACACTGGAATTGACAATCCACCTGATTCAGAAGTCTGAATCTCGAACAGATACTGTCTGATTTGGTAACGGATGTAAACATCATGGTGTGAACAGTTATAAATCGTTATTTTCCATTTTAATGATATGTATTGGTTCTTTTGCATTTTGCAATGTTGAAAATGAAAATAATTCACTTCCCATTTGATTACCCAACAACTTCTGACAAAGACTTGTAATTAACTACAGGAAACACCTTGATGTCCTGTCTTATCCAGAAATGCTACCCTGGCTTTTTGTTGTTGTTGTTGTTTGGATAGAATTGAAGCCTGACTAAAGTTTTTCCCCCTGACTGTACTCAAATCCTGCACATAATTTTCTCTGGGAGTCAATTTTTGTGAATTTGGACATGAAGGAGAGGCATGGAATGGGGGAACATTCCTTTTGTTCTTGACTGATTTAAAGCAGTAATCTTTATATAAAGTGTGCAAGATTAGAACAGCAAGCAGTTTAAACTGGAAGATATTTTTAAGTGGAAAACGAAAACTTAAGTCAACAGAGTTCTAGTATTTACCATAAATAACTGTTTAAACTGCACGGTCAAAATCACTTTTGAAGGAAAGATCAGGACCTTCAGAATTCTTAATATATATAAGGTTATATTAACTTTTTCTGCCCTAACATCCATTTTGAGCACAAGGGGATTATAAAAACGTTTTTACGGGACGGACTGTTGTCTGCCATGACACTGAGGAAACATGAAGAAGTGGGGCAGTGTCTGCTCTGCTACCTGTGGTACTGATTCCTCTCTTTGGCTTTAATGTTTCCTCTTGGCTCTTGGGAATGATAACTAAAGGAAACTGCGTGTAGAACGCCTCTCTTCAGATAGATAAATGTCTACTGGAGTTGGAGGTCTTGGTCCTTAAAATAGCCCTGGTTGGAGAGACCAATTTCCTTGACCTTTTCGCTGTCCTAGGTAAGTTCTGTGGACTCGGGAAATACAGATTTCTCCAACATGATGCTAAATGGGTTTTGGTTTAACTTACATTCCCACTGTTTTAAAGAAAATACTCTGGTGTATCACATTCTACCTACCCATTGAATGGACCCTTTTCTGTCCTTGTGTTTCCTCTTAGGTAAGAAATCCTAAAGCACATGGCGTTACAGAGGCCAAGGTATGGAGAAGACCGCGGATAGCAGCAAATACTGCCTTTCCATCCCCTGATAGCTCCCTTCTTCACCCCTTAAATGCTGGGAATCTCTACTGCCTCCCCATGGGTGCCCGTCTTCCCAAACTCCAGCTAGGGCACCTTCCTTTGCTGTCCCTGACCCAGTCATGCACGCTGTGCCCTAAAGACTGCCTCACCCCGTCATGTGCCCTTCTGAGTGCTCTTCCTGCCTCGCCAGCTGATAAACGTACATTCATCTTTCAGCGTTTGGAAGCGTGCCCCTGACCCTGTTTCTTCCTTGAGGAAGAGGTTTATGCCCTTTTCAGCTTTGTTGCCATAGTAGCTAGTGTGACACCCAGCCCACAGATGGCCCTCCAAAATGTTTACTGGGTGAATGAAGAAAAGACTGAGTAACGTGCACACAGAATATACAGACTGGGAAAGTTTTGGCTGATGCCCTTATGGTCAAGAATGAGTCAAACTCTTGACTCTCTAAGATTCCCTCTTTGTGGATGTAAAGGGAGAGCTTGAGGACCTTTGTCCTGTCCTTTGTACCTTTGGGCCTTAGGTTAGTAATACCAACAAGGGGCAACTTTAGTTTACAGAATTACCCCCATATAGAGCCATTTCAGCAACTCCTAAAATTCTATTTAAGCTTTCCTGGTCTGTTCCCTGGCTCCAGCACCTTTACCTCATTAACTATGCCGCTTACTGGGCCTTTGGATCATAGATCGTCTGTGTAGCCTCATAGCGCTGGACCCCGCCAGGAGCTACCGATTCCACAGAACACTCAGCTGCTGGGATCAGACGTTCATTAAATCTCACTCTCTTACTAAACGTTCGCATCTCAGTTTATCTCCTGGAATGTGAGATCCGAGAAGCGGGCCCAGATGCATGTGATTCTCTTCGTGCGGCTAGCGGTATCACAATACAGATGACAGGCAGGTAGACACGGAGATAGTAAATAGGTCAGAGGGATTTCCTGTGTAGAATCAATTGATACTTGCCAGGCATGATAAAGAGCCTGGAAAATGTAATCACTCAAAACTAAAGCACTTCACTTCAGCATTAAGTATCTTTTCACAGAATCTGTTTTTGTTGCCTTGCAGAAAACAGATTGACCTGACTTTAATGTTACTGTAATTCATAAAGAAATTGCTACTTCGGGTTTTCTTATCCTAAACCGTAAAGCACAACTCAAGAGGAAGAGAAGGAAATAATGAGACGGTTCATTAAATACCCTCCAAGATGGTTCTGTCGGGTTTGTGCTGTGAGGTGGGAGTCCCATCAAAAACACTAAGAGCCCGGAAAAATTTAGCTTTTAGGATTGTAGGGTGGCTTTCAAAACGTTTAGGTGAAGAATGTGAGGAACAGCTGTGAGTGAAAACGTTTCACCCAAATCCACCCTGCCCCCACTGAAGCCTTTCTGAGAGCCTATTCTGGAAAGGTAATAGGGGTTGGGTGGGATGGGTGAAATAAACCAAAGAGGCTGAGGGAGTACTCAGGAAATTTCATAATCTGTGCTCCATGCATGCTGACTGATCGATGGAGTCGAAGAGCAGATTTCTTGGTAGAAATTGGTGAAAAGTTGAGAATATAGACCAAGTATTATAGAAACAGCATAGTCAGAAAGGCCTGGGTTTGAATTCTCACTCTGCTACTAAGACCTTAGGCAAGTTCCTTGAGCCTTGGTTTCCCCATCTCTCATGGAAGTAACATCACAACACAAGTGTAAGGACTTCAGAATAGATGTGTGTGTAGAGAGAGAGAGAGAAAGAGAGACAGCAACTCTCCCAGTGGCAGCTACTCAATGGATGGTAGCTAATGTGTTATATTAACATGGTCCACACCCAGAAGGAGATGGCTATGGTGTGAACCCTTCACAACCCAAAACTGCCTGTTTTTAGAAGTCACTCATAATCTCTGCAGTGCAGGGCTCGGTATACAATATACTGGTTAAGATTATACATCCAAGAATGGCACAGTAAGGGGCTTGGCAAATCCTCCCTCAAAAAGCAATTTAAAAACTGGGCAAAACTGTCAGAATGAACCATTTCAGGACTTTGGAAGTTAGTCAAAGACATATAACAAACTGAAAAAAGTTGATTCAAGAATCTCAGTAAGAGGGGGCACCTGGGTGGCTCAGTTGGTTGAGCGTCTGACTCTTGATTTCAGCTCAGGTCGTGATCTCATGGGTCATGGGTTTGAGCCCCATGCCAGGCTCTGCGCTCCGTGGGGAGCCTGCTTCAGATTCTTCCTCAACCTTCTCCCTCTGCCACCTCCCCCTTCAAATAAATAAATCTTTTTAAAAAAAAATCTCGGCACAGTGAACAGTCTGTGGCATTTTGGTCTGGGGTTCCTCCCGTCTCCACCCTCCCCCACTCCCTCAGCTCAACCTGCTGGTAGTCCTACCAGCACAGGACAGCTGTGAACTCACTGTCACAGCTGGGAGTGGCTCACTCGGACTGCAGGAAAACACACATACTCGCCTGTTCACAGAAACAGTAGCTTGACCAAGAAAAAAAAAAGAGGATTCAAATTATTAAATTCAGAAATGAAAGCCATTTGGTTGGGGCCGTTGTTACCAACTTTATAGAAATAAAAATAATTATACAGGAATTTTTTTTTTTTTAATTTTAGATGTGTGGGCATGCAAGTAGGGAGGGGCCGAGGAAGAAAGAATCTGAAGCAGACTCTGCACTGAGCGGAGCACGGAGCCTGATGCGGGGCTTGATTCCACGATCGTGAGATCATGACCTGAGCCAAAAACCAAGACTTGGACGCCCAACCAAATGAGCCACCCAGGTGCCCCAACTATAAAGGAATATTATGATTAACTGTATACCAATAAATTAACTTATATAAAATGGACAGATTCCTGAAAGACACGAACTACTGAAATTAACTCAAGAAGAAACAGACAAAAATCTGAACAGACCAGTAATCAAAAACTTCCCAACAAAAGTCCAAGACCAGATGGCCTCACTGGTGAATTCTACCAAATATTTAAAGAATAATTAATACCAATTACCAGACTCTTTCACAAATCAGAAGAGGAGGGAACACTTCCAAACTCATTTTACAAGGCCAGCATTGCCCTGATACCAAAATCAGACAAGGACACCACAAGAAAATGACAAGCTCATACCCCTGATGAGCACAGACACAAAGATGATCAACAAAATACATTATCAAACCAAGTTCAACAATACGTTAGAAGGATCGTACACCATGATCACCTGGGATTTTTTCCAGGTATATAGGGATGGTTCCGCATCCACAAATCAATGTGAATGTGACACATCAATAAAATGAAAGATAAAAATCCATGGGTGCTCTAGAAAAAGCATTTGGCGAAATTCATCTAATTATGATTAAAACTCTCAAAAAAACAGGTAGATCTAGAGAGAAGACACCTCAGCATAATAAAGGCCGCATATAACAAGCCCGCAGTGGACATCGTGCCCGATGGTGAAAAGCTAAAAGCTTTCCCTCTAAGATCAGAGACAAGACCAGGATGCCCACTCTTGCCACCGTTGTTCAGTATAGCATGGGAAGTCCTAGCCAAAAATATTAGGCGAAAAGAAAAATAAATGACATCCACTTAGGAAGTAAAACTGTCAGTATTTGCAGAGGACAGGATATCACAGAGAGGACGCTAAAGGCTCCACTAAAAACCTGTTAGAAGTGGTAAATTCAGTGAAGACGCAGGGCACAAAAATCAACAGATGAAATCCTGTTGCATTTCTGCACACTGACGACCAACTCAGAAAGGGAAGTTAGGGCTCAGGATCAAGGTAGCGCAGGAAGATCCTGAGAGCTCACCTCTTCCCGCAGAGCCCGAACTGTAGCTGCACACAGAACTGCCGCTGGGGAGGAGCTAAGAGCAGCGGACAGACCACTCCCAAGTAAGGAGATCAGAGAGTCACGACAGGATGCAGGGTGGAGACGTGTCTGGCCAGGACCCACAACCCCACAAACACAGAGGTTCTTCCTGAAGAACACGGGGTCCAGGCTCCATATTGGGCTCCACGGCCTGGGGACCTGCCCTGGGAAGATGAGCCCCCACAGCACCTGGCTTTGAAAATGGGGGGCTTAATGCCTGGGAAGAGCCTGGAAAACCAAGCCTCTGCCTGCAAAGGGCGCCCCCACGTCTCACTCTCCAAGTCCCAGTGCAGAGGGAGCGGTCTGAAAAGTGCCTGGGTTACATGGGAAGGAAATCTACTAACTGAGGGCACTGCCAGAGGGGCAGGGATCCGTTAGAACATTCCCTGGTGAGGTAAGAACTGGTGGGCACCCTTTTTGGGGGACGGTGGGGGCGGGGCACTGACCTTCCACCTGGAAGCCCAGCGCCGGCAGCCACCGTTTCTGATGGTCTCCAGCCGCTCTGCTAGCACTGCCCGCCCCTCCCTGCTGTTCCCCTGAGGACGTGTTCCCCCAACACACCTGATGGACCTGGAGCCCCTCCCAAGTGGCTCTCTGCCACCTCACGAGGTGGGTGGGCTCAGCCAGCACCGGAGCTCTTCGAAGTGCCCTTAACCCACACAGCAGCATGCCGGCAGCAGTGGTGGCCAGGCCGCGCAGGCAGGCAAGCCACGGCCACGCTTGCACCCGAGCCCGCCCGGGCCAGACCAGTGGCAGCTGGACCTCACAGGCAATCGCTCTGTGGGACAGTCCCGCATGCCCGTGAGCCTGCACCAACTGTGACCCACCCCTAAGAGGATGGTGTTCACAGCCCACACAGTGGACACTCCGAGGGCACCTGGCTCAGGGGACCAGGGAGGTTTGTGTTACTGGGTCCTAAAGGACACCTGCGTAAAGCCACTCCTTCAAAACCGGGGGACTACCTGGCCTAATTAACACATAATAATAAGAGAGTTGGGCAAGATGAGGAGACAAAGGAATATGCTCAAAATTAAAGAATAAGACAAAACCTCAGGAAAAAAGGAAACAGATCAGCAACTGACCTCATAAGGAGTTAAAAGTAATAGTCATAAGGATGCTCAATGAACTTCAGTGAAGAGATGAGCACAGTGAGAACTTCAACAAACTATGAAAGGGAACCAACCAGAGCTGAAAAATAGATTAACAAATTAAAAAATACTCTAGATAGACTCAATAGCATATAAGACAATACAGAACAGATCAGTGATCTGGAGACAGGGTAGTGAAAATCATCCCAGATGAACAGCGAAAAGAAAGGACATTAAAAAACGAGGCCAGGGTAAGGAACCTCTAAGCAACATCAAGCACGCTAACATTAACATTACAGAGCTCCCAGAGAAAGAAGAGGAAGGGGCAGAAAACTTATTTGAAGAAATACTAGTTGGAAACTTCCTAACCTGGGGAAGAAAAGACATCAGGCCTAGGAAACAGAGAGACCCAAACGAGATGAGCCCAAGGAGGTCTGCACCAAAAGAGATAATAATCAAAATGTCCAAAATTAAAGATGAGAGAATCTTAAAAACAGTAAGAGAAAAAGCAACTAGTTACATATAAGGGAAACCCCATAAATCTACCAGCTGATTTTTTAGCAGAAACTCTGCAGGCCAGAAGGGAGTGGTATGATATATTCAAAGAGGAAAAAGGGAAAAACCAACAACCAAGCATACTGTACCTGGCAAGCTTATCATTCGGAACTGAAGGAGAAACAAGAGTTTCCCAGACAAACAAAAGTTAAAGAAGTTCATCACTCCTAAGTCAGCCTTACCAGTACTGTTCAAGGGACTTCTTTAAATGGAGAAGAAAAGGCCATAATAGAAGAATATTATAAAAGGGAAAAGATCGCACAAAAGCAAACATGAAGTAAAGGCAAGAGGTCGATCACTTATAAAGCCAGTATAAAGGTTACAAAGACAAAGGTAGTAAAATCAGTTATACCCACAGAAATTAGGTGAGGATCTACACAATAAAAAAAGGACAATATGACATTATACACATAAAACATGGAGGCAAGAGGAGGAAAAATAAATGTGGTGCTTTCAGAATATGCTCGAACATAAGTGACCGTCAGCTTAAAATAAGCGACTATATACGCAGGATGTTCTGAATGAGCCTCACGGTAACCACAAACCACAAAACTCAGATACACAAAAGAGATAAAGGAATCCAAGCATAACGCTAAAGAAAGTCATTAAATCATAAAAGAAAAGAGCAAGATAAGAAGGAACAGAGAAGCATGGAAAAAACGGCCAGAAAACAACAAAATGTCAACCAATAATCTATACCTATGAATAATTACTTTAAAGGTGACTGAACGGATAAAACAAACACACAAACAGGACCCATCTACATCCTGCCTACAACAGACTCACTTCAGACCTAAAGACAAATACAGACTGAAAGTGAAGGGATGGAAAAAGATATTCCATGCAAATACAAGTGGGGGGAAAAAAAGCTAGGTTAGCAGTACTTACTCAGAAAAAAAATAAACTTTAAAATAAAGATCATACCAAGAGACAATAAAGTCATTCTGCAACGATAAATGGATCAATGCGACAATAATACAGTAAATGTAAAGATGTACGCACCCAACATAGGAGCACCTAAATAAATAAAGCCAACATTAACACACACAGTAAGGGAAACTGAGAGTAATGCAGTAATAGCGGGGGACTTTAACACCCCATTTACATCAATGGATAAAACATCCAACAGAAAAATCAATGAGGTAACAGTGGCTTAGACCAAATAGAGTTAACAGATATTTACAGAACATCCCATCCAAAATACAGCAGAATAGATACCTTTTCAAGTGCACACGGAAAATTCTCTAGGATAGATCACATGGTAGGCCACGTAACAAGTCTCAATAAATGTAAAAAGACCGAAGTTATATCAAGCATCATTTCTGACCATGATGGCATGAAACCAGAAACCAATTCAAGGAAAAAAACTGGGAAAACACAAACATGTGAGGCTAAACAACATGCTATTAAACAACCAATGAGCCAGTAAAGAAAACAAAGATGAAATTAAAAAATAACTTCAGACAAATGAAAATGGAAACACAGTTGTCCAAAATCTATGAGGTGCAGCAAAAACAGTTCTAAGAGGGCAGTTTACAGTGATACAGACCCACCTCAAGAAAAAAGAAAAATCTCAATCTAATTTGACACCTAATGAAATACAAAAAGAAGAATAAACAAAGTCCTGGGGCACTGGGTGGCTCAGTCAGTCAGGCATCTGCCTTTGGCTCAGGTCATGATCCTGGGGGGTCCAGGAACGCGGCCCCGTGTCAGGCTCCCTGCTCAGCAGAGAGTCTGCTTTTCCCTTTCCCTCTGCCCCCACCCCGCTTATGCCCTCCCTCTCTCTCTCAAATGAATAAAATATTTAAAAAAAAATAAGCAAAGTCCAAACTTAGAAGGAAATAATAAATAATAAAGGACAGAGTGGAAATAAATGAAATAAAGACTAAGAAACAATAGAAATGATCAGTGAAACTAAGAGCTAGTTCTTTGAAAAGATAAGCATTTAGACAGAGTCATCAAGAAAAAAGAGGACTCAAAATCAGAAATTAAAACAGCAGTAACAACAACCAATACCCCAGAAACACAAAGGACAAGAGACCACTAGAAACAATCATATGCCAACAAATGGGATTAGCTTTAAGAAATGGATAAATTCCTAGAAACATACAACCTTCCAGGACTGAAACAAGAAACAATCTGAATAAATTACTAGTAATGAAGTTGAATCAGTAATCAAAACTTCACAACGAACAGAGGCCCAGGACCAGACAGCTACATAGGTGAATTCTACTAAACATTTAAAGAGGAGTTAATACCTATCCTCAGACTATTCCAAAAAACTGAAGAGAAATGAACACTTCCAAACTTTTATGAGGCCAGAATTACACTGATACCAAAACCAAAGACACCACAAAAAGAGATGAGCAAACCAAATGAACAATACATTAAAAGGATCATTCACTACAGTCAAGTGGGATTTAATCCAGGGATGCAAGGATGGCTCAATATTCCTAAATCTCCCATGCAATACATTAACCAAAAGACAAAAATCATATGATCATCTCAATAGACGCAGAGAAAGCATTTGATAAAATTCAATATCCAGTCAAGATTAAAAAAAAATGCTCAGAAAAGTGAGTATAGAGGGAACATACCTCAACATAATAAAGGTCATATATGATAAACCATATTCAATGGTAAGGTCATACTCAATCGTAGAAAGCTGAAAGATCTCCTTCCAAGATCAGAAATAAGACAAGGATGCCTACTCTTGCTACTTTTATTCAACAAAGTATTGGAAGTCTAAGCCACAGCAACCAGACAAGAAATAAAAAACCATCCAAATTGGAAAAGAAGTAAAACTGTCATTATTTGCAGATGACATGATACTTTAGATAGAAAATCCTAAGGACTCCATTAAACAGTACTAGAATAAATGAATTCAGTGAAGTTGAAGGATACAAAATTAATATACAGAAATCTGTTTCATTCCTATACATTAATAAACTGCCCAAATGAGAAATTAAGAAAACAATACCATTCACAACTGCATCAAACAAAAAACAGAAACAAACAAACCTAGGAATAAATTTAACCATGGTCAAAGACCTGTAGTCTGAAAACTATAAGATATTAATGAAAGAAACTGAAGAGGACACAAATAAATGGAAAGACATACCATGCTCATGGATTGGGACAATGAATATTGTTTAAAATGTCTACACTACCCAAAGCAATCTCTAAAGAGTCAATGCAATCTCCATCAAAATAATCATTGTAGAAATGCAAATCAAAACCTCAATGAGATACCAACTCACACCTGTCAGAATGGCTAGTATCAAAAACACAAATAACAAGTGTTGGCAAAGACGTGGAGAAAAGGGAGCCCTTGTATATTGTTGGTGGGACTGCAAACTGGTACATTCATGATGGAAAACAGTATGTGGGTTCCTCAAAACATTAAACAGAACTAGCATATGAACTAACAGTTCCACTACCAGATATTATCTGAAGAAAACAAAAACACTAATTTGAAAAGATACACACACCCCTATGCTTGTAGCAGCATTATTTATAATAGCCAAAATATGGAAGCAGCCTAAGAGTCCTTCCATCAATAGATGAATGAAAAAGATACAATATAATGAATACACACACACACACACACACACACACACAGTGAAATATTACTTGGCCTTAAAAAGAATGAAATCTCCCATTTGCAGTAACATGGATTGACCCAGAGGGTATTATGCTCAGTGAAATAAGTCAGTCAGAGAAGACAAATTATGCAAAAAAAAGTTATGAATATGATTTTACTTATATGTGGAACCAAAAAAACCAAAGCAAATTAACAAAAACAAAAGAGAAACAGACTCACTGATGCAGGGAACAATCTGGTGGTTGCCAGACAGGAATAGGGTGGGTGATGGTCAAAATACAGGAAAGAGATTAAAAGGTACAAACTTCCAGTTATAAAATAACGAAGACACTGAGATACAAGGTACAGCACAGGAAACAGAGTGAAGAATATGTAACAGCTTTGCATGGTGACAGATGGTGGCAAGATTTATCATGGTCGTCACTCTGTTATATATATGTGTGTGTGTGTGTGTGTTGTACACCTACAGCTAATATTCTATGTCAACTAGAATAAAAAAAGAAATTAAGAAAACCATCCCATTCACAATTGCTCCAAAAAGAAAATACCTAGAAATAAATTTAAACAAGAAGGTGAAAAACCTATACACTGAAAACTATGTAAGACATTGATGAAAGTAATTGAAGACACACAGGAGACGTGTTCTGTACTCGTAAATTGGAAGAAATAGCTGTTAATATGCCCATACTACCAAACACAATCCACAGATTCAATGCAATTCTATCAAAATGCCAGTGGCACTTTTTGCAGAAATAGAAAAAAACGATGCTAAAATACGTATGGGACTACTAAAGACCCCGGACACCCACAGGAATCCTGGGACAGAAGAGCATAGGGGAAGGCATCACACTTCTGTTTCGAACTATATTACAAAGCTGTAAATATCAAAAGAGTAGGATATTGGCCCAACAACAGAAACTAGATCAATGGAACACAACAGAGAGCCCATAAATAAACCCACACATATATGCTCAATTAATTTACAACAGAGAGCAAAAATATACAATGGGAAAAAGTCTTTTCAATAAGAGGTGCTGGGAAAACTGGACAGTCACATGCAAAAGAACGAAACTGGACCACTAACTTACAGCATACACAAAAATTAACTCAAAATGGATTAAAGACTTGAACATAATACCTGAAACCATAAAAAACTCCTAGAAGAAAGCATAGGCAATAAGCTCCTTGAGATGAGTTTTGATGATTTTTTGGGTCTGACACCAAAAGGAAAGGCAACGAAAGCAAAAATAAACAAGTGGGACTATATCGCATTGAAATGCTTCAGCACAGCAAAGGAAACCATCAACAAAATAAAAAGGCAACCTACACTAAAACTAGAAAATATGGGCACATTATATCCAATCAAGGATTAATATGCAAAATATACAATGAACTCATACAACTCAATACCAAACAAAGCCCCAAACAATCCAGTTACAAAGTAGGCAGAGGGGCGCCTGGGTGGCTCAGTCGTTAAGCGTCTGCCTTCGGCTCAGGGCGTGATCCCGGCGTTCTGGGATCCAGCCCCACATCGGGCTCCTCCGCTGGGAGCCTGCTTCTTCCTCTCCTACTCCCCCTGCTTGTGTTCCCTCTCTCGCTGGCTTTCTCTGTCAAATAAATAAATAAAATCTTAAAAAAAAAAAGTAGGCAGAGTACCTGAATAGACATTTTTCCAAAAAAGAAATACTGATTGTCACAAGCACTTGAAAAAAATGCTCAACATCACTAATCACCTGGAAATGCAAATAAAAACCAAAAGATCTCACTTCATGCCTGTTAGAATAGTTATTATCAAAGAGAGATAATTAGGTTGATGAGAAGAGTGCAGAAGAGGGAACCCCTGTACACTGATGGTGTGAATATAAGATTATGCCACCACCAAAAACAGTATGGAGATTCCTCAAAAAATTACAAATAGAATTCTCATATGATCTAATAATTCCACTTCTGTGTATCCAAAAGAAATGAAAACACCATACACTCCCCATATCACTGCAGCCTTACTTAGCCAAGACGGAGAAGCAAGCCACGGGCCCATCAGTGCAAGAACAGAGAAAGGAAAAGTGGTACACATACACGATGGAATATTCGGCCGTAAAAAAAGGGAAATCTTGCCATTTGCAACAACATAGATGGCTCCTAAGGGCTTTAGAGTAAGTGAAATAAGTCAGAAAAAGACAACCACCATCTGGTCTCACATGTGGAACCTTGGAAACAAACTCACAGAGAACATGGGGGTTGCCAGAGGTGGGGAGTGGAGGGTGACGAGCGGCTAAAATGTACCCGCTCCCAGTTATGGAATCAGTCACTTATGGGGATGTAAGGTCCAGTGCGGTGACTACAGTTACAAATACCGTAGTATGGAATATCTGAAAGTTGCTGAGAGTAGATCCTAAACGTTCTGGTCACAAAATAAAAAACCGGGGGAGGAGGAGTCCAAGACGGCAGAGGGGAAGGAGACCTTAATTTCGGGGGGTCGCAGGGATTCCGCCAGGTCGCTGTCAAACCATTCTGAACACCTGCGAACTCAACCGGGGATCGAAGAACAGAACAGCAGCAACTCTATGAACAGAAAAGCGACCACTTTCTGGAAGGTAGGACGTGGGGAGAAGTGAACCCGAGGTGTTATAGGGGAAGACAGATCGCAGGGGGAGGGAGCCGCTGCCAGCCGCTCCGGGGAAGCGCTAGAGCCTCGAGCCCAAAATCGGAGTTTTGAGGGGTCTGCTCCACTGAGGGACGTGCTCAGGCTGCAAAGCGGGGACGGGACACTCGCTGGGACAGTGTGGTCTCGGGAAGGTCACGGGAAGACCGGGGGAGCCTGAGTGCGGCAGAGCTCCCAGGTATCGGAGCGGGGAAGCCGGCTGCAGAGTGAGCCGAGGAGGGGGCTCTCAGCTCGGGGTGGCCATAAACCGTGATCCCGGCAGTCGGGCCACTGCTTTTCCAGCTGGGGCCCAACAGGCGGCAGATCCGGGGAGACCTGCCTTCCTGCTCTGGGAGGAGCAGCACGGGAGCAGCCGCAGGAGCCTGCTGACTCCAAACGGGGCGTGTGCCTAGGGCAGAAACGCTCGGTCACAGGCCTGGTGAGCACGGAGTGTGGACAGAGATCAGGGAGACAGGAGTGAGTGACTAGCTTTCTCTGAGGGCGCACTGAGGAGGGGGGGCCGAGCTCTTAGCTCCTCCGGGCCCAGAGATTGGGAGACTGCAATTTTGATTCTTGTCCTCTAAAGCTGCCTGGAAAGCCTTCAGGGAACCAAAGCCACAGAGACCAACCGGAGCCGAGGACTTAGCCTGATCCCCGGCAAGGGCGGTGCAATCCCGCCTGGGGCAAAGACACTGGAGGATCACTGCAACGGGCCCCTCCCCCAGAAGATCAGCCAGACCATCCAGCCAAGATCCAGTGTCCCGATCCATGAGATCTACCAAACTCCAGCGCTAGGGGAACGCAGCACACAGAATTCATGGCTTTCCCCCCACGATTCTTTAGTTTTCAACTTTAATTTTTAAAATGTTTTTCTCTTTCCTTTTTCAACTAATTTATCTTACCAACTCTCTTTTAAAAAATCTTTTATTTTTACAGTTACATTCTATCTCTTCATTGTATTTAATTTTATTTATTTTTGTATATACATAAGTTTTTCTTTCTTTACAATTTTGGGATGTAGTTTCTTCTAAGACTGACCAAAATACAGTTAGGAGATAGTGTACTGCTCTGTTCTGTTCACCTGTTTACATCCCTTCCTTTTTTTTTTTTTGTTAGTTTTTTTCTCTTTTGTTTTTTTCTTGTCTTTTAATTTCCATTTTTACAGTTACATTCTATCCTCCCATTGTATCTAATTTTACTTTTGTATATATGTTTTTCTTTCTTTATAATTTTGAGATCTAGTTTTCTAAAAAACAGACCAAAATACACACAGAATCTAGTGTATTGCTCTATTCTTCTCACCTGTCTGATTATATTCTTTTTTTTTTTCTTTACCCCAGTGTTGGGTCTCTTCTGATTTGTTTAGTGTATATTTCTCCAGGGTCATTGTTGCCATTTTAGTATTTTGTTCTCTAATCCATCTATTATTCTCTGAATAGAATGACAAGATGGAAAAAACTCAAAAAAGAGAACAAGAGGCAGTACTGATTGCCAGGCACCTAATCAGTATGGACATAAGTAAGATGTTGGAACTAGAGTTCAGAATAACGATTATAAAGATACTAGCTGGGCTTGAAAAACGCATAGAAGACACTAGAGAATCACAAGTGTGATAAATAAAAGAACTGAAATCTAACCAAGTTGAAATAAAAAAAGGTTATTAATGAGATGCAATAAAAATTGGAGGCTCGAACTGCTCGGATAAATGAGGCAGAAGGAAGAATGAGTCATATGGAAGACCAAATGATGGAGAATAAAGAAGCTGAGAAAAAGAGAGATAAACTACTGGATCATGAGGGAGAATTTGAGAGATAAGTGATACCATAAAGTGAAATAATATTAGAATAACTGGGATCCTGGAAGAAGAGGAAAGAGAGAGGGGGACAGAAGGTATACTGGAGAAAATTGTATTAGAGAACTTCCCTAATCTGGGGAAGGAAACAGGCATCAAAATCCCCCTTCAAAATCAATAAAAACAGGTAAACATGCCGATATATAATAGTGAAACTTACAAATCTCAGAGACAAAGAGAAAATCCTGAAAGCAGCTTGGGACAAGAGGTCTGTACCCTACAAAGGTAGAAACATTAGATTGGCAGCAGACCTATCCACAGAGACCTGGCAGGCCAGAAAGGACTGGCATGATATATTCAGAGTGCTAAATGAGAAAAATATGCAGCCAAGAATACTGTATCCAGCTAGGATATCATTCAAAATAGAAGGAGTGATAAAAAGCTTCCAGGACAAACAAACTAAAAGAATTTCTAATCACCAAACCAGCCCTACAATATTGAATGGGGTCCTCTAAGCAAAGGCAGAGCCCCAAAGTACCATACACCAGAAAGCAACAGAGATAATATATAGTAACAGTCACCTTCCAGGTAATACAATGGAACTAAATTCATACCTTTCAATAGTTACTCTGAATGTAAATGGGCTAAATGCCCCAATCAAAAGACAGAGGTTATCAGATTGGATAAAAAAGCAAGACCCATCAATATGCTGTCTGCAAGAGACTCATTTTAGACCCAAAGGCACCTCCAGATTTAAAGTGAGGGGGTGGAAAAACCATTTATCATGCTAATGGACATCAAAAGGTAGTTGGAGTGGCAATTCTTAACATCAGACAAATTATATTTTAAACCAAAGACTGTAATAAGAGATGAAGAAGGGCACTATATCATAATTAAAGGGTCTATCCAACAAAAGATCTAACAGTTGTAAATATTTATGTACCTAACATGGGGGAAGCCAAATATATAAGCCAGTTAATAACAAAATAAAAAAAAAACACATTAATAATAATACAATAATAATAGGGGACTTTAGCACCCCCCTCACTGCAACAGACAGATCATCTAAGCAGAAGATCAACAAGGAAATAAGGGCTTTGAATGACACGATGGACTTCACAGATATATTCAGAACATTCCATCCTAAAGCAACAGAATACACATTCTTCTCAAGTGCACATGGAACATTCTCCAGAACAGATCACGTACTGGGTCACAAATCAGGTCTGAACCAGTACCAAAAGACTGGGATCATTCTCTGCATATTTTAGGAACACAATGCTTTGAAACTGAAACTCAATCACAAAAGGAAATTTGGAAAGAACTCAACTACACGGAGGCTAAAGAGCATCCTACTAAAGAATTAATGGGTCAATCAGGAAATTAAAGAATTTTTTAAAAATCATGGAAACACTACACCAAAAGCTAATGATGTACTGTATAGTGACTAACATAATAATAAGAAAAAAGAAAAAAATTTCATGGAAACAAATGAAAATGAAAACACAACTATTCAAAATCTTTGGCATGCAGCAAAGGTGGTTCCTAAGAGGGAAGTATATAGCAATACAAGCCTTTCTCAAGAAACAAGAAAGGTCTCAAATATACAACCTAATCTTACACCTAAAGGTGGAGAAAGAACAGCAAATAAGGCCTAAACCCAGCAGGAGAAGAGAAATTATAAAGATTAGAGCAGAAATCAATGAAATAGAAACCAAAAGAACAGTAGAATGGATCGAAGAAACTAGGAGCTGCTTCTTTGAAAGAATAAGACGGATAAAGCCCTGGCCAGACTTATCAAAAAGAAGAGAAAGAACCTACATAAATGAAATCACGAATGAAAGACGAGAGATCACAACCAACACCACAGAAACACAAACAATTATAAAAACATATTATGAGCAACTATATGGCAACAAATCAGACAATCTGGAAGAAATGGATGCATTCCTAGGGATGTATAAACAACCAAAACTGAAACAGGAAGAAATAGAAAACCTGAACAGACCCATAATCAGCAAGGACATTGAAGAAGTAATCAAAAATCTCCCAACAAGAGCCCAGGGCTGGCTGGCTTCCCAGGGGAATTCTACCAAACATTTAAAGAAGAACTAACATCTATTCTTCTGAAGCTGTTTCAAAAAATCAAAATGGAAGGAAAACTTGCAAACTCTTTCTATGAGGCCAGCATTCCCTTGATCCCAGAACCAGACAAAGACCCACACCAAAAAAGAGAATTACAGACCAATATCCCTGATGAACATGGATGCAGAAATTCTCAACAAAATACTAGCCAATAAGATTCAACAGTCCATTAAAAGGATTATTCACCACGACCACATGGGATTTATTCCTAGGCTGCAAAGGTGGTTCCACATCCACAAATCAATCAATGGGATACACTATATAAATAGAAGAAAGGGCAAGAACCATATGATCCTCTCAATAGATACAGAAAAAGCATTTGACAAAGTACAGCATCCTTTCTTTTTTTTTTTGCAGGGCAAACAGACAGAATTTTTATTAGCAACTAAATGATTTATGGCACACACACCCTGCCATCACTATTACGGCGTCTTGGAGCATCCAGGGGTGAAAACATTAAATATTTATAAAAATAGGCTTTTTTTCCCCCCCAACCCTCAAGTCCTTTGTATTCCCCACCTCAACTTTCTCAAGATACGTATGTTTTGCTTAAGCTATACGAAAATTAAATACCCCCCCCCAACAAAAAACCCATTCCAGATCCAGGGCGGGGATATTGGGGTGGGGGGTTCAGGGTCTGGGCTCCGAATACTGGAGGGCAACCAGGGGGGTGGGGAAACGACGGGGGCTCAGGCATGGGAGGGCTTATTAGGAACCCACAAAGGCCTTTGGATAAGGCTCAAGGATGCTCGGCGCCTACCAGAGCTGCGCCCCCACGCACAGCCCCTTCCCCTGCCTCGGCTTCCAGCAGCCCCGCGCACTGCATTTACTTTATTTCTGCAGTCAACCCCCTCCCCCAAGGCACACAAGACACAATACCTCCTTTCTCTAAACCCCCTCTCCTCTCCGTCTTTGCTCCTGGCCTTCCCGGGGCCGCACCGGGAACCTCCTGCCGCCCCAGCCGCCACTGAGACCTGCGCGCCATGCTCCAAGCGCGGACACCGCTGCTGTTCCCCTCGGCTCCGGCTATATCAGCATCCTTTCTTGACTGAAACTCTTCACAATGTAGGGATAGAGGGAACATATCATAAAAGCCATTTATGAAAAGCCCACAGCATATATCATTCTCAATGGCAAAAACTTAGAGGTTTTCTCCAAAGGTCAGGAACACAGCCGGGATGTCCACTACTGCCACTGTTGTCCAACACAGAAGTCCTAGCCTCAGTAATCAGACAACAAAAAGAAATAAAAGGCATCCAAATTAGCAAAGAAGTCAAACTTTCACTCTTTGCAGATGACATGATACTCTATGTGGAAAACCCAAAAGATTCCACCCCAAGTCATACAGGAATTCAGCAAAGTGGCAGGATATAAAATTAATGCACAGAAATCAACTGCATTTCTCTACACTAACAATGAGACAGAAGAAAGATAAATTAAGGAGTCAATCCCATTTACAACTGCACCAAAACCCACAAGATATCTAGGAATAAACCTAACCAAAGAGGTAAAGGATCTATACTCAGAAAACTATAGAATGCTCAAGAAAGAAATTGAGGAAGACACATAGAAATGGAAAAAATGTTCCATGCTCATGGATTGGAAGAACAAATAATGTTAAAATGTCTATGCTACCTAGAGCAATTTACACATTCAGTGCAACCCCTATCAAAATACCATCAACTTTTTTTTCACAGAGCTGGAACAAATAATCCTAAAATTTGTATGGAACCAGAAAAGACCCCCAACAGCCAAAGGAATGTTGAAAAAGAAAACCAAAGCTGGTGGCATCATAATTCCAGACTTCAAGCTCTATTATAAAGCAGTAATCATCAAGATAGTTTGGTACTGGCACAAAAACAGACACATAGATAAATGGAACAGAATAAAGAACCCAGAAATGGACCCTCAACTCTATGGTCAACTAATCTTCGAGAAAATAGGAAAGAATACCCAGTGGAAAAAAGACAGCATCTTCAACAAATGGTGTTGGGAAAACTGGAGAGCCACATGCAGGAGAATGAAACTGGACAATTTCCTTACACATACACAAAAATAGACTCAAAAGGGATGAAAGACCCTCCTACACCGTTGGTGGGAATGCAAGCTGGTGCAGCCACTCTGGAAAACAGTATGGAGGTTCCTCAACAAGTTGGAAATAGCGATACCCTATGACTCAGCAATTGCACTACTGAGTATTTACCCCAAAGATACAAGTGTAGTGATCTGAAGGGGCACCTGCACCCCAATGTTTATAGCAGCAATGTCCACAATAGCCAAACAATGGAAAGGGTCCAGATGTCCATCGACAGATGAATGGATAAAGATGATGTGGTATATATACAATGGAATATTATGCAGCCATCAAAAAATGAAATCTTGCCATTTGCAATGATGTAGATGGAACTAGAGGGTATTATACTAAGTGAAATAAGTCAATCAGAGAAAGACAAATATTATATGATCTCACTGATATGTGGAATTTAAGAAACAAAACACAGGATCATAGGGGAAGAGAGGAAAAAAATAAAACAAGAGGAAACCAGAGAGGGAGATAAACCGTAAGAGAGTCTTAATCATAGGAAACAAACTGAGGGTTGCTAGAGGGGAAGGGATGGGGTAACTGGGTGACGGACATTAAGGAGGGCATGTGATATAATGAGTACTGGGTATTATATAAGACTGATGAATCATAGACCTGTACCTCTGAAACCAATAATATGTTATATGTTAATTAATTGAATTTAAATAAAAAAGTTTAAAAAAATTTGGAACTGTTTTGTGGTGATAGATGTTAACTAGACTTGTGGTGATCATTCTGCAGTATAGACAAATATATCCTTATGTTGTACACCTGTAACTAATATGTTATATGTCATTGTATTGCAATAAAAAAGAATAGACAATTTGAACAGATTCATATAACTAGTGTAGAGATTGAATTAGTGATCAAAAAACTACCCACAAGGAAAAGACCAGATGAAATGGTTTCAGCAGTGAATTCTCTAATTTTCACAAATTCTTTCAAAACATAGAAGAGGGGTCACTTCCCAACTCATTCTGGGAGGTCAGTATTCCTTGATACCAATTCCAGACAAAGTCATCACAAGAAAACCACAAAATGCTATCTCACACATATGGTCAAAACACTCTCAACAAAATACTAAGAAATGAATCCAGCAACAAATGAAAAGAATTATACATCATGACCAAGTGGGATTTCTCCTAGGAAGATATGGTTGGTTTAATAGCTGAAAATCAGTCTAAGTAATGGTGTAATGCACCATTATTGCGAATAATAATGTAATGCATAATAGGTAATAGACCATGTTTAAATAACAAAATACAAGACTACACGATCATCTTAATGCATGCAGAAAAAGCACTGACAAAATTCAACTCTCTTTCATGTTAAAAACACTCAAACAGTGGAAAGAAGAAACTTCCTCAACCTGATACAGGGCATCTACAAAAAACCTACAGCTAACATTATAGTTATTGATGATAGAATTGATGTTTCCACCTACGAGCTGATACAAGACAAAACTATCCGCTTTTGTTACTTCTATTCAAGTGTAGTGAAGGGCAATTAGGCAAGAAAAAACAAAGGCATGTAGACTGGAAAGAAAAAAAGGAAAACTATTTTGTAGAGGACATGATCCCGCATATAGAAAATATTAAGGAATCTATTGTAAAACTCTTAGAACCAATACACGGGTCCAGCAAAGTTTCAGGATGTAAGATCAATATACAAAAATCACTTGTATTTCTATACATTTGTAATGAATAGTCCAAAAATGAAATAGAGAAAACAATTTATAATAACATGTAGAATTAGAAAGAAATTTAACAAAAGCAGTGCCTGGAAACTGTAAAACACTGTTCAAAGAAAGAAGATCTAAGCAAATGGAGAAATATCTCACACTTGTGGATTAGAAGGCAAGATTAAGATGGCAATACTCTTCAAACTGATTCACAGAGTTAATGCAATCTCTATCATAATCCCCAGCTAACTTCCTTGTAGAAGTTGAAAAGCTACTTCTAAAATTTATATAGAATTTCAAGGCATCCAAAACATCTTAATCTTCAGAAAGAAAAATAAAGTAGGGGGCGCCTGGGTGGCTCAGTCGTTAAGCGTCTGCCTTCGGCTCAGGGCATGATCCCAGGGTCCTGGGATGGAGCCCTGCATCAGGCTCTCTGCTCCGCTGGGAGCCTGCTTCTTCCTCTCCCACTCCCCCTGCTTGTGTTCCCTCTCTCGCTGGCTGTCTCTCTGTCAAATAAATAAATAAAATCTTTAAAAGAAAAAAAAAAAAGAAAGTAGGATGAGATAGCCTTCCAAATCTCAAAACTTACTAGAAAGCAACAATAATCAAGACAGTATTGTACTGGTATACAGAAATACACAGATCAATGAATTGAAAGTTCAGAAGTAAAACCATGTATCTATGGTCAAGTGATTTTTTAAAAAAGATTTTATTTATTTGAGAGAGAGGGAGAGAGTGTGTTTGAGTGAGAGAGTGTATGAGAGAGAGAGAGTGTGTACAAGCAGGGGGAGGGGCAGAGGGAGAAGCAGACTCCCTGCTGAACAGGGAGCCAGATGTGGGGCTCGATCCCAGGACCCCAAGATCACGCCTTGAGCCAAAGGCAGGTTGCTTAACCAACTGAGCCACCCGGGCGTCCCTAACTAGAGTTCTTATAAGAAGAACTTAGATGTTAACTAACTGGAATTTAAATAAAAACTTAAAACAAAAAAAGAAAAAGAAAGAGGAAATGAGGACAGAGAAACACACAGAGGCAAGATATAGGAGGACAACCCTTTTTGAGCCGAGAGAGAGGCCTGAGAAGAAACCAACCCCACTGGGTTGGACTTCTGGCCTCCAGAACTATGAGAATATAAATGTGTTGTTTCAGCCATGCAGTCTGTGGTATTTCAATATGGCAGCCTTGGCAGACAAATACAATTGGAAAGGAAGACGATCTTGAAAATTGGAATGGGGGCATATGTGAAGATCTTGATGAAGCTGGAGGCATCGAACTCAATTCTTGTTTTAAAAAGCAGACTCCGTGGAGCCCAACGTGGGGCTCAAACTCCTGACCATGAAGATCAAGACCTGAGCTGAGATCAAGAGTTAGCACACTCTAACCTCCTGAGCCACCCAGGGTCCTGGGTGAGTCTTACCTCTGAGAGTCTTGCCAGTGGAAGCGCTGCTTTACCTCTAAGGAGATGAACCCCACTGTGCCTCGTGCGCCCTAGCGGTCTCCCTGGAGGCAGTGGCCTTGCAAAACGCTGCTGCCTCACCTCAGCGTCTCCTCCCGCTGCCCCTGAGCTTCTGGAGCTATACAACTAGACTCGAGTCCCTACAGGCACCTAGAGGGGAGGTACGGAGTGTGACCCGGGAGGAGGTGTGCCACGCTCCAGAAGAACCACATGATTTTCCCAGTTAATACAGACAGAAGTCCAGGGAGTCAACGTGGGAGTGGATACAACACGATGCAATGATGGTGGAAGGAGCATAAAGCTGGATCAAGCTGAAGTTATTGACAAGGGTCTAGGAAACATTCTGCATTTAATAAGTTGTACCTTATGGGGTAGAAGGGGTTCTAACAGTTCGGTTGGTTGGTTGAAATATGGACCAAAAGCTGGCTACAGTGAATTGAGCTGAAATGCCAGACGTGCCTTGGTAGACTGTAGCAGAATGGACTTGAAGGCTTGGGGATGCTGGAGTGTTAGAGATGTTTGTCATTTAAGATCTGCTCACCCGCCCTGGGTGGATAACACCTGTCACTGTAACTGTTAGGAATCTGTGCGTGGAGCCCCTGCATCCTTGAAGTGCTGTGTGGTCACTCTTCTCTGTAGGTGAGGAATTTCAGTGAACTGCCGCTAGGGCCCTGGCAAACCTAAATGCACCAGGAGTGACTGGATCCTGGGATGGTGGGGGTGGGTGGGTGAGTGACAGCACACGGAGGGAAATCCTTACAGCAATCAGAACCCTTAGCACTGAACCTAGGTGCTCACTTTGCTGGAAAGGAGTAATGGCCAGGTGTCCAATTATATCAATTCATTAGCTGTAACCAATAAACTGGCTGGATGGTCAGAAACCGGGGAGGAATGTGATTGGAAAACTGGTGACAACGAAGTCTGAGGAAGAGGTATGTGGGCAGACATCTCCAGGCAAAAACACAAAGATATTTATTTCCCATGTAAATGCTCACCAAAGGGTGACCTCAGCAGAGGAAGATTTTCATCAAGTGGATATAATGGCTCGTTCTGTGGATATTAGCTTCTTTCCCCAATCACCCGTTATCACCCCGTGAGCTCGAGAACAAAGTAGCCAGGGTAGCAAAGATGGAGGCTAGGCAGGGGCTCCAGCAACATGGACGTCGACTCACCAAAGCCAACATGGCTACAACCATGGTTGAGTGTCCAACATGGCAGCAGCAGAGACCAACGCTGAGTTCTCCATGTGGGACTGCTCCTTGGACTGATCAGCCAGCTACCTGGTAGCAGGCTAATTACACTGGACTGCTTCCATCACAGAAAGGCAGTGTTTTTTTTTTTCTTACTGGAATAGACATTTACTCTGAATACAGATTTGCCTTCCCTGCACACATTGCTTCTCCCAAAATTATCTGTGGACATACAGGATGCCTGATCCACCATCATGGTGCTCCATGGCCCTGCTTCTGATCAGTGAACTCACTTCACAGCCAATGAAATGCATGAATGAGCTCATGCTCACGGAATTCAGTGGTCTTCCCATGTTCTTTACCACCCTGAAGTAGTTGGCTTAACAAAGGATGTTGGAATGGCCTTTGAAGGCACAGATACAGCATCAGCTAGGCGGCGATACCTTGCAGGGGCCGAGCAAATTTTACTAGAAAGCTATATGTGATCTGAATCAGCATCCATGTATGGTGCTGTTTCTCCAACAGCCAGGGTTCACAGCTCCAGTACTCAAGTCTGGAAATGGGAGTGGTGCCACTATCACCCCTAGTGACCCACTAGCAAAACTTTTGCTTCCTGTCCCCACAACCTGATGCCCTGCTGGCCTAGAGGTCTTAGTTCCAAAGGAAGAAATACTTTTATCTAGAAACACAAAGAGGATTTTATTAAACTGGAAGTTAAGACTGTCACCCAGCCACTTTGGACTCTTCATATTTCTGAATCAACACAAAAAGGGAGTTCTGTGCTGGCTGGGGTGACTGATCCTGTTTACCAAGGGGAAATTGGATTACAACTGCCAAACAGAGGTAAGGAACAGTGTATCTGGAATATAGGAAATCTCTTAGGGCATCTCCTAGTATTACCGTGCACTGTGATGAAAGTCAATGGAAAACTACAACAACCCAATTTATGCAGGACTTCCAATGGCCCAGACACTTCAGGAATGAAGGTTTGAATCACACCACCCAACTAATGAAGGTAAAGAGTCATGACCACCCAGTGCGCTTGTTGAGAGCAAAGGGAATGTGGAATGGCTAGTGGAAGAGGTAGTTATAAATACCAGCTACAACCAGGTGATCAGTTACAAAAGTGAGGACTGTTTGGGCACCTGGGTGGCTCAGTTGGTTAAGTGTCCAGCTCTCGATTTTGGCTCAGGTCACGATCCTCAGCGTCGTGAGATGGAGCCCCCCATCGGGTTCCATGTTCAGCATGGAGTATGCTTGAGAGATTCTCTCTCTCCTTCCCCCTCTGTCCCTCTCCCTGCTGTGCTCCCCCCTTCTCTCAAAAAATACATCAATAAAATCCTAAAAAAACAAAAACAAAACTAAAGTGAGGACTGTAATTGTCATGAATATATCTTATTTCATTATGAATGAATCTCAGATATCTTTGTTTTTTTCTCTCTTACTCCCTTATCATATAATGTAATGTCCTGACTTTATATATTTAAGTGCTGTTAACTACATCAGAGTATTTCAGTTACAAGATTTCAAGTAGAATAGGTCACATCACACAAGGACTGCACATTCTCTTCTGGGAAAAAGTTCAGTACATTTTCAGTTGTACACAGGATAACTGTTACCATGTTAGGCATAAACATTATATTGTCTTTTTTCAGGGATCAAGTATGCTTTAAGGAGACGTGTTTGGGTACCAAGTTGATAAGCAGTAGGCTTGTGATGGTTAATTTTATGCTCCAACGTAGCTAGGCCACATACCCAGAGATTTCATCTAGTATCTGAATATTGCTGTAAAGGCATTTTTAGATGAGATTAATATTTATATCACCAGACTTTGAGTAAAGCAGATTGCCCTCCAGAGTGTGGGTGGGCCTCATCCAATCAGTTGAGGACACAGAGAAAATAATTTCAGTCGCTGGAGGAGCAGGCAATTCTGCCCCCGGCCTGTCTTTGGACAAGATCTGCAACATCGCCTCACCCCTGGGTCTCTAGCCTGCTGGCCTAACCCTGCAGATCTGGACTTGCCAGACCCCACAATTGCAGGAGCCAATTCCTTAAAACAAATACCCCTGCATCCTCTCCCTCTCTTGATAAATTATATACATACACACACACATGTCTGTGTGTCTATACACCTGTGTGTATATATACATACACCTATATCAAGTGTACATGCAAATATGACTATAGATACACACATCTTATTGGTTCTGTTGCTCTGGAGAACTCTGAGTAATACACATGCCAAGCTAAGGTCACTCAACAGGGAAAAATAGTCTTCTTGACAAATGTGCTAAAACAATAGACAGCTGCATGCAAAAAAATGAAATTGCATCCTTACACAAAAATTAATTCATAATAGATCAAAGCCCTAAGTGTTAGAGCTAAAACTATCGTATTCTTACAAGGAAATATAGGGGTACATCTTTTTGATCTTGGATTTGGCAATGCACCAAAAACATGAAAAACAAGAGAAAATTAGATAAACTGGACTTCATCAAAATTTTGAAGTTTTGTACTTCAAAAGACAACGTCAAGAGGGTGAAAAGATAGCCCACAGAATGGGAAGAAATATTTTCAAATCATACACCTGATAAGAGACTTGTATCTGAAATATGTAAAGTACATTTGCAACTCAAAAGCGAAAAGACAAATATGCCAACTAAAAAAATGGCAAAGAATCTGAACAGACATTTATCCGAAACATACACACGAATGGTCAATAAGCACATGAAAACATGCTATACATCACTGGCCATCAGGGAAATGCAAATCAAAAACCACAATGAGATGATCCTTCCCACCCACTAGGATGGCTGGGATCAAAAAGTCAGATAACAAGTGTCGGCAAGCGTTTAGAGAAATCACAACCCTCGTATGTAACTGGTGGGAATATAAAATAATGCATTTTGGAAGACAGTCTGGCAGCTTCTAAAATTAAAGAAAGAGTTACCATATCACCTAACAATTCCATTTCTAGGCATATACCTTAGAGAAACGAAAACATATGCCCATACAAAAACTTGTACATGAATGTTTATAAGAGCATTATTCCTAAGAGCCGATGGGTGGAAACAACCCAATGTCCATTAACTGATGAATGGATAAATAAAAAATGGTATGTCCACACAGTAAAATATTCAATCAGAATATGGAATAAAATACTTTGAAAATAGTATGCTAAGTGAAACAAGCCTGTAACAAAAAACTATATACTATATAGTCCCATTTATATGAAATATCCAGAATAGGCAATTCTAGACAGAAAGTAGATTAGTAGCTGCTTAGGGCTGGGGGAAGAGTGTATAAGGAGGTGATGGCTGGTCCAAGATGGTAACATATGAAGACTCTGAGCTCATCTTCTCCATGGACACACCAAGTCTGTACCTACATATAGAGCAATTCCTCCTGAAGGAGAACTGAGGGCTGACTGAACAGCTTCTGCACAACAAAGGATAGAGGGACCACACTGAAAACAGGTAATGACACGGTAATGACAAGAATCACTCCGACCCATGTTCTGAACTGCAGAGGGAAAGGAAAGTACTGAGGGAACTGAAGCAGCTTTATCTGTCCTGGGGCACAGAAAAAAACCTGTGGTTTAAAAGGGCAACTAGAATACAAAGGAACTAGCCTTCTGCCAAATGGTGGAACTTTCTCCAGGTCAGAGGGGCTGATGAGCACCACTGTTTACATTCCCCCTCCACTTTGATGGTGCACACAGGAGCAAGGTCTGGGCACCCAAGCTGGCTTGCCACCTGAGCGAGCTCTTGACCCCCAGCCCATACCATCCCCAGTCTTTCCACCAGGAAGGCTCCAGCACAGCACACACCAGGACACCTCTAGACAGTAACCTCTACAGCTCCAGTCATCTCACCAAAGCCACACAGGCACAAAGCACGCTGTGATACCCCAGACTCATACCAGCTTCAGCTGCATGGAGCACCTCAGACTCTTCCAGACCACACCTGCTTCCATTCCGGCTTTCTTGCCAAAGTCTGCACTGTACAGGGTGTCCTGAGACCTCTGGACCACACCCTCGTCAGCAACAGCCATCCCACCAGGGCTGCCCCAGCTCAGAGTCCTGGGACCCCTAGTCCACACCTGCTACAGCTCCAGCCAGCCAGCCAAAGCTGCCAGCCACACAGTCTGCACAGGGAATGTCCCTATGCAAGGCCATTACTTCAATGTTAGAAGTAGCTGTTCTGCCTAATTCATAGAAATAAACACAGAAAGTCAAGCAAAATGAGGAGACAGAGGAATATACTCCATACAAAAGAATGAGACAAAATGTGAGAAAAAGAACTAAATGAAACAGAGTTAAGCAATCTACCTGATAAAGAGTTCAAAGTAATGGTCATAATGATGCTGACTAGACTGGAGAAAAGAGTGGATGAATTCAGTGAGAACTTCAACAAAAAGAAAACATAAAAAGGAATCAGAGTTAAAGAATGCAGTAATTGCAATGAAGAATACACTAGAGGGAATCAAGAGCAGATTAGAAGGTGCAGAAGAATGGATCAGCAATCTGGAGGACAAGATAATGGAAAGCACCCAAGCTGAACAGCAGTAAGAAAACAGAATTTTTAAAACATGGAGGTAGATTAAGGGAACTCTGGGACATCAGGCATATTGACATTTGCACTATAAAGGGTCCCAGAAAAAGAAGAGAGAAAAGAAAAGAAAACTTACTTGAAGAAATAATAGCTGACAACGTCCCTAACCTGGGGAAGAAAAGAAATATTCAAGCCCAAGATGCAGAGAGCACCAAATAAGATGAATCCAAGAGGTCCACACCAAGGCACATAACAATTAAAATGTGAAAGATTAAAGATAGAGACAGAATCATAAAAGCAGCAAGACAAAAGCAACTATTTACATATAAAGGAAACCCCATATTACTATGAGCTGATTTTTCAGAAGAAACTTTACTGACCAGAAGGAAGTAGCATGATATATTCAAAGGGCTAAAAGGAAGAAACCTACAACTAAGAATACTCTTCCTGGCAAGGCTATAATTCAGAAATGAAGGAGAAATAAAGAGTTCCCCAGATAAAGAAAGGTTAAAGAAGTTTATCACCACTAAACCAACCTTATAAGAAATGTTAAAAGAGGAGTGCCTAGCTGGCTTGGTCAGGACAGCATGCAACTCTTGATCTCAGGGTCAAGAGTTCAAGACCTATGTTGGGTGTGGAGCCTACTACTTTAAGAAAAAAAAAAAAAGAAAAAGTTGTTAAAGAGATTTAAGTGAAAAAGAAAAGGTCAAAATTAAAAGAAAATTATGAAGGGAAAAAATTTCATGAGTAAAAGACATAAAGGTAATAGATCAGTCTTAGTTAGGGGACTCACCAAAATAAAAAAAATACGACAACATATACATAAAATGTGGGGTTGGGGGAGTAAGACCGAAGTTCTTTTAGAATGTGCTGGAACTCAAGTGACCATCTGCTATATATGTAGGATGTTATATACAAGCCTCATGGTAATCACAAACCAAAAATCTATAATACATGCAGAGAAAGGAATCCAAGCACAGCACTAAAGAAAGCGAGCAAGGGGGTGCCTGGGTGGCACAGCGGTTAAGCATCTGCCTTCGGCTCAGGGCGTGATCCCGGCGTTATGGGATCGAGCCCCACATCAGGCTCCTAGGCTGGGAGCCTGCTTCTTCCTCTCCCACTCCCCCTGCTTGTGTTCCCTCTCTCGCTGGCTGTCTCTATCTCTGTCAAATAAATAAATACAAACAAAAAAAAAAAGTGAGCAAGAGAAAAAGAAAAGAACAGAGAAGTACTACATAAAGAACCACAGAACATTTAATAAACTGGCAATGCAAACCTATCAATAATTACCTTAAATGTAAATGGTCTAAAAGCTCCAATGAAAAGACACAGGGTAGCTAAATGAATAAAAAATAAAAAAAAACAAGACCCAATCTATACGCTGCCTACAAGAGACTCACTTCAGACCTAAAGACAAATACAGACTGAAAGTGAAGGGATGGAAAGAAATTCCATGCAAATGGAAGCAGGAAAAAAAAAAATACAGGGTAGCCATACATCAGATAAATAAACTTTAAAAGAAAAGCTATCACCAGAGACAAGATCATTAAATAATGATAAAAGATCGATCCAACAGGAGGATATAACAATTTTAACTATCTATGCAACTAATAAGAACTTAAATACATAAAACAAATACTAACAGACATACAAGGAGAAACTGACAGTAATACAAGAATAGCAGGGGAGTTCAACACTAATTTACATCATAGATCATCTAGATAGAAAATAATAAGGAAACAGTGTCTGAATGACAAATTAGATCAAATAGACTTAACAGATACATATAAAACATTCCATCCAAAACCAGAATATACATCGTTTTAAGTGTACATGGAACATTCTCCAAGATAGATCACACGCTAGGCCACAAAAGTAGTCTCAATAAATTTAAGGAGAGTGAAATCATATCAAGCATCTTTTCTGACCATGATGGTTTTAAATGAGAAATCAACTATAAGACAAAAAATTGGAAAGAACACAAACATGTGGAGACTAAATAATACATTACTAAACAACCAATGGGTCAACAAAATGATCAAAGATGAAAAGAGAAAAAAATACACAAAGACTAGTAAAAATGAAAACACATGGTCCAAAATCACTGGGATGGACAAAAGCAGTTCTAAGAGGGAAGTTTATAGCATTACAGACCTACCCCAAAAAGCAAGAAAAATCTCAAACAGTCTAAGCTTACACCTAGAGAAACTAGAAAAAAAAAATAACAAGTAAAGCCCAAAGTTAGTAGAAGGAAGGAAATAATCAAGATCAGAGTGGAAATGAGTGAAACAGAGAATAAAAATTAATAGAGAAGATGAAACCAAGAAGTGGTTCTTTAAAAAGATAAACATTGACAAACCTTTAACCAGACTCATCAAGAAAAAAAGAGAAGGGGGCGCCTGGGTGGCTCAGTCAGTTAAGTGTCGGCCTTTGGCTCAGGTCATGATCCTGGGGTCTTGGGATGGAGCCCCACATCGGGCTCCCGGCTCAGTGGGGAGTCTGCTTCTCCCTCTCCCTCTGCCCCTCCCGCCCCTCACGCATGCTTTTGTTCTCTTGCTTGCTCAAGCTCTCTCTCAAATAAAAACAATCTATAAAAGAAAAAAAGAGAAGGGATACAAAATCAGAAATGAAAGAGGAGAAGTAACAACTGACACACAGAAATACAAAGGATTATAAAAGAGTCCCACAAAAAATTACATGCCAACAAACTACACAACTTAGGAGAAATATGTAAGTTCCTAGAAACACATAATCTTCTAAAAGTTAATCAAGAAGGAACAGAAAACCTGAACAGATTGATTACCAGTAATGAAATTAAATCCACAGTAAAAAACAAACAAAAAACCTCCCAGCACACAAAAGTCCCAGACTAGATGGATTCACAGGTGAATTCTACAAAACACAGAGAAGAGTTAATTCCAATTTTCCTCAAACTATTCTAAAAAATAAAGAAGGAAAATTTTCAAATTCATCCTATGAGGTATTGCCCTGATACCAAAACTAGACATAGACACTACAAAAAAAAAAAAAAAAAAAAAAAAAAAGAAAAGAAAACTACAGGCCAATAACCCTGATGAACATAGATACAAAAATCCTTAACAAAATATTAGCAAACTGAATTCAATAATATATTAAAAGGATCATTCCACACAATCAAGTGGGGTTTATTCCAGGGATGTAACAATGCTCCAGTATCTATAATTCAATCAATGTGATACCTTCCGTTAACAAAATGAAGGATAAAAACCATACGGTCACCTCAATAAACGCAGAAAAAGCATCTGACAAAATTTGACATCTGTTCATAATATAAACTTTTAATAAAGTGGACTTAGGGAAGGAACTGTCCTCAATATAATAAAGGCCATATATGACAAACTCACAGCTAACACCATATTCGATTTAAGATCAGGAACAAGACAAAGATGCCAACTTTTTTTTTTTTAAAGATTTTATTTTTTTTACTCAAGAGAGAGAAAGAGCAAGCAAGAGCAGGGGGAGGAGCAGAGGGAGAGGGACAAGAAGACTCTGCACTGAGTGCTGAGCCCGAAACGGGGCTCAATCTCAGGACCCTGAGATCATGACCTGAGCCGAAATCAAGAGTTGGATGCTCAACCAACTAAGCCCCCACGTGCCCCAAGGATGCCAACTGTTACCACTTTTATTCAATATAGTACTGAAAGTGTTAGCAGTCAGACAAGAAATAAAACATAACCAAATAGGTAAGGAGGAAATAAAACTGTCACTATTTGCAGACAACATTATACTATATATAGAAAAGTCTAAAGACTCCATCAAAAAACTATCGAAACTAATTAATTCAGTGAAGTTGCAGGATACAAAATGTAAGAAATCAGCTGCATATTTACACACTAATAATGAAGCAGCAGGAAAAAAATTAAGAAGGTAATTCTATTTATAATTGTACTAAAAAAAATAAAATACCTAGGAATAATTTAACAAGGAAGTGAAAGACCTGTATTCTCAAAACTATAAAATTGAAGAGGACAAATGGAAAGATATACCATATTCATGGATTTGAAGAATTAATACTTTGAAAATGCCCATACTACCCAATGGAATCTTCAGATTCAATGCAATCCTTATCAAAATACCAAGAATATCTTTTAAGATTTTATTTATTTATTTTGAGAGAGCAAGAGCATGAGAGTGAGAGAGAACAGGAGCAGGGGGTAGGGATAGAGGGAAAGGGAGAAGCCAACTCCTCGCTGAGCAGCGAGCCCGATGCAGGACTTTATCCCAGGACCCTGGGATCATGACCTGAGCTGAAGGCGGATGCTTACTTGACTGATTCACGCAGGTGCCCTACCAAGAGTATTTTTCACAGAACTAGGACAAATACTAAAATTTGCACGGAATCACAAAAGAACCTGAGTAACCAAAGCAAGCTTAAGTAAAAGGTACAAAGCTGAAGGTATCCCAAACCCAGGTGTCACGATGCATTTCAAAGCTATAGTAATCAAAACAGCATGACGCTGGCACAAATAGACACAGAGATCAATGAATAGGAATAGAGCCCAGAAATAAACCAACACTAATCTGCTCAATTAGTATACCACAAATGAGGTGAGAATATACAATGGGGAAAAGTCAGTCTCTTCAATAGATAGTGTTGGGAAAACTGGACAATTACATACAAGAGAATGAAACTGGACCACTCTCTTACACCTTACATAAAAATAAACTCAAAACTAAATACGAGAATTGAAACCATAAAAGTCATTCTTTTTTTTTCCTTCAAATTTTTATTTAAATTATAGTCAGTCAACACACAGTGCAAATATTGGTTTCAGGAGAAAAATTCAGTGATTCATCGCTTACATACAGCGCCCAGTGCTCATCCTAACAAGCGCCCTCCTCATTAACTATCATCCATCTAGCCCACCCCCCACCCTCCATCAATCCTCAGTTTGTTCTCTATCATTGAGTTTCTTATGGTTGAAGAGTTGAGATGGCAGAGGAGTAGGGGGACCCTAAGCTTGTCTCAACCATCCAACACAGCTAGGTGGTTATCAAATCATTCTGAACACTCAAGAAATCAATCAGATGAGAGAACAAAAACTGCAAGTCTACAAGTAGAAAAGCGACCACCTTTTGGATGGTAGGAGGTACAGGAGTGGACTTGGGGGTGATACAGGTGTGGATAAGGTGGCAGGGAGGAAGCCTGCTTACGGAAGCTACTGCAAACTATTATAAATATGGAGTGCAAATCTGAACTTCTGGAAGTCTGCTATCATGGGGGATTTGCCTGGCTTAACGGTGCTCAAGTAGCAAAGTGGGGAGGAATCCCAGGTGTGACAGAGTGGTCTGAGGATTCCCTGCGTCACAAGAACAGGTGGTGGTGAAGTGCTGCACTGTCGCCAGGCATAGGAGTGGGGACACCAGCTGAGAACAGTGAGTCTTGGTGTCGGCTTTCTGCTCTGGTTTTGCCATAAACTGCAACCACTTTCTTGGGACAGGGCAGCAAAAGGCAAAAGCCTGGCCAGACCCTCCCCCAGAGGAACAGTGTGCGTCCACACCAAGAGAGTCCCTAAAATTTGCTGGAGTTTTGAAACTCAGTCACACGCCTGAGATAAAAAAATCAAACACAGGCAGGGTGAACAAACGCAGGGTTGTGACAGAAACCGGGAACACAAGAGTGACTGATCTTCTGCGAGGGGGCTTACTGAAGAGTTGGGGGAGGGGAGTGGAATTTCAGCTCCAGGGCTAGAGAGTAGGGCACCACCACATTCATCCCGCCCAGCCCATCGGCACTGAGTCTTCAGAGACCAAAACAGCACCACCTGGTGGAGGCCAGAGCCGCTTACCCAGAGTCCTGCCTCCCTGTGCACTGGAGGCATATTTCCACTAGGGCAAGTCCACCTAAGAATCCGCCCAATAGGCCCCCTTCCCCAGAAGACCAGCAAGTAACTGCTCACACCAAGTCTACTAATCATAAAGTGCTGCAAAGCTCCAGCTCTAGGGGAAATAGGATCTAGCTTTCTTTTTACTTGTAGTCTTTATTATCATTTTTTCATTTATTTTCTTATTTTTTTCAATTCTTTCAATTTTTTATTAATTTTCAAAATTTTTATTTTTGGGGAGGATGTGGAGAAAGGGGAACGCTCTTACGCTGCTGGTGGGAATGAAAGCTGGTACAACCACTCTGGAAAACAGTATGGAGGGTCCTCAAAAGTTAAAAATAGAGCTACCCTACAACCCAGCAGTTGCACTACTAGGTATTTACACAAAGGATACAAACAGTGATCTGAAGGGGCACCTGCACCCCAATGTTTATAGCAGCAATGTCCACAATAGCCAAACTATGGAAAGAGCCCAGATGTCCATCGACAGATGAATGGATAAAAAATATGTGGTATATATATACACAATGGAATATTACTCAGCCAAAGAAATGAGATCTCACCATTTACAATGACAGGGACAGAACTAGAGGGTATTATACTAAGTGAAATAAGTCAATCAGATTAAGACAATTATCATATGATTCCACTGATATGTGGAATTTAAGAAAAAAGAGGATCATAGGGGAAGGGAGGGGAAAAAGAAAAGACAAATCAAAGAGGAAGACCAACCATAAGAGACTCTTCACTATAGGAAACAAACTGAGGGTTACTGGAGGGGAGGTGGGTGGGAAGATGGGGTAACTGGCTGATGGGCATTAAGGAGGGCACTTGATGGAATAAGCACTGGGTGTTATATGCAACTGACCAATCACTAAACTTTACATCTGAAACTAATAATACACTATATGTTAATTGAATTTAAATTTAAAAAAGGAAAAAGTTATTTTTATACATATACTTTATATATACTTATTTTTTTATTTTCATTTCATTTTTTTATTTTGAGATCTAGCTAGAAAAGGAACAGCAAATAAAGCCTAAAGCTAGCAGAAGAAGGGAAATAATAAAGATTAGAGCAGAAATAAACAATAAACAAACAAAACACAGTAGAACAGATTAACAAAGTTAAGAGCCGATTCTTCAAAAGAATTAATAAAATTGACAACCCCCTAGACAGGCTTATCAAAAAGAAAAGAGAAAGAACGTGAATAGATAAAGTCACAAATGAAAAAGAACACAACCAACACCACAGAAATACAAACAATTATAAGACAATACTATGGAAAAATTATATGCAACAAACTGGGCAAACTGGAAGAAATGGACAAATTCCTAGAAACCTACAGACTACCAAAACAAACAGGAAGAGATAGAAAATTTGAACAGACCCATACCAGCAAAGAAAGTCAATCAGTTATCAAAAATCTCCCAGCAAACAAAAGTCCTGGGATAGATGACTTCCCAGGGGAATTTTACCAGACATTTAGAGAAGAGTTAATACATATTCTTCTCAAACTGTTCCAAAGAATGAAAGGAAAGGAAAGGACAAAGGAAAGGAAAAAGGAAAGGGAAGGGAAGAAAAGAAAAACTTCCAAACTTATTCTACGAAGCCAGCATTATCTTGATTCCAAAACCAAATATCCCACTAAAAAGAATTACAGGCCAATATCCCCAATGAACAGGGATACAAAAATTCTCAATAAAATACTAGCAAATCGAATTCAACAGTACATTAAAAGGACTATTCACCACCATCAAGTGGGATTTATTTCTGGGTTGCAGGGGTGGTTCAATATTTGCAAATCAATCAATATGATACACCACATTAATAAAAGAAAGGGTAAGAACCACATGATCCTGTCAATAGAGGCAGAAATAGTATTTCACAAAACGCAGCATCCTTTCTTGATAAAAACCCTCAATAAAGCAGGGATAAATGGATCATATCTCAATATCATAAAGGCCATATATGAAAGACCCACAGTTAATATCATCTTTGATGGGGAAAAAAATGAGAGCTTTTCCCCTATGGTCAAGAACAAGACAAGGATGACTTGTTTCACCATTTCTAATTAACATAGTACTGGAAGTCTTAGCCTCAGCAATCAGACAACAAAAAGAAATAAAAGGCATTCGAAGTGGCAAGGAAGAAGTCAAACTTTGACTGTGTGTAGATGACATGATACTCTATGTAGCAAACCCAAAAGACTCCACCAAAAAAATCACTAGAACTAATATATGAATTCAGCAAAGTTGCAGGATATAAAATCAATGTAAAGAATTTGCTGCATTTCAAAGCAAGTAACAAAGCAGCAGAAAAAAAAAATCAAGAAATCGATCACATTTGCAATTGCACCTAAAACAATAAGATACCTAGGAATAAACCCAACTAAAGAGGTAAAAAACCCGTACTCTGAAAACTATAGAGCACTTACAGAAGAAATTAAAGAGGACACAAAGAAATGGAAAAGCATCCCATGCTCATGGATTGGAAGAACAAACATTGCTTTGGTTAGTATAGACATTTTAACCATCTACACGTTTAATGCAATCCCTATCAAAATCCCACAACATTTTTCACAGAGCTAGAACATACAATCCTAAAATCTGCATGGAACCACGAAAGACCCCGAATAGCCAAAACAATTCTGAAAAAGAAAAACAAAACTGGAGGCATCATGATTCCAGAATTCAAGTTATATTACAAAGCTGTAGTCATCAAGACAGCATGGTACTGGCACAAAAACAGACCAATGGAACAGAATAGGGAACCTATATATGGACTCACAACTATATGGCTAACTAGTCTTTGACAAAGCAGGAAAGAACATTCAATGGAAAAAAAGACAGTCTCTTCAACAAACGATGTTGGGAAAACTGGACAGCAACATGCAGAAGAATGAAACTGGATGGCTTTCTTACACCACACATGAAAATAAATTCAAAATGGATGAAATACCTAAATGTCGGACAGGAATCCATCAAAATCCTAGAGAACATAGGCAGCAACCTCTCTGACCTCAGCCACAGCAACTTCTCACTAGATACATCTCCAGAGGCAAGGGAAACAAAAGGAAAAAAATGAACTACTGGGACTTTATCAAGACAAAAAGCTTCTGTACAGCAAAGGAAACCATCAACAAAAGTAAAAGGCAAACTACAGAATGGGAGAAGATATTTGCAAATGACATTATCTCATAAAGGGTTAGTATCCAAAATCTATAAAGAACTTATCAAATTCAACGCCCAAAAAACAATTCGGTAAAGAAATGGGCAAAACATGAATGGACACTTTTTCAAAGAAATCATCCAGACAGCTAACAGCCACATGAAAAGATGCTTAACATCACTTATCAATGAAATGCAAATCAAAACCACAATGAGATACCACCTCACACTGGTCAGAACAGCTAAAATTTTTAAAAAGATTTTATTTATTTGTTTGAGAGAGAGAGAGTGAGTTTGAGGGAGAAAGAGAGAGCGAGAGAGAGAGATCATGAGTTGGGGGGGGGGTTGAGGGAGAAGCAGACTCCCCACTGAGCAGGGAGCCCAATGCAGGACTCGATCCCAGGACCCTGGGATCATGACCTGAGCCGAAGGCAGACGCTTAACTGACTAAGCCCTGAATGGCTAAAATTAACAACAGAATAAACAGCAGGTGTTGGCAAGGATGAGAAGAAAGGGGAACCCTCTTGTACTGTTGGTGGGGATGCAAACTGGTACACCCATCCTGGAGAACAGTTTGGAGGTTCCTCAAAAAGTTAAAAATACACCTACCCTACAATCCAGCAATTGCACTACTAGCTATTTACTCCAAAGATACAAAAATACAGATTTGAAGGGGTTCGTGCACCCTGATGTTTACAGCAGCATTATGAATAATAGCCAAACTATGGAGAGAGCCCGAATGTCCACTGACTGATGAATGGATAAAGAAGATGTGGTCTATATATACAACGGACTATTAGTCAACCATAAAAAGGAATGAAATCTTGCCATTTGCAACCATGCAGATGGAACTAGAGAGTATTATGCTAAGTGAAATAAGTCAGAGAATGACAAAATACCACACGATTTCACTCATATGAGGAATTCTAAAAAGAAAACAGAAGAACATATGAGAAGAGTGAAAAGAAATAAAAGGAGAGAGAAACAAGCCACAAGAGACTCTTAATGATAGAGAACAAACAGGGTTGATGGAGAGAGATGGGTGGGGGATGGGCTAGATGGGTGTTAAGGAGGGTGCCTGATGGGATGAGCACTGGGTGCTGTACGTAAGTGATGGATCACTGAATTCTACTCCAGAAACCAATATTGCTCTGTATGTTAATTAAAATTTTTAAAAACAGAAAAGAGAATCTCATATTTTGTTTCCCTCTCTGTTTTCCCCCCTCCCATATGTTCATCTGTTCTATTTCTTAAATTCCACATATGAGTGAGGTCATAGAAACCATAAAACTTCTTAAAGAAAACACAGACAGTGATCTTTTTGACATCAGCCTTAGCAACATTTTTCTAGATAGGTTGCCTCAGGCAAGGGAAACAAAAGTAAAAACAAATTACTGGGACTACACCAAAACTAAAAGCTTTTGAACAGTGAAGGAAACCATCAACAAAACAAACAGGTAACCCACTGAATAGGAGAAAATACTTGCAAATGATATAACTGATAGGGGGTTAATAATCAAAATTCATGAAGAACTTATATAACTCAACACCAAAAATACAAATAATCTGATTAAAAAATGGGCAGAGAACCGGAACAGACATTTTTCCAAAGACAACAGATGGCCAACAGACACATGAAAAGATGCTCAACACCGCTCAATATCAGGAAAATGCAAATCAAAACTGCAATGAGATACCACTTCACACTTGTCAGAATGGCCAGTAAGAAAAAGACAAGAAGTAAGGGTTGGCAAGAATGTGGGGAAAAGGGAACCCTCATGCACTGTTGGTGAGAATGAACATTGGCACAACCATGGTGGAAAACTATACGGAAGTTCCTCCAGCAATTAAAAATAGAAATACTATATGATCTGATAATTCCACTACTGGGTATTTATCCAAGCATAAATGAAAATACTAATTCAGAAAGATAAATGCACCCCAAAGTTTACTGCACCATTATTTACAAACAGCCAAGATATGGAAGCAACCTGAGTCCACTGATGGATGAATGGAGAAAGAACATGTGGTGTATATACACTATGGAATCATATTCAGCCATAAAAAAACAATGGCGATCTTCCCATTTGTGACAACATGGATGGACTCAGAGGGTATTATGTTAGGTGAAGTCAGACAAAGAAGAACAAATACCATATGACATCACTTACATGTAGAGTCTAAAAAAAGAAAAAAAATGAAACAGAATCATAAATACAGAGAACTGGTGCTTGCCAGAGGGGAGGGGTTTGGGGAGATGGGCAAATTAGGAGAAGGAGATTAAGAAGTACTAACCTAGTTACACAGAAATAAGTCACAGGGATGAAAGTATAGCATAAATTATAGTCAATAATATTGTAATAAACAACACTGTATGGTGACAGATGGTAACTATACTTAGAGCGGTGAGCCCAGCTTAATAACCCACAGAATTCTCCCTTCACTATGTCATACACCTGAAACTAAGATAACGTTGTATTTTAACAATACTTACTAAACAAAATGTTTATTGGGTAGCTAATAAAGGTAGCTAGAAAGATCCAGGGTTTCTTTCTGAGGGGATAAAAAGCTCGAAAATTGTGATTATTGCAAAGAACTGAATACACTAAGTTGTACACTTCAAATGGGTGAACAGTATGGTATGATAATTATACCACAATATAGCTACTTTAAAAATAAGAAAAAAGTTCAAAACAATGATCTAGCTTCCACTTTAAGAAACTAGAGAAAAAGGTAATTAGACCCAAATCAAGCCGAAATGAGAAAATGAAGAGAAGAAATCAATGTAATTAAGGATAGAGAAGCGACAAAGTTTTTCTCTTAAAAAATACCAAAGTTCAGATCTAGCCAAATTGACCAAGGGAACAAGAAGAGAGAAGACGCAAATAGCAAACAATAAAAATGAAAGAAGAAAGGAGCATCACTACCGACACCACAAATGTTAAAAGGATAAGAGACTAGTATGAAAAGCTTTATGCTCATTAATTTGACAACTTAAACAAAATAGAGAAATTCCTCAAAAGACACAAACTACCAAAGTTTAATCAAGAAGAAACAGATAACCTGAATAGTTTGTATCTATTATAGAAATTAAACTTGTAGTCCAAAACCTTCCAGCAATAGAAACTCCAGGCCCAGATGTCTTGGGCAAATTGTACCAGATATTTAAGAAAACATAATGCCAACTCTACACAAACTTTTAGGATAGAAGAGGGAAGATGTCCTAATTCGTTGTAGAAGCTTAGCATCACTCAACACCAAAATCAGAAAAAGACATTACAGAAAAAGAACACCACTAAGCAATGTCCTTCAAGAAGACATGGGAAAATTCTCAAGAAATACCTAGCCAACGGAGAATAAGAGCACCTAAAAAGAATCATGGCCAACTGGGGTTTATCCCAGGAATGCAAAGCTGGTTCAGCGTTTTGAAAAAATCGACGGAATCCACCATGTCGATAAAGGTGAGTATATAGCAACATATCACGTTCTCATGGCAAAAACAAGCACCACAGGCAGTGAAAAGAAATGATAGACTGGCAGAAAGTACGCACAATGTGTATCACAGATTATGGGGCGAAACCTCTAACTGATGTGAAGAAACTTTTAAAAAAAATTTTAGACAACCAAAAATCTTGTAGAAAAAAAAATGGACTAGAGATGTTTGAAAAGATAGTTCACAAATAGAGCTCTCCAAGGGCAGCCTGTCAACACGACGTTCGCGGCCACTCCTAATTAGAGAAACGCAGATTCAAACCACAGGGAGATGTGTTTCTCGTCCTCACACCGCAGACTCAAAAGCGGGACCACACCCTTTGTCGGTGGGGCGGTGGGAAGACAGGCACTTTCATGTATTTGGGGGACATTTACTTAGATCTTAACATTTTTTTAAAAAGATTTTATTGATTTATTTGGCAGAGAGAGAGACAGCGAGAGAAGGAACACAAGCAAGGGGGGTGGGAGAGGGAGAAGCAGGCTTCCCGCGGAGCAGGGAGCCTGATGCGGGGCTCGATCCCAGGACCCTGGGATCATGACCTGAGCCGAAGGCAGACGCTTAATGGCTGAGCCACCCAGGCGCCCCAGATCTTAACATCTGATCACAGAACGATGTGTCCAGAACTGCAGAGTCAGGACACCAGTGAGAGCCTGCAATGGGCCCTAAAACGTTTCGTCCTGTGCCGGCTCGGCTGTTAGGAGCGAAGGTTCTGAGGTAACTTTCTCAGTGGCAAGGGGAAGTCCTTGCTGTTGGTTTTTAAAAATCCCCTCCGGCCAGCCAGGCTTAGGTGCTGGACAATCAACAGAGGTCCCACCCACAGACTGTTCCAAGTGAGCGCGTACTACAAATGTGGATTCCGTCTGGTCTCCCTGCCATCTGCGTGGTCCTGTGCGTCTCAAACCTGGTTCTCCTCCATCAGCCACATACTTCTGATGCCTACACCACGGAACACGTTCACATTGCGACAGGCCTTCCAATCCTGCCTCTTCACCGTGACTCCATCTTTTCCAAAATGGAGGTCCTGCTAGAGGTCAGCTAATCATGAAAGGGGGAATGGAGGCAATGCTTCCCAGAGCCCTGCTTCTCCAACTTCCTGCACAGGACTCAACTAGAGATCTCCTCAAGATGCAGATTCTAGTTCAAGGAGGTCTTGGGAGAGTTCCGAGAATCTCCAGTTCTACCAAGCTCCCAGGTGCTGTTATTGCTGCCGGTCCACAGCTTGGGTTGTCAAGGAAGGGGCCACGAGAGAGATGTCTGGGTAGGCTCCCCGGGGTTGGTGGCCCAGCTCAGTCTCCACCCTCTGTGCCCACATTCAGTCAGTCACAACCTCTTCTCCACTTCCTCTGCTCTAGTCTGGACTCCAGTTGTCCCTCACGCGGATTACTGCAAAAATCTCCAGACATACCTCCCGGCCTCTCCTGCATCTTTAATCCATCCCTAAAGGTTGCAGAGATGATCTTCCTAAAACACAGACCTAGTCAGGTTCCACTCAGCCTCAGCCCTTTTGATGACTTCCTTTTTCCTCATGTGAATGTCTACACTCCCTGACTG